>NW_019154096.1:38028935-38290349 GCF_002288905.1 Enhydra lutris kenyoni | reverse complement strand
CTTTGGATTCACTTCTCCGCCAGTCCTACCTTTCCGAAAGTGGTTGATTTTCTGTTTCTAGAGTTGCTGTTCTTCTTCTCTTCGATCTCCCGTTGGATTTGTAGGTGTTTGCAATCTTTAGATAAGCTATCTAGCTGATCTCCCGCTACCTGAAGTAGTCTCAGCCTGCTACTTATCCGCCATCTTGACTCTCCATACTACTTTTACTTTTCTAATTCAATCACAGAATTATTTAATTCAATAAATTTAAAAATTAGAGAGCAGTATATTTACTTTAAACAAATGCAATTAAACAATTAAAAATATGTCTGATATCTAGCATTTATTAATTTGAAATAGTTATACTTCTCTCAACCAATGAGTTTAATCTTAGGTGCAAAGAATTTATACCTGACTCCTCTTCACGTTGGCTGTTCAAAGCAAAACTCGCGAGCTAACGCTAGCACTTATACAGCACTGCATGATCACATTTTCTCTCCTAACTGCTTGTGGCTCTATCTTCCGGCCTATTCTATTTTTCTTGTTTCATAGTTCTTATTTTTAACGGATTCTTCTTGCATGACTACAGCCATCTTTTTAAATAAGGAGGAAGGAAAAAATGTGTTAAGTATTGTTCCCTAATCTGTAACAATTACACTGCCTACCATCATATAAGGACACATTCTGTACCAATAAACCATTCATGTTTATATGACATTTTATCTTACCAATAAAGGTAGCCCAGATCCACTACCAGAACTCTGTGACTGGTCAATAAGGTCTTTTAATGATTCTCCAACTGGAATAAATGCTTCATCTTGTTCCAAATCACGATTATAACGACGTCTGCTTGAGATGCTCTTGCAATAATGTCTTTTAAAAAAACAGAAAATAACCTACATTAAAATTCCAAAATTACAAAATTCTAGGGTGAGAAAAATCTTGAGGTTGTCGATACCATTATCTTTCCTTCAGACAGGATCACATCCAAGTTAGTCTTACAGGATAATATCTCTTCTGTTAAAGTCAAGTCCAAGAATGGAGTTTATGAGGTAGAGTTCTATGTACACGCTAAAATGGAAAGATGTCTACAGTGCACTGGCTAGTGAAAAAAAAAAACAGATTAAAAAACAGCATGCAGGGTGTGATCCTAGCTATATAATTTTTAAAAATTATATATATCTACATATGTCTAAAAAGATCAGAAGAGATACAGAACAAGTTCTAAATAACGGTTATTTCCAGGGATGCTGGAGTACTCACCTACTTTACATGAGCATTTTGATTTGAATTTGTCAGTATTTTGAATTTTGTTGTGTCAAAATGAACAATGAATATAGTTCCATTTTAAAGAAGGGAAAAGGAATTTATGCAAAGAAATCAAATAAGTTCTCTGAACTCATTCTGATGGTTTTGAAGATTCTCTTCTTACAATTTCAGATTATGAAATATTTCAAACATAAAGAAAGTAGAGATTTAACTTCCACCCACGTGTACACCATTTAAACTGAATAAATATTAACATTAAATTTATTTTAAAGAAATAAACATTAGAAATATTTGAAGCTCCTTCCACTTCCCTGATAGTTCCATTTTCTTCCTTTACTTTTGAGAAACAAACACCATCCTGAAAGGTTGTTATGTCCTCTTCCTATTTATCTACCACCGATGTACATATTCACATAAACAACACTGTTTCTCTGGATACAAATGGACTTGAATGGCATATGCTGTATTTACTTGATATCCTTCTAAAACACACACACACACACAAACTTCCTTATATACTTATCCATGCCGATACATGTTTAAAAACAAGAGCTCATGTTTATTGATGCTGAGTGTGTCAGGCCTTGTTCTAAGACTTACTTCATCTTTACAAAACTCCTAAGAGGTGAATACTATTGCTCCTGTTTTACAGGTGAGAAAACCATGGCCCAGAGGTTCATCATCTGTCCCAAGTCAGACACCACCAGGTGGTGAAGCTGGGATCCAAACCCAGACTGGGTCTGGGAGCCATGGTCTCCATCATTACTATTCTGCCAGAGAAATTATTTAAATGGTGCCTTGGGTTCTTGTTAGAAATTTACCACAATTTACTCTGACGGCCACATTTGTTAATTCCGAAAGTTTGCTAATACAAATAGTAACACAAAAATTATTTTTGTGCCAGTCTCTTGAGCAGGAGTGTAAGAATTTCTTGAAGTTACACATACTTTTTTTTTTTTTAAGATTTTATTTATTTATTTGACAGAGAGCACAAGCAGGGAGAGTGGAAGAGGGAGAAGCAGGCTCCCTGCATAGCAGGGAGCCCAATGCAGGACTTGATCCCAGCACCCTGAGATCATGACCCAAGCCGAAGGCAGTCACTTAACCAAATGAGCCACCCAGACACCCCTCAAAAGTAGACATACTTTCAATTTTAGTGATATCACTAAATTGCTCTCCAAAGTAGAATAATTTATAAAGTATAGTAATGATATTATGCCATAAAATATTTTATAATTTATAATACTATATTTTATATTATAAATGCATTGATATAATTATAATAGAAATATATAACATATATTATACTATTATAGTATATACTATATGCAGAACATATACAGAACATATAGTATATACTATACTATTACTATTATGTATATTAGACACTATGCTATATATTATACTATATATAATACTATTATTATGTTTTTAATGTATTATAAAATATAATATCACATTGTGCATTTCCCCATATTCTAGTACAAACTTGGAACTAGCACATTTTTACACTGTTCATATTTTTTCCTATAGTTCATTTTTTTCCTGTGAACTGCTCGTCATAGTTTTTGCCTATTCTATGAAGTGCCTATTCTTGCTATTCAACAGGGATGTTTTCTCTCTTTTTCTCAATGATTCATTAGGAATTCCTTATGTAATCTGGATGCCAAATCTGATAATTATGCTACAAGAGTCTTTTCTCGGTCTGTTAGTATCCTCTCATTCCACTTACGGTGGTGGTTTTTCCTCCCTTTTGGATACATGCTTTTATGCCTTAAGACCATCTTCTCAACCCTAACATCATTAGCACGTTTTAAGGGTGTTTAAATTCTGATTCTCTCATTTAGTCCTTTAACCCATTTGGCACTTACAGTAAAGGAAGGAAATTACAGAAAGCGTCAAGTCAGATTTGTTTTCTCTCTGGATAGCTCAATACACTTAGCCATTTTTGAATTTTATTTTTAAAACCTTACATGGGTAATTGACTCAAATGGTTTAAAATTTAAAAGGCACAAAAGTACATGCAATGAACAATCTTCCTCCTGCCCTTCCCTGCGCCATCAGGGAGGAACTGGAAAAAACCTGGAACTGGAACTATTTCCACAATTTCTTCGGTAATATTCTGAGGAGCATTTATGTCTATTTAGATAAAAATACATACATTGCTGTTCACCTCCCATTTTTCTTGTTTTTTCCAGAAATGGTAGTGTACCGTAAATACTGTCCTGCATCTTGCTTTTTCACTTTGCAACCTATCCGGGTGCTCAGTCCAAAGCAGTACATAAAGGGCCTCCTTTTCCTTTCATGGCGGAACAGTAGTCCCTTGTACTGCAGTTAACCATTCCTTCACCAGGAACATTTACGTTGTTTCTAGTTTTACATCATATAAGGCTAAAATGAAAAAAGTTTTTGGCATACCTGTATGCAAACTGCTAGAAGTTAGAACTGAATTTGGAATTTTGATGGAATGCTCTACTGACCTCCTCTTTCAAGGTTATACCTGTTACAAACCCCGACCATTATAGGACAGCCCATCCTTCCCACACTCACCCACACCTTTATAACACTTCTAGAACTTTGTTTTTTTTAATAAGATTTTATTTATTTATTTGACAGAGATCACAAGTAAGCAGAGAGGCCTAGAGAGGAAGGGTAGCAGGCTCCCTGCTGAGCAGAGAGTCCGATATGGGACTCGATCCCAGAACCCTGGGATCATGATCTGAGCTAAAGGCAGAGTCTTTAACTCACTGAGACACACAGGCGCCCTAGAACTTTGTTTTTAATTTTATCCAAGATCTACTCTCATCTATTTTTTAAAAAAATCTGTGTATAACAGACTCCCCCAAAATGCAACTACTAGCCTGCTGTTGACTGAAAGCCTTAACCAATAAAACAAACACCTGATTATCACGTATTTTTTATCCGGTGTGTAGTATATGCTGTATTCTTAAAATAGAGTAAGCTCTTAGAGAAAAAATGTATTAAGAAAATCACGAGATAAAGAAATTGCATTTACAGTACTATGCTGTATTGAAAAAAGATCTACATGTAAATGGACTGAGGCAGTTCAAACCCATGTTGTTCAAGTGTCAACTATATATACTGGAGTTCCCAAAGAAAAGGAGAGAAGAGGAGAGAGAGCGAAATATTTTAAGAAAAATGACCAAGACTTTTTTTTTCAGATTTAATTAGAACTGTAAACCCATAGAGCCAAAGTACAAGAAACTCAAAGAAACCTACACCAAGGTACATCATTATCAAATTGCCCAAAACCAGTAATAAAGAAAAAAAAAAAATCTTAGATGCAGCCAGAGGAAAAGGGTAGATTAGGTATAGAAGAAGAAAGGTAAGAATGGGTGGTAGCTGACTTTTCAGGGGAAACAATGCATAAAGCAGCAGCATCTTTAAAGTGCTCAAGGAAAGAGGCGCATGGGTAGCTAGCTCAGTTGGTTAAGCTTTTGCCTTCAGCTTAGGTCACGATCTCAGGGTCCTGGGATTGAGCCCTGGGCTCCCTGCTCAGTGGGAAATCTGCTTCTTCTCCCTCTGCTTGTTCTCTTTCTGCCAAATAAAATCTTTTTGACTGCACAGGGGTCGGTGCCCCTAACCCCTGCACTGTTCCACACACACACACACACGCACGCACACACGCACACACACACACACACACACACACACACACACGGCTGCTTGAAGTTCCACAACTCACTGGTGCCTAATTCATTTTTTAAGTTATTTTTTAATAGTTTAGTTTGTTTAGTTTCTTCTTTTAAAAAAGATTTTATTTATTTGACAGAGAGAGAGAGAGAGCACAAGTAGGGGGAGCAGCAGAGTGAGAGGAAGAAGCAGGCTCCCCACTGAGCAGGGAGCCCGATGCGGGGCTTGATCCCAGCACCCTGGGATCATGACCTGAGCCAAAGGCAGATGCTTAACAACTGAGCCACCTAGGCATTCCATTTGTTTAGTGTCTTCATGCCTGATGCTATTTTCTTCTACAGTAGCTAATCTGCCATTAATCTTATCCAGTGTACATTTCATCTCAGCACAGATTTCATTTCCTGAAGTTTGATTTGGGTCTTTGTATCTTCTATGTCTCTATTTCACTTTTTGAACATATAAAATACAGTTGTAATAACTATTTTAATGCCCCTGTCTACTAATTCTAAAACCTAGATTGGTTCTACCGTGCTGTTTTTGATTCTTCATTATTGGTTGTACTGGTTGTATTTTTGCATGCCTGGTGATAGCTGAATGGATACAGACATTGTGAATTTTACCTTGTTGGGTGCTGAGTACTTTTGTAGTCCTTTAAATATTCTTGAACTATGTTCTAGGATGCAGCTATTTGGAAACAGGACAATCCTTCTGAGGTGGGACCAGTGTCATGTTTCTTCTAGGGCTAATTATTTCCAATACTGAACCAAGACCCCTATGAGTACTCTAAACAAAGCCCTGTGAATTATTAAGTTTTCAAGTCTCACAGCTGGTGGGAACAGACACTATTCCCAGAATTGTGTGAGCATCGAACAATGTTTTCTTCAGTCTTATCAAGCAAAACCCCTGTGGGTAGTTTCCTCACTTGTACGTGCTGCTCAAGATTCAGCTGAATATTTGATAGGAACCTTGTGCAGATATCCAGAGTTCTTTCCTTGTGAAGCACTCTCCTCTCCAGTCCTCTGTCCTATGAACCATAACTGCTATTCGTACTCCAGACTCAGTTACATCTCCTAGAGTCAGAACCTCCTGGACTACACCTGGGTTCCTCCCGTGTCCTATAGGTAGAAATTCTCTCTGGGCAATAAGGTAGGCAATCATAAGGCTCACTTTATTTGTCTCCTGTTTTTCAGGGATTAGTGTGTTTCACGGCCTGACCGGCAGCTATCAGTATGTGAGCGGGGCTTACGGATTATAGGCTTCACGGTAAGATAACTGCCTGGGCCGTTTCATTGGGCCCACTGAGGTCAGTAGGTTTAGATCTCTTCTCTTGGGCCGGATGGATTTCCCCAAGAAGATTCTTCCCATCCGTCATTTGAATAAGCCTGGCTGACAGCATTCTGGCATAGTTGAGGAGCCCACCAATCAGTATGTAAATGTTCACTTTATCACCATATTTTCACTGTAATACCTCACCCTCAATAATGGGGGTCACCGCTAAGAATATTATCTTTGTTCTTTCCAGGGAATATACTTTCTAGCTTTCTGTTAGGGAGGTGGTGGGGAAGTGACTCTCAGAACAGGAGTCATGAATCTCAACATCTGTTGTACTTGCCATCGAAGATGGCCCACAGCAACCCTTACCGCCCAGTAAGCATGTCCTTGTTTAGTTCCCTTCCGTAACACAGTGGGACTGACCTGTGTGACCAACAGAATGTGGCAGAAGTGATGGTGTAACTTTTTTTTTTTTTTAAGATTTTTAAATTTATCTGACAGAGAGAAACACAGCGGGAGAGGGAACACAAGCAGGGGAGTGAGAGAGGGAGAAGCAGGCTTCCTGCCGAGCAGGCAGCCCGATGCAGGGCTTGATCCCAGCACCCTGGGATCATGACCTGAGTTGAAGGCAGTCACTTAACGACTGAGCCACCCAGGCGCTCCATGATGGTGTATATAGATTTGCAGTTTCCACCTTGATCTCTTGGGTCACGCTAGGAAGAAAAAGCCAGGCTTCATACTGCAAGGACACTCAAGCAGCTCTGCAGAGAGGCTCACCATCAGAGAAACTAAGGCTTCCTGCCAATTTGTGAGCCTGAGAAGGGAGCTACCTTTATTTTGGAAGGTGATCGACCAGCTCCAGGCAAAGCCTCCAGGCGAGCACAACCTCTGCTGACGTCTGGCTGGACATTATGAAAGATCCTGACACCCAGACAGTCATTCCTGAGTTTCTGACCCACAGTGAGAGATAATAATTGCTGTTTTAAGCCACTGCATTTGGAAGTGATTTCTTAATGCAGTATTGCACAACACACAGAGCATCTGACTTTCTAAAAATAGATTTTCAAGCAATCCTCTTGGTTTGACTGCCACTCTCAACTTTACTTCCAGAGATAACCAGTACTGCCAATTCTTGAGTTTCTTGGAGAATTCTAGGATATAAACTGGTTGCTACTTTCTCAAAGTTCTAGCCTAGGAGTCTGATTTTTAAGATCTGCAAAGTCACTTATTACTCATCCAAAAGCTTCACAAGTTCCAAAGTTTTTTGCTGTTATCTCTTGTTCTCCTCATCCTAGTTGGACAAAGAAGTTCAAAACTCTTTACTGCTTTGCTTTTTCTTACTGGAGGCAGCAACAGCAGGCAGGCTCAACCTGTCTCTTTAAGATTTTTGCCAGGATAACATGTGAAAACCAGTATCTCAGTATGACTTTAATTTATATTTTTCATATTCTGAGGATTCTTGAGTCATTTTTTAAAAAAGATTTTATTTATTTATTTGACATAGAGAGATCACAAGAAGGCAGAGAGGCAGGCAGAGAGAAAGGAAGGGAAGCAGGCTCCCTGCTGAGCAGAGAGCCCGATGCGGGGCTCAATCCCCGGACCCTGAGATCATGACCTGAGCTGAAGGCAGAGGCTTTAACCCACTGAGCCACCCAGGCGCCCCTTGCGTCATCTTTTTATTTTGCTTTTAAGAGCTAAAAGTATTTCCTTTTAGGTAAATAGTTCATTTTCCCACTGAGCTGCTAAGGTTTTTTTCTTTTTGATTTATAAAAGCTCTCCATGTTTGAGAAATCAGCTCTCTGTAATATGAAATGCCAATATTTTTCACTGTATTCTGTTTATGGTGGTTTCTGCCACATAGTAAAGTTTTATTTTTATGTAGTTGACACAATTTTTTTTTAATTTTAAGGTTTTGTTTTCTGTGGGTGTGTTTTTTTTTTGCTTTTCAGTCTTGTGTCAGACTCAGAAAGGGCTTCCACATTCTGAGATCATTTTTTAAAAATTCTTCCATGGTTTGTTCCAGTGCTTTAATCACTTCATTTTACGTATATCTAGCTCTAATCTGGGTAAAATTTATTCCAATGTAGGTAACTGATTAAACTGCATCTTAAACTTCATCTTTTTTTTTTTTTTTTTAAGATTTTATTTATTTGACAGAGATCACAAGTAGACAGAGAGACAGGCAGAGAGAGAGGAAGGGAAGCAAGCTCCTTGCCAAGCAGAGAGCCCGATGTGGGGCTCGATTCCAGGACCCTGGGATCATGAACCGAGCCGAAGGCAGTGGCTTAACCCACTGAGCCACCCAGGCGCCCCTTAAACTTCATCTTTAAAAAAAAAATCTTTATCTTTTTCCATGTAGCTACCTACTACAAATCCATGTATAGAATTATCCAACTTTTCCCCAGTGTTCTGAAATGTTCCCTTTACCATATACTAAATTTCTTTATATTCTTGGGTCTGTTTATGGGTCTAATAATCTGTTCTACTGATCTCTCGGTCTATCCATATGCCAGTAAGATAATGCTTTATTACTGAAGTTTATCCCCTCCTATTATTACTCTTCTCTTTCGGGAAATCATGACTAAACACAAACAATTCTGAAGGCACAAATAACTTAAGAATGATAATGTAGTTGGCTTTTTCGGACAGATTTTCAACATTCAGTAGTCCAAAAATAAGAAAAATCATAAGAACTCATGAATGAAGCAAGAAGTAGAGTTGGGTTCAACTAACTGATTAGTAGTAAGCTCCTCTTTTCCCTTAAGAAAATTATATTCTAGTTAGGAGCTTATAACCTAAAGGAGATAGAACCAGAGAATATAAGCTAATGGCATCTGACTTGTATTCAACGGTCAGTAATTTCTTTGCACTGGCTTTTATTTTTATTTTTTTTTAAGATTTTATTTATTTATTTGACAGACAGAGATCACAAGCAGGCAGAGAAGCAGGCAGAGAGAGAGGAGGAAGCAGGCTCCCCGCTGAGCAGAGAGCCCGATGCGGGGCTCGATCCCAGGACCCTGAGATCATGACCTGAGCCAAAGGCAGAGGCTTTAACACTGAGCCACCCAGGTGCCCCTGCACTGGCTTTTAAAGAATAATTGCTCATATCTAATATTCAACAAAATATTTCATATCAAAATAATTATCTTACTTGTAACAAAAGCAGCTGGAGAAGATGATCATTGCAATTATGCAGACAGCCATAGAAATGAGCACAACCAGCCACCGAATGCTGCCATCAAAAAATGGACCTGACAAGGGAAGGAAATAATGAAATATACATATTATCTTTCTATCACATATTAAAGGGGAAAAATAATTTTTAGTGTTAAATTCTAGAAAGCTTGCTTATTGTAAAAACCAGAGAAAATATTTTATTGAAAATCATGATCACACCCTTTTCGGCTAACCTACCTATGACAACAGGGGGCAGTGTAGGTTGTAAATACTGGTTACATAAATTGGTCCGACAACATTCTATCGTCCGGCGTAGCTGGGCTTTTGGTGAATCCTAGAGGAAGAGTAATAATAAAATTAAAAATGGCTTGATATTTTAAGGTTGATAATGAGGTTTTTAAAAAATATTCATAAGTATAATTTCTAATTCAGCTGAAAGAATAGGACCTCCAAATTTTGTGTGTAAAAAAAAGATTACTGAAAACTTAGAATCTGTGCTGAAATAGTGAAGATTGTAAAACTATTTTTCCTAAAGAGAACGTATGTATGTGGATGGTGTGTTGGAACAATGAATTATAAATTACAAACAAAAGTTCATTAAGTATTTTTCACTAAAACTTTGGCTTATCTTAATATATTCCTTTTCATTTGTTTTCAGTAAAAATGTATCTTTTCCTTAAAAAACATGGATAAGACGTTTTATCATAATGATGAACTAGTAGGGTACACAGGATCTCAGAACAGTACCAAAACTACTTAGGTGGAGGGTGTCCCCGTCTAAAGAAAAGAGACATCAGGAAGAGTGGTTGGGTCAGCAGAAGATACTGCGGTCTGCTTACAACAACTACACTGAGACTAATGAACCCCACGGAGAAGCAAGTTGAAGCAGATGCAGTGAGGACAAAGGCAAAATATAGAAGCCATTTTTCTGAGTTTCTTAGAGTCTACCAACCAGATATGAGACGTGTCCCTAATAGGTCAATAAATGAGCACAGGAAAACACCGTAGTCATGAGAACAGACACCAACAATTATGTGTGAAGTCTGACTTGACTGGTACAGTACTTGACAAGTTATTAACTCAAACGCTGACATTTCAGCACGGCCTGGGAAAACTGCCATTCTGGACCAAAATAGTAACAGAAAGAAATTACTTGTCATTATACAAGTAGCAACAATATAAGCAGAAATTGACCATACTATTCTTAAGTATCAGATGGCCAGAAAGAAAGACTTCAGGAGTCTATGACTTGAGATTCTATCAGGGAAAGTGGGTCAAGAGTATTTGGAAACTTTCAAAAGCTCAAGTTTTATACTTTAACTGAATTTTTAACATTAAAACAATTTTTACTTGTAAATGATCATAAAAAGAGAAGAGAGAGACAATTCAGGAGTTATACAGGTGACTCTGAAATAATCCCAGCCCAAGGACACTTACATGAAGGATGGAATGAAGAGTACTTAACTGAAGATGAGTACAAGGGCTGCGAAGCTCCAAGAACAGCTGCAGGAAGGCTAACGACCAAAATGATCTGAGCCTTGCAGAAGAGAACACGTCAAGAAAAACCAAGAAAGGGTTTCTGTGGCACTGCTAGAGGACAGACACCAAGCAACGAATGTGCTGCTGACGAGACAGCAGGAGAGGGGCACAGATCAGCACTGTACGTGGAAGCTGCTCTCCCGGACACAGCAACAGGTCCTCCAGGGCGTCTGCGCTCTGCAGGAGTGCCTGCTCTTGAAGCCGAAGCCAGGTGAGCACACCCAGCAAAGGAAGAGAGAGGCCTGGAAGGCCAGTGCGATGGTAAGATTTTAGCAAGAACGAGTACTGGGCACTGAAGAGCTAAATGTTATACTCCTTCTTTTTTTAAAAGAAAAAGAAAACAGACTTGGCCAACTAGAGTTTGGAGGCTGCAAGGTATTATGGAAAAAGCAAGGGCTCTGGAACCAAAAAGCTTATTAAATCCTAGCTTTGCCACTTACTAACTTTGTGAACGATGAACTTCTCTCTGGGCTTCTGTTTCCTCTGTTGTAAAATGGAGGACAAAAATACCTGCCTTGTGGGGTAACTGTGAGGAAATGAGGTAGCTTACACCAAGTACCTGGCACATTAAAAGCAAACCGTAAATATTTGATAAATTCTTTCTGCTCTAGTGAGTGTGATATGATCCTAGTGGGGATTCTAGAACAAGCCAAAAATGCTTACAAACTCCTAGAAGAGTCGATGTGGCTTGACCAAGAACAGCAAGAGCAGCCTCAGGTCCCACCTTTCTTCGATAGTTAACCGTATGTCTGAGTGGGCAAAGAGCAGATGATCAAGGTGGACCATTTCTGCACTATTCCTGCACTCCTCCGCTCCCATCCTCCACCCATGTCCAATTCTGTGATCTGACCAGAGTCATGTGAGCTTAGATACTTAGATGTGAATTACAACACTGTCTGGAAATGAGGTTTGTGGTCCCAGGCCTTTGATCTGTAAATCAGGAGATGGGTGATTGTGCAAAGGGAGAAAGGAACAGAAACTGCCTGGGGAACCCTGTTCTCAGGCAGCCCAAGAGTACAATATAGGACTAGGCATGGGAAAGCAATTCCCCTAAATTATCCACGCATGTATGTGATCCTTGTGTAATAGTCCGTGTGTGCTTAGGGACGCACATAACCAGCTTAACAACTGCTCAGTTATATCGTCAATATTGTAAAAGCTAACATTTATTAAGCCCTCTGTGCTGAACTCTTTACACATAGGTTATCTCATTTGATCCTTCCAACTCCCTTAGAAGTAAGAAAACAACTTGAAAAAAGAGAAGCTTCTTGTCCCCAAATTCTGCAGCTAGCAAGAAGCAGCACATGGATCTGAATACAGACTGTGAAGCTGAACAACTAACTTCTATTAGTGAGTTCAATTTATGATACACCTAGTTTAGGGGGCTTGCCGGATACTGGTTATTACTGTGAGCCCCGTGCTCTAACCACAGTTCTTTCTTCCATATTTTCAGTGATTAAAAAAGGTACAGAGTTCAGGGTTGATAAAACATGCAAATGGCATAAAACTGGAAGAAATAATCAAATTAGCACCCCCCCAAATCCTTATAAATTACAGCAAAGGACTAATTCTAACATGATAAAATGTAACATAGACAAGTATGTAACAACTGTTTAACAAAACTCATTCCATTCCCATCCTCCTATTTGTGTCAAGAAACCAAAAGAACCAACAAAGAATGGAAGAGATGTGGTTCAGCAGTAGCGTGAGTGAAAGATGGGGATTTCAGCTGATGGGAAGCTCCACAGGTTTCAAGAGTGTGGTATGATAATCTGCCATCTAACATGAGATTTGGCTGTATTTAGAAAAAGAGAAAGGAGCTATTTATCTCCCTCCCCCACACCCCGGGTCAAACCACACTTGATTCTGCATACAACCCTGAGAAACCAGAGTCACTAAAGCTGATCACACACGGAGCAGGTGAGGTGACTGGGAACTCGCATTTTCACCAGGCAAAGATGAGAGGGTATGGGGAGGAACACAGAACCACACAGAAAACTTACTTCACACAGTAAAGGGCTGTCTTATTAAAAAGGCTTTAGATTTGTCCTCTGTGGTCCAAAGGGGTAGGAAGAGATTTATAGTCATTAGAAGGAAGAGCTTTCTAAAGATCAGGTCAGGTTGTTCATACAGATGAAATAGGTGGTCTTGGGAGGCGAGGACCCATTACTAGAGGTGTTGCACTAGAAAACAGACGGGATGCAATACGTGTGTGTGTGGGGGGGAGGGATCCCGAACTTTAGCAGAGGTTGGACCATATAACCTTTAAAGTTTCTATCAATCCTGAGAATTTCTTAATGATGGAAATAACTTCCTAAAATAGTCAAACCTTAAATTTGTCACAAACGGTTCCATCTGAAACTGTTTTTCAGAAACACTGGAAGGACTGCTGGGGTAAAATTACTGTACAGGATTTTGAAGAGATTAGATTTATACCCGACAGCCATCAGGATGTTCATAAACTCTTTCTTACCAGCCCTATAATGCCTTTGCTGCTGCTGTTAAAATAACTCCACTGAGATTTCCTTACAAGAGCTTGTCTCAGTGATACAAAGGTTACTGCCCATTACCCTAAAGTCTTTCCAGTTAGTTTTATAATCCATGGGTGATACTGTGACAATATTTTTTGCAGTCATGACAATCTGCAAACAGGATGATTCAAACCTTTTTTTAAAAAGTAAAATAATCTGAAAAAAAATCTGGAACTTCAATTAATACAATCTTACTATTTGAAGCAAGAGCTAAGCTTCCTCCAATATATTTGATTTACAAGAAGATACAGTGATGAACAGATCAGGCACACTCCTCCTGGAGAGATGAATACTTTTCATGTGGTCCCTCCCTTCTTTATTTCAGAGGCCGCAATGGAGATCCTTACCTTGCACTGAAAGTCAGATCCTTCATATTTCATACACCCTGAAGCTAATGTGGTTTCTCCCTGGTCATCTTCTTCTATGATGGCAAAGCAATGCCCATTAGTTCTAAAAGAAAAGACCCCACAAAACAAAACAAAACAAAAAAAAACCCGTTACATCAGAAAGTACCAATTAAATCTCAATTTGAATGTGACTGGATACGGAT
Source organism: Enhydra lutris kenyoni (assembly GCF_002288905.1). Classification (NCBI taxonomy): domain Eukaryota; kingdom Metazoa; phylum Chordata; class Mammalia; order Carnivora; family Mustelidae; genus Enhydra; species Enhydra lutris. The sequence goes on along the minus strand of NW_019154096.1, from coordinate 38,276,378 downwards.
GGCCTGTAGTTCCTGTTTTTTGAACTAGAACTATATTCGTGTTATTTATTGGCAAAACTCTATGGGTTTTCAGGCAAATGAAAGAGGTCACGTCTGAACTAAAACCTAATGGTCCAAGGGGAAAAAGATTTCTTTTAAAATGAGTCCTCTAAATATGACTATGTAACTTCTCTTTGCTAATCAGAGTTACATGATCACAGAAAGCGGATTTATAAAATTTTACAAAGTAAAGAATCTTAATGTTTTAAAAATATGTGTAAAAATGGCTGCCTCTTTAGGGCACCTAGGTGGCTCAATCGACTGAGTGTCTGACTCCTGGTTTCCGCTCAGGCTCAGGTCAAGATCTCAGGGTTGTGGGATCAAGCCCTGTGAGCAAGACACCATGTTCAGTGGGGACTCTGCTTGAGATTTACTTGCTCCCCGCCCCACCCCGCTTTGCCCCTTTCCTAACTCGTACACACTTGCTTTCTTGCTTTCAAATAAATAAATCTTTTTAAAAAATGACTTCCTCTTGGGGTGCCTGGGTGGCTCAGTGGGTTAAAGCCTCTGCCTTTGGCTAGGGTCGTGGTCTCAGGGTCCTGGGATTGAGCCCCACATCGGGCTTTCTGCTCGGCAGGGAGCCTGCTTCCTCCTCTCTCTCTGCCTGCCTCTCTGACTACTTGTGATCTCGATCAAATAAATAAATAAAAATCTTTAAAAAAAAAAAAAGACTTCCTCTTTTATCCATAGAATTTTCAGTATTCACATACAATAGACAATAAATAAAAACAACTTTTCTATGAAACACAAAACCAGACTAAATGACAAAGAAAAACACATTTGGGAATAACAGACTGACTAAGATCGTGAGAGGTGCGTTTTACCGAATGTGATAAGAAAAAAGGGATAACTTCTGAAGAGCATCAAGAAATGTACATATATATGTACTTAATGAAATGTTATCATTTTAGTATTAGTATGTTGGAGTTTATCCCTAATATATTCATTTAGACCTTAATGGATAGGAAGACACTTGTGAAAGTTTTTTTTGTGTGTGGGTTGCCTGGGTGGCTCAGTCAGTTGTGTCTGACTCTTGGATTTTGGCCCAGGTCATGGTCTCAGGATTGTGGGATTGAGACCCATATCAGGCTCCGTGCTCAGCTGGGAGTCTGCTTTAGATTTTCTCTCTCTCTCTCACAAATAAATCAATAAATAAAATCTTAAAAAAAAAAAGTTTTTGGGTGTTCTTACTTATTCACATCAGTAAGTATATTATCTCTACTTAAAAGACTCTTGCAGGGGGCGCCTGGGTGGCTCAGTGGGTTAAAGCCTCTGCCTTCGGCTCAGGTCATGATCCCAGGGTCCTGGGATCGAGCCCCGCATCGTGCTCTCTGCTCAGCGGGGAGCCTGCTTCCTCCTCTCTCTCTGCCTGTCTCTCTACCTACTTGTGATCTCTATCTGTCAAATGAATAAATAAAAAAATCTTAAAAAAAAAAAAAAGACTCTTGCAGAATTATTACCTTTTTATAGGGAAAAATACTAAGTATGGGGCAAAAGTCTGTTAAAATTAATGATTCAGTTCTATTCTGGATTACTAAACCACTAACAGCACACACATATCAGGCACATACTACAGACAAGAACTTTGGCAAGAAATTACTTGGTGCCACAGTGGGGAACACACCCCTGTGACAGATCATCCAAGCTGTCACGATAAATTCAACCACCACCAGAGGACAAAACAACAAATCTAAGACATGGTGAGCTATTCATATAATTTCAGTATTTTACATGTATACTTTTTTGCTTTACATCTGGTGACATTCAAAGAGTATCCAATCATTAGGAAAGCACAAGGTCAGATGTTATTACCTTCATAAAAGGGACACAATTAATTAATTGATGAGTGTGTCATTCAGGGAATTTTTTTGGCTAATAAGTCAATTCTTTGATGTCCCCAAACAATATGGAATAGAATTACATGATCATTTACAAATGTGTTGCAAAGTGAACATAAAATTAAGTAGGAAAATTAAAACTGTCATATAAATCAGGCTTGGATTGGGAGCTCACTTCTAAGAAAGTAACATAAAATTAATTAAATATCACAATATCAACCCCTATCTTCCGGTAAAATATTTCAGCCAATTCAGAATTATAAGATTGGGGTGAACTGCTTTTTGGTAATCTCTAAATTTTCTACAATAAGTATCAATAAACTTTGTGATAAAAAGATTATTAAATAAACTCAAAATGTTAGATGAATACCAAATTCCTTTTATCTCCTTTAAAAGGGATATTACAATGTTACTGTAAGAAAAGAACCATCAACCATGTAGTAGTACTAAATGTTCCCAAATGCAGAACAAGAAGCTTTTTGGCTCTTTGGAAAGATACCACATAAAATTAAGGGGGAAAAAAATTAAACAATGTGAACAATTCCTAAAATAGCATCAAATGCACTCCTATTCTCATAACTTCAAGAAGGGCTGCATAAATACTTACATGCAAGTGTTATTAATAGCATCATCTGGGCAGTGTCCTGAGCAATAGCACTTTAAAAAAGGCAAGGTATCCTCTGGTGCTAAGGTTACTCCATTTTCTGATTTTTTCTGGTCAGAGTCCGATTTCATCCCAGTACCGTGGAGCACACTGTCTAGATTCTGCCCTGTATTCAAATATGAAATTTGTGAATAAACCATTTCTGAAAAGCTAATTCTTTCATTTCAATTTCCATTGAGAAGTTTCTAGGTTTTCTTATTACAGTATGGCAGCTACTGTGTTTAATCAAAAATACATTTCATTCATACATTTAAAACTTGTTAATAACCTATTGTGCACAGAAAAACCATCCCAGGTTTTATAAGACATACAGAGAGGACTGTGTCACAAATTTTGCACAGTGGAAGACAAACAATGTGGCAAAGGTAAAATATTGTCATGACTTGTAAGAAAGGTGCAAAATGGGAAGCAATTTCAGGAAGTCTGAGATTGTTTCCAATCATTTAAAAAAAAATACATGAATTATGGTTCTTAAACTCCTTGGCTCAAGACGTGGGACTAGCTAAAAACAAAACAAAACAAAACAAAACAAGTCCTTTATTTGTGCCTCTAGGTGGAAGTGGAGTTACTAAGCATTTCGTTTTGGACTTTACTTGCTTAAGTAAGGGAATTGTGAGAGCAAGGAGACTAATCTTATTATCTGGTGCCTTTTATCTCAAGGTCATTGGTTCAAATCCAGCCTATGCTGCCAGAAACTGAAGGTTACTGTAGGGCAGTAGTTAGCTTATGAAAATAGAACTGTGTTCTTGCATTAGAGTCAAGTAGCCTCAAATGACAGATACTGTCATATTTGGTACTGAATCTTCCAGGCTGAAAGCAGAACAGAACTAAAATGTTTCAGTAATTCCTCCTTCCCTCTGAATCAACTGAAATTGGCTAGCCTATTCCTGTAGGGCTGACCTCCAAAATGTAGAGCCAAACAGGTATAAAATACTAAGAGAATTGTGTATAAACAACACTTCATTATAAAAGTTAGATAAGTGGTTCAAGCATAATGTGGACTTGAATTTAAATTTAGCCGTACGGGCAAAATGAACTACTGAAAATAAAAAGTAGCACACAAACACATACTCATAACAGGAAAAGAATGTCCTGCTATTTTTTTTTTTTTTTTTTAGTGACTCCATGCTTTGAATTTTAATAATCTTCATTTAACCCTTTAAATTGATAAAAAGCTTAAAGACCTCATTTACTTTAGGAACATCAACTGTAAAAAGTAACAAAAAGGCATGGTGGGCAAGAACAGAAGAAATCCAGTAGGCTAAAAATGAGGAGACCTGTACTGTGGTCTACTATGGTCCTATGATGGTCTCACCACAGTTTAGCTGGCTGGATAATCATGGACCAGCCATGTCACTTCTCCAGACCTCATTTACTTAGTAAGACCACAGAACTAGAGGCCATCTGAATTCTCCTCACCAGCTTTAAAATCCACTACGATAACAGAAGGAAGCATTAATCTAAGCATGGAGAACAAATGGTAAATAATATACTACAGGCAATTAATTTTCAAAAATCTAGTGAAACACAGAAAAAGTGGTATAGTGTGGTAGAAATGAAATGGAAGTTAACAGTGTGAAGGTAAGGGTTCAAATCCCAAATATATCCTAGGTGTTATTCTCCGAAGCTCTTCTATCTCTAAAATATGGTGATAATAATTCCTGCTCAATTCAACTCAAGGTTATATATAGACATGAATGTATAATAAAGGGCTTAATTACATATAAAAAAGGATATAAATGAAGAAATTACTTAATAACAAAGAGCACACTAAAAGATCACCACTGCCTAGAATATTCAGAGTTACAGCATAGTTAACACACATAATTTCCCAAAACACTATCTGAATTTAGGAAATTAAAAACCCTAATTATAATAATTTGCACCTGGGGTTTATATTACCTCAAATATTTATTTAACAAAATACTGATTAGAGGCCAGCTATGTGCAAGCAAGTTACTGAAGCTGGAAACTCATCTGGTCCTTGAGAAACAGGGAAGGGCAATAAGACATAAACACACACACTGTGAAAAGTGATATAATACAAAGGTAAACAAAGGAAGGCGCCTGGAACACAAACTCGGCCTAGGTGTCAAAAGCAATGAAAACTAAGCTGTATCTTAAAGTTGTAAGATTTCCCTAAATAGAGGCACGGATGCAGAGAAAAATAACAAAGCAACAGCCTCTCTGCACTATCTCCCTAGGTGACAGCACCCATCCCAAGGTTTAAACAAATCTCTTTGTTGATGGTTCCTAGATTTACCCCTCCAGCCTTAAACTGCTGAAGTAATCTCAAAATTAACTTGTCCAAAATGGAACTCAATGACGTATCTCTCCTCAAACCCATCTCCCAAGTCTTTTGGCCCAACCTCCAAAATAGATCTCAAGTTTTTCCAGTTTTTTCCAACTTCACTGCTATTACCTGGGCCCATCGTGCCGTGCCACTTCTGATAGGAATCTCCATGCTGACCTCCCAACTTCTGTTCTTGGGCCCTCCCATCCATTTCTCACACAGGAGCCAGAATTACCTTATGAACATAAATCTGATCCTGTCATGCCCCCTGCTTAAAACCAATTAATGACTCCATATGCACTCAAAATAAACTCCAACCTTCTTCACCACACCCACCGCCAGCAGAATTTGGACCCTGTGTACCTCTCCAACATCAACTCACAGCACCTACCCCCCACCATGTGTAGGCACGCTAGCTTTCTGTTAGTTCCTACAATATGCCAATCTCTTTCTACTCACTAGTCCTGTGTTTACAAAGCATAAAATTATGAGGTCTGGGTGGGCTGAAGCTATAGGTTGTATTTCAAAACAAATACATGCAAAAAAATATTTAAGGTTTACATGTTCAAGTGTAACAACTGAGAAAAAACTAAATATATATAAATAGAGATGAATGGCTAAAAGAGACAAGTGACTATATATAGACACGTTTATACCACCTTTGTCATTAATGGCAATTTTTGGCATCAATGATTTTACCATTTTTTTCCTGACTAAATAATTTTTCTTGCTTTCCCAGCAATCTAGGGGCTTCCTTTGTACGAAGCAGAGAAAGTCCTCCCCCGTCCTTAAGGCACAATGTCTAGAATAGGAATCAGAAGGCAAATGGTAGGAGAGCAGGAGAGACCAATGAGACATCAATGGGACATCAGTAACAATTCTCCTTAACCTATGTGCTTTGGAGCAGTGATTACTGAAGGTGGCTTCCAAGCTGTCCTTCTGAATGGGAGTTTATATAGGACTTATCCAATTCCTTCTTCATCACTGAATACGAGGTGTGTTGGGCACTGACAATTAGCTACTTACTCTTAGCTACTCACTGCTAGACCATGAAGAAGTCCATGTGAACCTGGTGGACAAGGTTACATACTACCCAAAAGTCCTGAATGAGTGGCCGAGTGCATTAAGGGGATAAACCTCTGGGTTATACATACATGTATACCTTTGAGGAGGAACTGAATGTTTCCAACAACAAGGGCACTTTCAGTAAATGCATGCAAGAAGGGTATGTATGATGTAAGGTGGACAGATGTGATACCCTGCAACAGAGGCTGTTAGGCGTTATTTCCCCCTTTACTTTGCTAGCAACACACACACACCCTTTTTTAAGTATTTGCTCCCTCCTCCATGTGGTTCAGGGAAGCACAGCCCTACCCTCAGTAGAGACAACTGTTTTGTCCAATCCAACAATTTTAGTTCCATTCCCCTTGCCACCACTTACACAAGAGGATAAATTAATTCTGCCAATAAAGTGACAAGGAAGTCTGCTAGAAGAGGAAGGGGGAGGAAGAGGTGAGGTGCCTGGGGAAAGAGTTCTTTACCAATTAGAAAGAGACATGAGAGACATCCATTTGTTTTCTACCGAATGCTGCCAACTCAAATCTGCCATATCTACATGGGATCCCTGGCCCCAAAGCAGCCACACTGTGGCCATGAAGTGAGTTAACTTAGGGCTAAATTAATAGGTGGAGGAGAACAAAGTTGAAAAAGAGAAAAAACTTGATGAGCCAAGGAATGGACTTACTGAAGTCCCCCTACCTTCAGACTTCTTGTTTTGTAATACAACATTTTCCTTATTGTTTAAGCTATTTTGAATTGGGGTTTGTTGTTGTTACTTATAGTTGAAAACACCTTAACTGACAGAAGAGAAAGAATCTATTCCAGACTCTTTAAGTTGACCAAAGGATATCTATTTTCCCTATCTTCCTGTCCAACTCTTGATTCTGTCTGGTGGGACATGTGTCCGGCCATAGGTAATGGACTTACATTAATCTAAACTGACTGTCACAATTCCGTCTCCCAGTTTTTCAGTAGCCCTAGCAACTGTTTCAGTTTATCCAACAAAACATGATAAAATCTGCGAGCAGAAGGCTGGTTTCTGGGGACATTTTGCTTTCCTGAAATAACATCCAGTTGAAGTCAGTGCTGACCCTTTCCTCATTTTTCCTTCCTCCAATGCAGATAACAGCAGTCGTTTTGTAACCATTAGGGAAAAGTCAAGAAAACTACAGATGTCAACCCTGACACCACTCAACTACTGAATGAGCAAACTGCAAATATCTACCATCTACATCAAAAAATAAATCTATTTGTTTAAGTCACTGTTAGGCAGTTTCTTAAAGCTAAAATCCATTTCTAAAACTTGTGACCAAGCCAAAAACAAGAACTAAATAGCAATTAATGTTAACATTAGGTAACTCATTCTTTGTTCCGACTATCTCAATGTAAAGGACTTAAATCTTTATCAAAACATCTAATGCTCCAAAAATTCCTGTTTACATCTAGGATACATGTTATTATTTCTATTTTACAACAAGGAGACCAATATATGGAGAAATTTACTTTCCCAAGACACAACTGAAGCTAAAGTTGAAGATAAAGTCAAGTTATTTCCACTAACATCACTCTCTGGTCCTTAGTAATCTCTAAGAAGTAACATTTTCTTCTATATTGGTTTTTCTTTAAGACTAAATATTTTTATTTTATTTAAAGCAACTCTAAAACTAATCTTTTTGAAAGGAAATGTAACATATTTGGCTATTCATCACAGAAACATAATTCTTATTAAGATTTTTCACTTACACCTGATAACTAATTACCAATTCATTTCATCTAATAAAAGTTTAATTATAGTACAGTTTGAATCAGGGTAGGGAAAGAATTTTGAATTATATTGCCTTGTGATCTACACAGATTTAAAACAAATTTAACATCAAATACTGATTACCTGGGAGTGAGACAGCAAATATGCTACTATTGATTTAACTCATCTTCAAAACTATGACAGCTCTGGCTGATGCTGCTCAACAAGACATATACAAGAGCTGTTAAATAAAGGTATTTTATTAAATAATTTGGTATTTCACCAAAAGTGACTTTTAGAAGAGGGCTTTCTGTATTCTGAGCAAGAAAATACTAAAGGTATTAATTACACCTAAAATAAAATATGAAGCTACAGATTTTATCTTTAAAATGAAAATGTCATGGGCACCTGGTTAGATGGTGCCAATTGGTTAGATGTCTGACTCTTGGTTTCAGCTCAGGTCATGATCTCAGGGTCAAGAGACTGAGCCCCACATTGGGCTTCATGGTCAGCAGGGAGTCTCCTTGGGATTCTCTCTCTCTCTCTGCCTCTTCCCCGACTAGTGCACACACTCTTTCTCTAAAATAAATAAACACTTTTTAAAAAGGATTTTATTTACTTATTTGAGAGAGAGAGAGAGAACATGAGCAGAGGGAGAGGCAGAGGGAGAAGCAGACTTCCTGCTGAGCAGACAGCCCGATGCGGGTCTCGATTCCAGGACCCCAGGATCACAACCCAAGCTGAAAGCAGTGCTTAACCAACTGAGCCACCTAGGTGTCCCTAAATAATTTTTTTTAATGAAACTGTCAAAATATTTGTGCTGTTAATTCTATTTCTTAGTTGTAGATATTAATCTTTATTACTGTTAATGAAACATTATGAAAGAACAATCTGTGATGACATAAACTTAAGAGGATGAAGAGATCCAATAACTTTAATCTAAACTTAAGAGAATGAAGAGACCCAATAACTTTAATCTAAAAACCTTTCGCAAAACAGTACTATCTCTTCAGTTTGAAATAATGTCCTAATTAAACCATCTGGGAAAAAGCCCATGTGCAAATACAGCCCATCTGATCCTCAGAGTCATCACAATAATTTCCTGTTCGGGAGTTCCAAGCTGTGAACACAAAATTACAATGTTGTTCATAAATAAAACTTTGAGTATTCTATGAAAAAATTTTAGTATTTAGCACACACACAAATGCAACTTACCTTTCTACAGTTTTTTAATGATGATAAAATGATTTTTTAAATTATTTACATTTATTCTGTATTGTATTTTAAAGGAGAAAGGAATTTTAAAACTAAGTCTTGAGTACCTGTTACCCTGTGTCTTAGTCTTAACTAGTGACAGATACTTCATTTTATACTTTCTCTCATTTAATCCTCACAAGACTTAATGTTGCATATCATCATATCTATGTTATGGATAAGAGAACAGATTCAGAGAGGCTGATTTTAACAAATACTTGACAATGGTTCTACCACAGTCAAGTTCAAAATTATTTGGCATGTACTTATTCTTTGCCTTTTTACTTAAAAGCTATGCTGGCAATACTGAGCCTAACTGTTCAAAAAGGGACATGAGTAGAAGGAGCAGTTTCAAAAATGAGTGTTTTAAACATAGAAATAAATTACTGAAAAAGAGAAGATTACTTAAATGAACACTGATTTACCTTGAACATAGTAAGAAATGATGAACAGATAGGCTCCCAATAATTTGATGTAAATATACAGCTGAGTCATTGTTCAATTTTAATGTTTCCTATATACTGTCACCTCTAATAACTGGTCCTGTTATGTCACTATTTAAATGACTTTTATCCAAATGATTTTCTTGCAAAAGATCTCAATCACTTGACAATGACTTCAACTTCCACTGCTTTCTCTTGATTCCTGAAAGATAAAAATACAAAAAAGATAATGAATATAACTGAATTCTGGAAAGTTTTCAAAACTAAGAGAGAAAAACAAATGCTTAAACATACTTTTAAATAATGAAATACATTTTGGGGTTGGAGAGAGGGAGAGAGAATTGGGAGAGGGGAAAAGGGAGAGAATCTCAAACAGGCTCCACGTCCGGCATGGAGCTAAACATGGGGCTCAATATCCTAACTCTGGGATCATGACCCAAGCTGAAATCAAGACTTGGAAGCTTAACCAACTGAGCCACTCAGAAATGAAATACATTTTTAAGGAATAAAGCTATCTTTATTTCCAACAACAAAAAGGCACTGTAATTCAAAAGCTTAAATAATTCAGTAAATAGGTTGCCACCTCTCCTGATCTCAGAATAATCATATGTAAAACAAGTATACTAAATAACCCTGATAGTCTTTTCTGGCTGCTCTAATTATTTTATTAGTAACAATTTCTAAATATATTAAGAATAAAGCAGGAAAAAATGAATTTAAAATACGAAGCTATTCATCAATAATCTTTCAAATCCCAATAGATGTGATAAAAACACCTCAAATCTTTGCAATAAATAATTTATTCCATAGAATAGAAAGGCTACCTAGATAATCACACATATTTAAATATGCAGTGTGCTTCATCATTAAAGCAATAGAAATATATCTTAAAATTATTTTCCTAAAATATTGCAAATCTGACTTCATTAGTATAAAATTGAGCTTTTAATATGGATGATGTGAAACATAACCTCCCAGGTTAAGATCTGGCAACTATATAATAGTTGAAATAGGTAACAAAAAAACCCCCACTAGTTCGTATATAGATGAATATAATTCTATTTTTCTCCCATCATACTGGTTCAGACAATTGATTTTATTGATTTCAGCCTGAACTATTCCTGAATGAAAAAGATTTTATTTATTCTTGACACAATTACCCCAGCATGATTTCTACCACAAACAACCTGAGCTTTCTATTTTATCAACCTAAGAATTTTTCACTTTACTGAGCTCTTCAAAGGCACAGTATTGAGGAAATACGGTTTATAGAGTGTCATTTATATTGTGCATTTTAATATGGCTGACTTCTAAAATCTCTACAATTTCTCACTTCTCTACTATAAAATTAAATTGGTTCCCATCTACATAATGCTGAGAGATTTAAGACGTAAAATCTAAAATAATTACAGAAAACATCTATAATATGACTTAATAGCATTTCCTGGGAAAACTCCCTCCTTGAAATTATACAACTGTGATTCTAGGGATACTTGTTCCAGGTTTCAAACTCAAAAGCAGTTTGCAGTATAATTTCAACCCTGCTCTCCTGTCACATTTCTATTTGCTTATTAAGTATCTCTACTAGAATTACACACCACTCGTCTAAATCAAAAGCATTAACTCTCCTTCTGAACCCTCTAGGCCTGCCTCCTTCTGCATTTACTATCACAGAGGAAGGTGATGCCATCTCTTTGGTAACCCATGGCAAAAACCCTGGCATCATTTCTGCCTCTCTTACTAGCTACCCACTCCCCACCCTGCTCCATACTTCCACTCACTTTCACTCACCAAGAGCCCTTTCTGAGTACATACGACACATCAGTGCAAGGTGCTAGAATACAAATATGAGTGTGACAGTCCCCGCTTCAAGTAGCTCATGGTTATGGGCAGGAGAATGATTGCTCTGACTGGTTCCCTCTTCCAGACTCATTGTTTCCTCATCGATTTATTTAAAGCTGGTATGTGGTCTAGTATCACTAGCAGGACAACCAAGCCATCCTGCAGAGCAGCTGAGACTCTAAGCACCTGCCACAGTCATAGTCCCTTTCACAGGAAGGGGATTATGTGTGATTCTTCCCCATAAACATCTGTGACTGCTATGCTGGGCACAAGTTCAAATCCTGATCTGCCTGAAATAAGTAACCTGACCTCTCTGGATGATTTCCTCATCTGTAAAATTGAAATTACGTTATTAACTCATCATTACTTTAAGAACTAAATGAGGTAATAGCTAATACATATTCACTTCTAATTATGTACCAGCACCATTATAAATGCTTTGAATATAATATTTATTTATCAGATCTTCACAACCACCTTATGAGGAAGGTGAGATTATTATTTTAATTTTACAGATGAGGAAACTGAGGCAAGCACAATTTAAGGCATTTACTGGTAAGCGGCAGGGCTCTAATTCTACTCAAGAAGCTCAGAGTCCAGAGTCCATGTGTTAACTGCTACCCCAGTTGCATGTAGGTCATATAATGTAAATTACGTATCATAAAGTAGGAGAGCCTGGTACAGAATAGGTGCTCAATAAAGTTTCCTCCTCTCATACATATTTATAATATGTCACAGGAAGTAACAGGTGTGATCTATAACAATCTGTCTTGAAGAAATTCTGATAGCCGAAAAAAAACAGCTATCAGCCAACAGAAGGCTAAAGGTAAAAATGGCTTCAATTGCCTCATTTGTAGTCTAACAATGGAAAAGCCTTAATCTTTAAAAGAAAAATGTTAGGTTTTAGCTGACTACCAGCTCCATATGCATCACTGCTTATGACAACTGCTAAGACACGAAGGCAGCCTTATCAAGCAGGGATAGAGGCACACTGCTGTAATCAAAGAGGGTCACCACCTTCTTCATTCCACCTGGTCAGGCCTCTTCAACACTTCAGAGAGGAATGACAGAAATGCAAAGAACAGGGAAATGACTACAATTAAGATTACAACTCAAAGATCGGGGCCTTTGCTCACAGAGTATCAAAGGAACAAAGTGTGACTGCACCTCTGTCAAGGACATGACAGACATGACGGAAAGGAGTGATTCATTAGATTCCTTCTAACGCTGAAGTCCTGCGGGGACAGTATTCTTGCCACTGACTATTAATTTATTTCCTAAATATTTATTAAGTACCTATTATATACATGATTCTGTACTAGACACTGAGAATATACTGATGATGGCAAAACGGGCCCAGCCCTCACGGAGCTCACAGTCATTAAACAAGACAATTAAGATAGTCAGGCACTGAACAAGACAGTACAAATCATATGTAATCATAACTTGTGCTAAGTGTAAGGAAAGAAAAGTGCCAGGTCCAAGAGAGGCATGGGGTGGTGACCTAATCTCATCTGGAAAGACGAAGGGAAGCCATGCTAAAAAGCGACATTTAAGTTGACATATGAAGAATTAGAGTTAGCCAGGTAAAGAAACAGGGGTGAGTTCTAGGCATAAGGAACAGCCTATACAAGGATCTTGAGGCAGAAAAGAACAATGGAAGAATGATATTTCTGGAATGGTGAGAATAAGGGGTAGTTGGTGGGATATGGGTTTGAAGAAATAGGAAAAACAACGACAAGATCAGGCAAGAGTGTATGAAGAATATGGGATTTAAGTCTAAGCGGGATGGGAAAGCAATTATCTGGTGTCTATATAATGGACTGAAGGGGAAAAAAGCCAAAGCAAACAGACCAGTGAGAAACACAGTGTAGTAGTTTACGAGAGGGACAATGGTGGTTAAGATTTGGGTAGTGGTGGTATAATGGACGGGTTCAATGTATATTTCATAAGCAGATTTAATAGGGCTTAGTATTGCATTAGATATGGGGGTGAGGGAGAGTGAGTGTCAAAGAAGATCTCCCATTTCTGGCATAAGCAATTACTGAAATAAGGACAAGCAGATTTTGAAAGGAGCGAGGAGAAGAGATCAAGGGTTCAATTTTAGACATTTGAGATTACCCAAAGGGAATGTCTAATGGGCATGAAGCTTAAAGGACACTTTAGGTACTGAAGATACCAATCTATTACATCAACAGTATAGAGTATTTGAAGCTATGGCTTTGTATGAGATGGCCTTCTAAGAATGAAAAGAAAAGAGGGCCCCAGAACACCAACATTCATTTAAAAACAGGATTAATAAAAGCATTAACACCACATATCTTTATTTGGCATTCACTAATAAAATAAGTTCATGGTCTAGAACCAACCGTGTGCAGTATTAATGTAGCATATATTATCACAGTTGGAATATAAACCACTATTCACAAGTGATACTTCTTCACAGGTTAAAAAAAACAACAATCTACCAAAAGAGCACTGCGGTAATCTAAAACATGTCCACGAGTGCTGTGACAGTACCTTCAACAGGAGGAGCCTACTTCCCGGCCTAGAATTCCCACTGGTTTTAATGAGTCACTTCTAACAAATAAAATGAGATTGTGACCACAGAGTGAGACTTCAGAGACTAGATCATAAAAGGCAATTCTGATTCCACCTTGTTCTTTCTTGAGAAACCCACTTTGAGGGAAGCTAGCCACCATGTCATCAGGACACTCAAGCAGCCTCACCCAGAGGGCCATGTGGAGGGGAGCCGAGGCCTCCCGCCAGCAGCATGGGAGTGAGCCGGCATGCACATGGATGCTGCAGCCTCTGGGAGGCTTTCAGGTGACCGCAGCTTCACCAGCACAATTCACGAGACTCTACCCCAGACCCATCCAGGTAAGCCCCTGGTGGATTCCAGACTGTCAGAAAATGTGGGAGATCATAAATGCTTGTTTTAAGCTGCTAGGTTTTGGGGTAATTTGTTGGGTGGCAACAGAAAACATTCACTGCTATATAATATAGTCATTATAAGAAATCTGCGAAAATAATAAAAGGCCTAATCACTGTAAGTTATTGTACAGGCAACCAAAAAACAGAAGTCTGGAAAGCACAGTCAATTCAGAGCATAATAGGAGAAGTATAAGATAGTCACAATGCCCAAGGAACTAACTGGTAAATATAAGTAACACCTTTCTTTCAGAGGAGTAACCAAAAGCATGCTCTTTCCTTTAAAATTATCTCAACAAATAAGGTTCATTCTTGTGGGAAGAAAACCATCGCTAGTTCTACTTTCTATACTGTTAAACACATGCCCTTTAAGGTATAAGTTCCAGAAAGATGACGTCAATTTTATGTTCTAGGTAGAACAATTTTATGTTCTCATATAATATCCTGGCAAATTTAAGAGAGTGAATTCTGATGTCAGTCTACTGGTTTCAAGTATCAGCTCTAGCATTTATTGCGATGTAATTTCGGAGAAGTTATTCAAGCTAAGTCTCAGTCTCCTTAGCCACACAATGGGAATGATACTATTAACCCAAATGAATTAGCATCGTGCTTCTCAGAATTAATCATTTGTTGTTACGGTTGTGATTACTGTTATTAATAATATAAATACTGATGACTTTCCCTCTATTTGTCCCATCATATTAACTGTTTCTGTGATCATGACATAGCAAAACAGCAGCGATATTTTGCAATCATTCCTGAAACAGAGTATTTTATAATTCTAACATCTGAAAATAACAGATTTTAAACTCCTAGGATAACACATTGGAATTTTTATATTAAATTTAAAATATCTAATCTTGGAAAGCTAAGGATATAAGGAAACGCAGACATCTGAAATTGCTACATGATCAAAATTTCAAAATGATGCTGGTATTTAAAAGTTATTTTAAAATATTTATTTCAAACAGGCATTGAAATATACTTTCCATTACTACATACATAGATCGCTGTTCCTTCTTCAGGAAAATAATCTATGGCAAATTATTCAATTAAATTATAAATAATTTCTTTTTAAATAAAAAATTACAAAGCTTGGTAAACAGAAGTAAGGCTGAACCAACAGTTCAGTCAGAATAAAAAAACAGGAAAAGGCTGAAGTCAGCTGAAAAAACAGATGAAAGTCATTCTTTCCTCTTCCCGTTAAGCCCCCCACCCTTAATTTTTACTCTCTAGTAGTGAGGTTTGGGAATTTTCAACAAGCTGGCCAGCTGCCAATTCCATGAAGTAGTGAGGAAAAAACTCCCCCTTCAGGGGTCCCTCCCCCTAGGCAGCTCCAGGCGCCTGGCCTGACAAGCTTTCTGAGAAGGACTAGACTCACTGCAGACTTTCTGGCTCCACAGCCATTGTTTGCGTGGCTGCTTTGCTCCTTATCCAGAGCTTAGATTAGCATAAGAATATTGTCCTTTCTCTTAACCAGCAACCCATCTATCTATTCCTTCCCCACTTCGAACCATCTCTCCCCCATCAATCCCTGAGCTAATATACACACAGACAACTGTAGTAACACTGCTCATGGCTATTTTTATATCAGTGTGAAAAACAATCTCACCCAAATCTAAACATAAACCCTTAAGAAAAAAACATGTTTAAATAAATAGTTATGTAAGTGTATCTGTGGTAATACACAGGAATCTCACCAAAATGTCTGCCTTGGGAGGCAATGCTGTGAGAATCTGTGATGGGTGACACATCCATAATGAGGTCTTTTGGAAAGTCTGAAAAAGGAGCAAAGAGAACCAACCATCTCACTGAATTCTGAGCTACAAGGGATGGAGAAGTTCCACTTTATAGAGACATTTCTAATTGCCATGTCTTCAACACCTTAAGGTCACTAATATCATCGTCACCACTGAAGTTACTTCCTAACTAGACTTAACCTTTTCCCAACGCTCAATTATTTATTCAAAGCAACTTTAATGCATTTAACCTTTGTATTTCTGCTTAGTCGTCCCCTCTTCATTCAAAACCTTTCACTTTCCTTCTGGGCCAACGGACTATTCTTCCCAATACAAGTATGAATTCTTCCAGGAACAGAAAGGCAAACCAAACAAGCACAGCATTATACATTGCTGATGCATTTATACTATTACATCTCACACCTGGGCTCAGTATCAGATGCACAATAAATGCTTCCTGGTTTACGAACTTATTTTTTTTTTTTAAAGGAGATCTATTTTCAACCATTCACCTTTGTACTACAAATCCCCTAACCTAGTTGGTCCAAAGGTTTTTTTTGTTCATTTATTTCTATTAAATGAAAAAGCTCGCAAATAAGACTAGATTAGGCTATACATCAATCTTTGGCACGACTGCGCTCAGAAGAGAGTCTTACTGCCAGCTGTCCATAGAGGGGTCTGGGTGTTGTTCTGTCTCTCCTCTGGAATAAGCACAGGTGACCAAAAAAACAAGCGAAGTGAATCAGTGGTTGCAGAGATGCCTGGGAGGAGCAGCGTTTGGTCATCCCTGTTCAGGTGTATTAGGGGAAACGGTGAACAATACTACCTGTGTTTTCTGTACAGTATTTTTACACAGATAAAATCAGTATAAAATGGCAGTGAAGAGTTCAAGGTCTAGCATACAACAGATCTAGGTCCTCTATATAGATTAAATGAGAGAAACTCATAAATATTATTTAGTGTTAACTTTAGGTTAGCATTGCCCGTCTTTATAATTTGCAAGTTAGTTTTATGTGCATTAAACCATCTGTATGACCCTTACAGTAAGTAAAATTATTCCTACTCTGACAGAGGAAAGACAGGCTCAGAGAGCTAAAGCGACTTGAATTTCATATAGCTAGCGACTTAGGGAACAACTAAGCCCCAGGTCTTTGAAGCCCAAGGGCCGTGTTTTATCGAGTTGGTACATGAGTAAATCCATCAAAGAGGAAACAGGAAGTTATTTTTTATTGAGCCACATAAGATTTTACTTCAACTTTACAACTCTGCAAGGAAAAAGTGAAGCACAGCCGAGTTAAGAAACTTGCCCAAGATCACACAACCAGTTAGAGTCAAGTCTGGTGCTGACAAAGCCCAAATTCCACCCACTGCTTCGAAGTCAGTAGGAGGCAGGTAATGGGAAAAAAAACCCTGAAAGTAGTATGCTCCTCATTATACACCACTGCTGCTCAGATAGGGGAAAAACTCTCAATACTCTACTGTGTGACAATGAGCTGGGATAATGCTAACAGGTCTTTCACCAGCTAGCTCCCTCACAAGCTCTAACAGGGGAAAGAGAGAAAGCTGGAAGAGGGAGAAGGGACTTGCTTCCTCCGGACTCTGCTGTTCCCAGTCAGCCATCTGAGCCACACCCTCCGCAAAGGCAGCAGCCAGTAGGTTCTAGTTTCCAGCTTCCTGCCACACTTCCAGAACCAGGCTCATTGCCCACATTCTGACCCAGGGGTGCCAGCACCTCAAAGTCTGAGAGCCAGCACCTCAGGACCTATGTTCCGAGCTCCTCAGGGGCCAGCCGCAGCTGGGCTCTGAGCTGCCTCCACAGGGGCACACATTCTCCAAGCATCTAGGTTCTGAAACCTCAGTCTCTTCGGGGTGGTAGCTGCTTCCCACATGACCATTTCTGCTTAATCCCAGTGTTTCGTTGGCTTTTTCAATTCCCTAATACCTTTGTAGTCAATTCCCTATATCAAATTCTTCCTGTGAAAACAGCCACTGTGGTTCCTGACTGGGCCCTGATTGATACAAATACTTCAGAAAACTGACCTCAGAGACTGAACAGATTACACACACACCACACACATTTTTATATGTATTTACTTCACTAAGCAGAAGCCAACAACATAGGTAACATTTCCCAAGTGCTTATAAACTGCATTTTAATATATGTATATTCAAAGAGTTCTAAGATGTTCTGACCTCAGGAATGAAATCTTCTAGATTCAGTACATTTCATTTCTTCTCCCACAAATAATTATAACCTATCCAAGTTAGAAGTTTGCTCAGGTTTGGCTGGGCTTCCTATTCTAACCTATGTGACCCAAAGTCAAGATGCCTAAAAGAATACCAAAATTTGGTTCTCAAAACAGATTTCTCATTTCCATAAGCAAGATTACATGTAATCGAAGGGTTTCTGGGTTAACTCAATAAATAGCTGTGGCCAAAAAACTAATTCAATTGCTAGATCAATCTTTCAGTGGAATATATCCAACTTCTAGAACTAAGGGGGGCGGGGAGAACAAAGCAGAACTTCAAAAATAACAACAAAAAACTTCTACCCATATTTCACTCAGGAAACGAAATCAAAATATGTCTGTATTTATGCACTCAATATGAAAAATCAACCTTTCAAAAACAGTCATGAGCTTTCTCTTTTTTTTTTTTTTTAAGATTTTATTTATTTATTTGACAGATCACAAGTAGGAAGAGAGGCAGGCAGAGAGAGGGGAGAAGCAGGTTCCCTGCTGAGCAGAGAGCCGGATGCGGGGCTCGATCCCACGACCCTGGGATCATGACCTGAGCTGAAGGCAGAGGCTTTAATCCACTGAGCCACCCAGGCGCCCCTCTATTTACAATTTTTTTTTTAAAGATTTTATTTATTTATTTGACAGACAGAGATTACAAGTAGGCAGAGAGGCAGGCAGAGAGAGAGGGGGAAGCAGGCTCCCAGACGAGCAGAGAGCCCGTGCGGGGCCCGATCCCAGGACTCTGAGATCATGACCTGAGCCGAAGGCAGAGGCTTTAACCCACTGAGCCACCCAGGCGCCCCTCTATTTACAATTTTTAAAAAAAAAATCCAGAGCACACAGGTTTCCCTGAAGCTCCGGAGTAAAGACTCTGTCCCAAACTAAGCCACTCAGCATATTCTATCCTCCACGCCAGAATGAAAAGTTCAGGGGAAAGCCAGTCTAATATAGTCTCAGGACTGTGGCTAGGCCTGCAGAGACACCGTCCCTCTTTCAGACTGAATAGGCCCAAGAAAACAGCTGCCCAAGAAGCTTTTGGCAGTTATGTTGGCACCAGAAGGGGAACCAGAAGGCAGAGCCAGGAGACTAAAAGAAGCCCGGTCCTTACAGCCATCAGTGAGCAGCAACCTTGCCCGAAGCCTGAATAACAGGCACTTTTCAGTTTATAGTCAATAAATTCCCTTTAATTTTTTAGGTCACAAGGAGTTAGTTTTTCCTTTAGAACCAAAAACATTCCAGTCGATAGGAAGGTTTAAGAGAAAGGAACACTTAAGTATTCTGGGTTAGATTAGCATAAAATGAGTAACTCTGAATAAACAATAACATAGACAGGTATGAGAATTAAAGATAGCTCCAGTAGTATACAAATTTACCCAATAATGTGTCCAGCAGCTACATAATTTATTACTCCGGGTCTTTCTCCTCTTACCCTCCAAATCTGCTAGCCCCCTCAGTCTTTCCTACCTCAGCTAATGGCCTCTCTACTTTTCAAGGATCTCAGGCCCAAAATCTTGGGAGTCATTCTTGGCCATTTCCTCCTTCCTTCTCATATTCCATATCCAATCTCTCAGCAAACCCTGCTGGTTCTACTTTCAAAATATACCCGGAACCTATGCACGTCTCACCACCTCCCCTGCTCTCTGGTCCAAGACACCAACACTGTTTGCCTGGATTACTGAATAGCTTCTTAACTAGTCTCCCCACTTCTACCCTTGTCCACTACAGTATATTCTCAACACAGTAGCCAAAGTAGTGACAGGAAGCACACTAGGTCACATCACCCCCTCTGCTCACAAACAGTAAGAGCCAAAGTCTGTAATGGCCCGTAGGACTCCAGCTCCTCCACTCCAGCTGCACTGGCCTCCTTGTTCCTGACACATATCAGGCCTGGCTCTGCTACAGGACCTTTGCATTCATGGGTCCCTCTGCCTAGAACATTCCTCCCCTAGACATCTGTATGATTTGCTACCTTACTTCTTCCAAGGGCTTACTCAAATATCCCTTTCTTATTAACAGTGTTCCTGCTCACCCTATTTAAAACTGTAATCCTATCTTCACCCCTGGCACTCCTAGCCTCCTTCCCTGATATATATCTATTTTTTTTTCTCTTTAGCACTAGTCATCCTACAATTTGACATAAAATTTACTATTTATTTTGTTTACTGCTTGCTACCTGCTCTAGAATGTATGCTCTATAAGGGCTGGGGTGTTTTTTTTTTTACTCTGTATTTCTAGCACCAAGAAGAGCTTTTGGCACATAGTTGGTACTAAATAAATATTTGCTGAGGGAATCTGAATATAGCAGAAGGAATTAAAACATCATGCCAAATTTTTTTACTTTTATATACAAATGAGACCTTCCCAAACAGGCTGTACTGTGGATAAACTATTCAATTTCCTTATCTCAACACAACTGAAATGATACAAAAACCACACCACTTCCTCCTGCTCACTTTGAGCCCTGACTTGTGTCAAGATCCTGTGAGGAAAATTTTCCACTCTTTTCACTGCATGTACTCGAGTTTGAGATATAAATTAAAGGTCTTAATAAAGTCTTGTATAAGTAAACATAACGTCTCAAGATCTAAAATATTGCTTAAGGCAAACAATGGCTTGGGTTATACTTTGACAGTACCACATAGTTAAAGCAAGTTAAATAATTGCGGAAATAATCACAGACAAAAAGAAAATACAGCCCTCTCTTTGGTACAAACAACATGGTCTGACAAAAGGAACTTCAAAGGACTATCTAAACTCAACTGCAATATTTCAGTAAGGAGGCACAAGTAAAGGTTCAAAGGTAATATTTATATGTAAATTGTAAGTCACCAAAGGCCCTGAATAAGACCAGAGGGTGTTACAATCAGATCATTAGTAATTCTTCCCTGTATTTAACCACAAACTATAGGAAACTAAACCTTGCGAAATGTAGGTCTACAAAAGAACACCCTCAAGATTACAAATTCCAATTTATTAAATGGGAAGCAGCACTTGGAAACCCAGGAAGCACTTCTGGCCTATGGACAAAACATCTACTTTTCATTTTGTTACTCTGTGTCAGAACATTACCACCACTAAATGTGCTGGTTTAGAGTGCTTTACCAAAGAAGTTCTATGGCATGGGATGTACTTTTTTTTTCTTTTAGTATCTTTCAGCTGAGATACTTAGTGTAAATACCTACCAACTTACATGTTTATTTTTTAAAAAGGCAAAAAATAAAACAGAAATTAAAAAGCAAAAAATAAAAAGGGGTGCACAGGTGGTTCGGTCAGTTCGGTGACTGACTCTTGATTTCAGCTCAGGTCAAGGTCTCAGGGTTGTGATTTTGAGTTCTGCATCAAAAAAACACTTTTTTTTTTTTTTTTTAAATAAGGAAAGGATAATATATAGCATAGTCTTTTAGGGGACCTAAGAGTTAGTTTTAATTCTGCCTTAACCAGCTAGCTGATCCTGGCCAATTCACTTCCCTCTCTTGAGCCTTAGTAATACATAAACCCGAATAGCTGCTTCTGCTGTTGCTTGAGCAAATAAATCTGCAAGGCAAAAGTCCAGAAGTAGGATTCTGGCTCTACTTGTAGTCTTAGTAGATATTTTGGTAATTTCATTGGAACTGTACCATTTTGTACTTCCAAATACAACACTGATATATGGAAAAAAATTTTTTTTAAAAAATAAGGACAATTTTGGGGCACCTGGGTGGCTCAGTGGGTTAAAGCCTCTGCCTTTGGCTTGGGTCATGATCCTAGGGTCCTGGGATCGAGCCCCACTTCAGGCTCTCTGCTCAGCGGGGAGCCTGCTTCCTCCTCTCTTTCTCTGCCAGCCTCTCTGTCTACTTGTGATCTCTATCTGTCAAATAAATAAATAAAATCTTAAAAAAAAAAAGGGACAATTTTTAAATACTCCTGAAGGACACAGTATACACTTTAACACAGGGAAAGACATACTACATTAGGTATAGAAAGCCTCAATATCATGTATGTCAATTCCTCCTTAGAAGTTCCCTTCTAAATGTGGTATATATACACAATGGAATACTATGCAGCCATCAAAAAAAAATGAAATCTTGCCATTTGCGACGACGTGGATGGAACTAGAGGATATCATGCTTAGCGAAATAAGTCAATCGGAGAAAGACAACTATCATATGATCTCCCTGATATGAGGGAGAGGAGATGCAACATGGGGGGTTAAGGGGGTAGGAGAAGAGTAAATGAAACAAGATGGGATTGGGAGGGAGACAAACCATAAGTGACTCTTAATCTCACAAAACAAACTGAGGGTTGATGGGGGCAGGGGGGTTGGGGGGGGTGGGGTTATGGACATTGGGGAGGGTATGTGCTATGGTGAGTGCTATGAAGTGTGTAAACCGGGCGATTCACAGACCTGTACCCCTGGGGATATATTATATGTTTATAAAAAATAAAATTAAAAAAAAAAAGCATAAAAAAAAAAAGAAGTTCCCTTCTAAGTTTGCTAAGAGTTTTCAACACAAACGGGATTCAATTTTATTGTTTTTTCTCCATCTATTGATATGATCAGTGTTTTCCTCCTTCAATGCATTAATGGATAATTTAATTAGTAATAATCCATATTAGTGGAAAAATTAATCACAATAATCCATATTAAGAGCTTTCTTAAAGAGTAAACCATCTGTGGTAGTTCTTAAAGATGACCACAAATCTTTTTACATTTTTCAAAGTGGACTATATGATAGATGAGTGTATGCTATATTGGATAACTCCCTTTTAACAAACAGCAGAAAGTGAAAGTGACAAAGTATGTGCTCTGTGAGTAGTCTTAAAAGGCAATGCAGCTTTCTCTTTGCTCTTTCCTGGGTCATTCAATCTGGGCTGAGGAACTGAGGCCTCCTGCCAATAGTCATTTGAGTGTACCACCTTGGAAGGAGATCCCCTTCCCACCCCCCAATCAAGCTTTCAGATGAATGTAGCCCCTGCTGACATCCTAACTACAATCTCTTAAGATACCCTGAACCAAAATCACCCAGTGAACTGCTCTTAGTGTCCTGGTTAAGTTTTCATTGTTTCAAGTCCCTAAGTTTTGGGATAAATTGTTATGCAGCAATAATTAACACACTATCCTTGGATTCCTGGGATAAATTCAATTTTGTCATTATTGAATAATAAATTGTCTGGTCTTTGTCCCTAGTCCCTAGAAGGGAACCCCTAAAGTAAATCTTTGGAATGTCCCAGTATTAGCAGTGTCTTTGTTATGCACAAGTCTTATAGATCATACCTGATTTTATGACTCAGAATGGAGGTTGGTCACCAAAATGGACAACCATGTGATCAGAGGGTTGGAGAGGGGACAAGGCTGAATAATGAGTTCAATTATGTGGCCAATTATCCAACTACACCTACACAATGAAACACCATTAAAAACACTATATACCATAGCTAAGTTTCCTGGTTGGTAAATATATCAATGTTTCAGGAAGATGACATACCCTGATTCCCAGGGGAGAGGAGGCTCCCCATCTGGAATACTCCCAGACCTCACCATATGTGTCTCTTCATTTGGCTGGCGCCAATCTGTATCCCTTAGAATCAAATGATCATTGTACATGTACCACTTTCTTGAATCCTGTGAGTCATTTTACTAAATCGTCAAATAAAATCTGAGGGGATCATGGAATCCTTCTGGATTTGCAGCCAGTTTGTGAGAAGTCCAAGCAGCCTGGAAACCCCCAAACTTGTTACTGGCATCTCAAGTAAGGGTAATCTCGTTGGGGACTGTGCCCTTATATCTGTGGGTAGGTATTATCAGAACTGTACCACAATATTGTAGATACAATTGTTTAAATACACTCCTAGATTTGTTTTGCTAATATTTTGTTAGGTTTTGTATCTATGCTCATAAGTAAGACGTGCCTATTGTATTATCCATGTCTAGTTTTGATATCAAAGTTATACTAACCACATAGCATAAGCTGAGGAACTTTCCCTATTTTGCTGTTCTCTGGTACAATATATATATAAATTTGGATATATCTACCACTAGAGTAGTTTGACAAAAGTCAGTCTTAAAATCATCTGGGCCATGGAGTGTATGGTTGGCTCAGATGGTGAAACACGTGACTTTTGATCTTGGGGCTGAGTCCAAACCCCATACTGAATATAGAGACTACTTAAAAATAAACTCTTTAAAAAATAATAAAATCATCTGGGCCAAGGGCTTATCCATGAGTACATGGGAGGGAACTATCTTTCAGTATAAATCAAATTTCTCTAATAATTATAAAAAAATCCAGGTTTTCTATTTAGTCAGAGTCAATTTATTGTTTCGTTTTTTTAAAAGAAAATTGTCATTTTACTTAAATTATAAAATGTACTGACATGAGGTTACTCAAGGTATTCTCTTATTTTTAAGAAAAAAAAAAAATCTCTTCTATATTTGAAGTTACACTCTCCCCTTTACATGCCCAATACTATGTGTGCTTTCTGGGTTTTTCTTGATTGTTCAAATGGTTTATCTTATTAGCCTTTTCAAGAACCAATTTTTGGTTTTCGTAATCCTCTCTTATGTGTCTTAAAAAATATTATTTCGGGGCGCCTGGGTGGCTCAGTGGGTTAAGCCTCTGCCTTCGGCTCAGGTCATGATCTCAGGGTCCTGGGATCGAGCCCCACATCGGACTCTCTGCTCTGTAGGGAGCCTGCTTCCTCCTCTCTCTCTCTCTGCTTGCCTCTCTGCCTACTTGTGATTTCTCTCTGTCAAAAAAATAAATAAAATCTTTTAAAAAAAATATTTTTTCCATTAATTTCAAACCCCAATTCTATCACAGATTAGCTAGAAGCTTGCAGAAGTTTCTCTCTGTGCCTCAGTCCTCTCATCTATAAAATGGGAATAATAACAGTAGTCACTCCACAAGGTTATAAAGATTAAATAAGATAATCCCTGTAAAGCATATGGAACAATGCAAGGGCTAGACAGTAAGTGTGGAGTTTTGTTGTTGTTTTAAGATTTATTTATTTATTTATTTATTTATTTATTTATTTATTTATTTGAGAGAAAGAGCACACACACATGTACAAGGTGGGTGGGCAGAGGGAGAGGAAAAAACTCCAAGCAGACTCCCAGCTGAGCACAAAGCCCAACACAGGACTTTATCCCACAACCCTGAGATCACAACCCAAGCCAAAACAGAGTCAGACACTCAACTGACTATACCACCAGAAGCTGCAGAAATGCTGGCTTTTACCTTCATTATCCATCTTGAATTTATTCTGTTGTTCTTTTCCTAATTTGTTAGATGCTTAGCTTATTAGTATTTTTAATATGAGTATTTGAGGCTTCAGTGTGTCAGGCAAGTATTAATATCCAAATTTTCTTTATTGTTTAGTTCTAGGTGTTTTCTGATTTGTATTGTCATTTTACTTTTCACCTCTGGGATTATAGAAGTATGTTTTTAAATTTACAACCACAGATTTGTATATACTGTTTGTTATTCATTTTTTAAAAGATTACTTATTTATTTGAGAGAGAGAGAGAGACCAAAATAGCAAGAGAGAGCAGGAGCTGGGAGGAGAGGGAGAAGCAGGCTCCCTGCCAAGCAGGGAGCCAGATGTGGGGATCGATCCCAGGACCCCAGGATCATGACCTGAGCTGAAGGCAGACACTTAAACCGACTGAGCCACTCAGGCGCCCCTGTTACTCATTTTTAACTTAAGTGCATTTCTTGGCAGAAAATATGGTTGATATGATTATTTGGAATGTATCAGAATTATTAAATATTTTGAAATGTATTAGAATTTGCTGTATATCCTAGTAAATGGTCACATTTAATAAATGTTAACGTCTAGAACAAATGAACTTGTCATATTCTCTGCTTAAAAATCCATGAATATTTGCATTTTAATAGGGTGGAATTACCAAGACATAAGAAGTATTGTTAGAACCTGGCTTCTGCAGGGTTTTCTAACACCATCCTCCCACTCCTCCATATCCTTACAATGCTCCACCTATACTGAAATCACTGTAGCACTCTATCTTCACAGGCATTCCCCCAGACTTCCATTCTTCTGTACAGCCTCTGGGCTTTACCAGGTTAACTTTAATTCATTCTTTAAGACTTGATCTATGAGTAATCTTGGCAGGCAATCCCTGATCCTTATTCATCAGGCTGAGAGAGGTGTCCTATCTCTGTATGGCTGGTGCACCCAGAACATGTACCATAGCTGCTTCATGGCTCTTGGCTAACATTCATTTAAAAATTACTTATTGGGGCGCACCTGGGTGGCTCAGTGGGTTAAAGCCTCTGCCTTCGGCTCAGGTCAGATCCCAGGGTCCTGGGATCGAGCCCCGCATCAGGCTCTCTGCTCCGCGGAAAGCCTGCTTCCTCCTTTCTCTCTCTGCCTGCCTCTCTGCCTACTTGTGATCTCTGTCAAATAAATAAATAAAATCTTAAAAAAAAATTAATTATTAATTCCTTGGTATGTGCTCTACACTTCTTACACAACAGTAAATGAAGCAGATATAACTCCTCCTATTAAGAGATATACATTGTCAGGTGATGTCTGGACTTATCTTGCAGCTTTTGTAATCTCCATTTTCTGGCACATTACTAAGCAAAGCAATACATGTTCAATAAATGAATAAAAAATATATTAATATCTTAAGGGAAACATAACTGAAGAGTTAAACCCACTACAAAAACCACATATATATTCTAACATTCTTTAGAAGTATACTGGCATCTGAAAATGCCTCTCCAAACCTTACAGTTTTAGCCAGTAACTACCAATCCAACAATCTCTATCCAAGTACTAGCTCATGAACTTCACTCCTATTATCACCTCTGGTGACTCCTAGGTATAGGAGAAAAGAAATTTAGATCCAGGTCCTGAAACAGGAATATACTCAAAAGCCCTCTTCTTAAAATATTTCTGGCTTATTTCATGTTTTGAATTATCTTAGCTCTAAGTTCATTAGGCTTTTCTTATCATACTTTTTTAATAGTATGAAATAAGAAATTTAATATAGTCTACCTACTTCAATATATTAATTCATTTAATCCTCTTACTAACTTTATGAAGCAAGTATTCTCATCATGAATAATTTTATAAGAATAAATCTGAAAATAAAGCAGTGTCTGATTTTTTTTTAGAATGGTATTAAATACCAAAATTAATTCAAGAGGAAGCAGAATACCTAAACACACCAAGGTGACAATAAGAAGTAGAGGTCACCGTACTGGAAATGGGCTGGCGGGTAGTAAGAAGGGCGGTGGAGTGGGGTGGCAGTGAGGAGGAACACAGGCTTTGGTGTATACTGTTCAAGATTTTATATAAGAAAAGCTCATCAGATCTCCTTATTAGTCCCTTACAAACAAAGAGCAGATGGGAGCAAGCAAGGGAGGAATATAAGAAAGGAAGAATAGGGAGGAAACAGATGAGCTCAAGAGTTAAACTGGAATTTCTGAGATACCTGGATTGGAAACCACATTACAAACAGGTGAAAGTGTAAGACACTAGAGCAGGAAGGAAGTACTTGAGATGGAGGATAAGGATAGGAATTGAAAGGTCACTACAGAAGATGAAAAGATGCTGCTGAAATCCGGTGGCATGCTCTCCCCCACAGTATCACATATAGCTGTAGTAACACAAACGGCTACCTAAACCTGAAAGTACCCAACACAGAGAAAGATCAAATAAGAAAGTCAGGAGCGTACCCACCAACTTCAGTTAAGAAGAATGGATTATCAGGGGCACCTGGGTGGCTCAGGTGGTTAAGTGTCTGACTCTTGATCTCAGATCAGGTCTTGATCTCACGGTCCTGAGTTCAAGCCCTGCACTGGGCTCTGCACTGGGCACAGAGCCTATATACATACATACATAAATAAGAATAATATTGTAGTTATGAGGAGGCATTCTTCACTGAAGACAATGGGAATAAGCTTTCTGTCTCCCTTGGAGGTGGGGGGGTAGGGGTAAGTGGATAGCATAATAACCCAAGAGCCAGAGGGCAAAGTCCATAGGATGTCTATAGGATGAGTTCTAGATTTCTCTACAGAAGAGAGTAGGTGTGGAGTGCCTGGGTGGCTCAGTCAATTGAGTGCCTGACTCTTGGTTTTGGCTCAGGTCATGATCTCAGGGAGTCTGCTGGAGATTCTCTCTGTCCCTCTGCCTGTCTCCCACCCTGAGCTCTCTCTCTCCCTAAAATAAAGAAATCGATCTAAAAAAAAAAAAAAAAAAAAAGGGAGAGGAGGTGTAAGACAAAATTTTCAATGGTGTGCTGGGAGATACCAAAAGAAAGGGTAGAACTCAATGGTAAGGGTAGAACTCATCTTTTCTTCAAGCGTGGAGTTATAATTGGTTTTCTGCAATGCAGGGTTTTAAAATGCTGTTAGATCTAACAGATTCACTACACTGCTCAAGAATCTAGCAGTTGCCAGTGTGTGGAGGCCCTGAGGAGACTCCTCCCAGAGCTCCAAGAAATCAGGAACAGTTTGTTAGCTACACTGTTATCAGCCCACAGCAGAAACACTCCAACTTCTATCCGGACTGGTCTGCCACTGAACAATGGATGCCTACAGCCAAAGCTAAACAAATGCTTAGGGAACCCAAGACCCCCAGAAGTGGGTGCAAAAAAAATGGAATTTGCTTAAAGAGAATTCAGCAAGCACAAGAAAAGCTAAGCTCAAAATAAGAACAGGTGGCTTCTACTTAGATGGAACAGAAGGGAATGGGCAATAGTGCTCATGCAGGACACCCAGGGCGTCAGTCTCACCAGTAAAGGAGAAGCAACTCATGGATGTCAGAGTACAGGAGCTGGCGAGCAGGATACCAATGCAAGATTTCGCCCCCAAAGACAAGGTCAGAGCATTTCAAAGAGGGCACCACTATTATGCCAACAGTACGCCAATGTGAAGAAAGGGGGGCATCTCTGGGTTTCTATGGTGCTGGCAGATGATGTGCTTCTCAATTATTGCTTTTCTCCTAAGGAACTCAAACATGAACAGCTTTAAAAAAATCTTAAAAGAAAAAAAAGGAGGGGGGGACCTGAGTGGCCCATTGGTTAAGCATCTGCCCTCCACTCAGGTCATGAACCTGGGGTCCTGGGATCAAGCCCCATGTCGGGCTCCCTGCTCAGCAAGAAGCCTGCTCCTCCTCCTCCTCCTCACTCATGCTGTCTCTCTCTTTGCTACCTTATCTCTCTTTCTGTCTTTCAAATAAATAAATTAAAAATAAAAAATTTAAAAAAACACTAACAGCTATGCAACCAATGAAGAGCCAATGAAGAGGGCCCAGCAAGAAGGGTACACTCCACATTCCTTATCATGACCCTTGCCCTGCACCTCCCCTTAAGGAACTCAATCTTTGTTCAATCTTTTTATATCCTAATTGAGAATTAATGCTCAGTGAAAGATGACTATACATTTAGAAAATTTTTCTAAAGTTCTGAGTCATCAGAAGGCTGATGGACCAGAAAAGAAGGGGCTCTCAGCAGATTAAGCTGCAGTGCAAAGCTGTCCTGATGTTCAATCAACTCAAATGTACTAGAGATAATCTGTGGTAGACAGAGAGGCCACGCAGAATCTCTGGCAAGTTCCACCAGAAGAGATGGAGGATAGACATCTAGACCTTCTGGGGCAAGGATATGACCTCTATAACGCTGTATGAAAAGTGTAGCTCCTGGCATGATATTGCACCCTAGTAAGGAATGGAACCATGGAAGATCCAGGATTTAGTGACCAGAGCGACCCATCATAATCCACCAAGTCCCAAGGTCAGGTGCAGCAGCAAGTTACTTAATGATGGAAATGGTATTTCTATAACAGGACCTAGGCAGTTCTAGAGGGCTCTAGAGTTCTAGTGAATTCCAAGTGGTAGCCCAGAACCTCACGTCACTAACTCCCATCACACAGATGTCTTTACTTTTGCTCACACCAACAACTTTATGGTAGGTTCCTGGTGACCAATGACAAAAAGAAAAACCTGGGGCCTGGCTGCCAGTGACAAGTCAAAACTGGACCACTACTGCTCTGCAGCCTTCCTTGGAGGACTCTGAAAGACAATGAAGAGGAGAAATTGTCTTGGCAGGCATGGTGAAGGGAGAAGTGACCAGAGAAGAAAAAACATGCATGGACTCCCTGGGAGTGGCAAATGGTATGGCTGACTGGTTAGGGGGATGGAAACACTAGAAAATAAGACACAAGGCACCTGAACAAAAGGCATGTTGATGGCTCTATGAGAGTCAGTGCAAAGTGTTGATCTTTATGTCTTACGGTAATGCCCACTAAAAGCACTAAAAGAAGAGGTGTGTTTAACACCATTCCCAACTATAGAGGAAATGACTGGTCGGTTAACTACAGCAAGCTTTTGCTATCAGCCACCTCAATGCTTGACCAACAGGGCCATGAATGGAGGAGCCACGGTAAAGGGAGGAAGGCTTTACACAGGCCCAACAGCATGGGCTCCTCCTTATGAAGGTGACCTAATTACTGCCACTGCCATTCAAGATGCAAGTTTGTCTTCCTTGCCCATGTATACCTTATGCCAGCACCATCGTCCCAGGGTTTACAGAGTAGCACAAGAGGAATATCAATTATGGCCTCAGAACCAGCTACAGTAGTGGGGACTATAGCTTGTTCCACTATAACAGTAGTTATAACCAGCCCCCAAGTTGAAGCAGACTGAGTGGGCTTACTGGAACATGAGGCAATCTGAGTAACAAAAGGGGCAGGCAAACACTTGTGGTGCTATCCCCTCAGCCTGCCTTTCACCTCAGCACAGCTACAGCGGACAGTTCTCTGCACCGCCCGACAACATCTGACACCAAGTGTAAGCCAAGACGCTGCTGTTTTGCTCCTCAGGGTTTTCTCCAAACCTAAAGAAGACTGCCCAGCAGTAAGTAGACACAGCCACATAAATGCTAGCATTAAAGCTCCAGGAGCAGTCTTCAATGAACAGAAGATGAAAGTCAGTGGATAAACGTCCCAGCCCCCTGTCCTTTGGTGGGACAATACTAAGGTGCATTCAGACGGTTCCCAGAAGAACTGAACCCCAGTTGCCCACAGTGATAACTAGCTCCTTAACACACTATATGTAACCTCCCTCACATGTCCCATTTCCTCTGTGTCTTTGGATCACCTCGCAAATAAACCGCCCAGCCATTAAGTCCTTTTCTCAGGTTCTACTTTCAAAGGAGCCCAGACTAAGAAGTGGTGCCGTCAGGACTCAAACTAAAACCACTGGCTCCACTGCCTGTGCTTGAACAAGAGCATGCTGCCTCTTTATAAAGTAGCAGGACATGGTGCAGTACGCTGTGGTGCACTAAAGGTAAAAAGCAATGAACATGTAAGTATATACACAGCAAGAGAGAGATTTTAACTTTCTAGTGCTGAACAAAACAGTGGAAAATTGGGGCAGACCATATATAGCAAAACCTAACTAAGTCAATTAAATACATACATACGCACACACCAATAACACTATACGTTCATTCAAGGACGTAAACAAATTAGAGTGGTTTCCTAGAGCAGGAGATGAAAAAGAGGCAATCAAGAAGGAAGGAAATGAAATAAATCATTTGAGGGATTTTAATAAAGAACAAAATAATTTTGCTGCCATAAACAGAAGACATGTTTAACTCAGGTTTCTGAATCACAGTCTGAATGTACTGTCACAGTATTAAACGGAAAAGTCGGTATTACTTGATGTTATGAATTGGAGGTTCTCAAAGTAAATATACAACTGTGAACATATTTTTAAAATTCAACTGTTATGATCTGAAATGATTCCGAAAACTACCTGCAGCACCCATTCCACGCTTCAGGGAACACTGCTGTCACTATTCTGAGATAAGGGGCTCTTTTAAAAAATATACACATATGAATGTAATAGAGTACAAATATTAATTACTTTGAGAGCTTAACTAGACTGACTTTAAAGAGAAAACCTGATAATAATTCAATCACAAAGCTTTCCTCAATAATGTAACATCTTCCAGTTACACAATGTATAATTATAAAACAGTGACTACTTAATTTTCAGTATGAAATGTTGGAATATTTCTAACTATTTCAAAATCCTAAATCAGTCAACTAAAGGTTGAAAAGAACTTTAATAAAAGCATCAAGATTAGTTAGTTTTATATCATGAGGTAACTAAGAACCTCACTATAAGATATTTCTCTAAGGACATTACCATACTAATCTTATCTGTTAACTTGAAACTTGAATTCTGCTTCATGAATTTCTTCATAGATCCCAATTCGCTGAGCAGTAATTCCATTAAAACAAGATACCACCCTTCAGTAAAAGTGTCAGAATTATACTTAAAGAAATATTTTCGGCTCAGGTCATGATCCCAGGGTCCTGGGATCGAGCCCCACATTGCGCTCTCTGCTCTGCGGGGAGCCTGCTTCCCTTCCTCTCTCTCTCTGCCTGCCTCTCTGCCTACGTGTGATCTCTGTCTGTCAAATAAATAAATAAAATCTTTAAAAAAATATTTTAAACATTCTTTTACTAAATAGTACATAGTATTTAAAACTACAGCAAAAGAGATGGGGCACCTGGGTGGCTCAGTCATTGGGCATCTGCCTTCAGCTCAGGTCATGATGCCAGGGTCCTAGGGTCAAGTCCTGCATTGGGCCCCTTGCTTGGTGGGAAGGCTGCTTCTCCCTCTCCCACTCCACCTGCTTGTGTTTCCTCTCTCACTCTCTCTCTCTGTGTCAAACAAATAAATAAAATCTTTAAAATAAATAAATAAAACTATAGCGAAAGAGATAAATATGAACAAAACAGTATTTCTTTTTTTTCCCCCAAAGATTTTATTTATTTGACACAGAGAGAAAGAGAGAGGGAGGGAGAGCAAGTTCAAGCAGGGAGGAAGGGCAGAGGGAAAGGGAGAACCAGACTCTGCTGAGCAAAGTGTCCAAGCTATCACTGGGCTTGATCCCAGGTCCCCAGGATCATGACCTGAGCCAAAGGCAGCTGTTTAACAACTGAGCCACCCAGGCACCCCAGAACAGTATTTCTTTCTTTAAAAACTGGTCTTTTAGGGGCGCCTGGGTGGCTCAGTGGGTTAAAGCCTCTGTCTTCGGCTCAGGTCATGATCCTAGGGTCCTGGGATCGAGCCCCGCATCGGGCTCTCTGCTCCGCAGGGAGCCTGCTTCCTCCTCTCTCTCTCTCTCTGCCTGCCTCTCTGCCTACTTGTGATCTCTGTCAGTCAAATAAACAAATAAAATATTTAAAAAAATAAAATAAAATAAAAATAAAAATAAAAACTGCTCTTTTAAAAAAAGGCAATTACTTTTTAAAAATTACTTTAAAAAGTAAGAATAAAAAGGCAATACTTTGCTTTTTTCATAATATCTCCCTTACAATATGCTAAGGTTTGAAAAATAATGTACAAAAATATTTCTTGCATATAAATAGATGAAGAAACCAGTAAGATAGTAGAACTTTAATTTTAATGTTTCTTTACACTTAGATCCAACCAGATTTGAAAAATTACTTATGTTTGCTATTGACACCGCCCAACATTATCTGTACTATCCAGAGAGAACGCATAGACATCATCACCTCTTTCCAACATCCAGTCAGAAATTACTATTCCTTCTTTCTTGACAGTATCTATTACACATGGTCTTTCTTTTCCATTTCCACTGCTACTACTGGGATTAAATTCTGATTACTTCAAACCTAACAGCTCCTACAACCTTCTGGGCTCCCTGACTCCTCATTCCATTTCTCTAATGATATACATTCACAAATCAATGCTAGCACAATTTCCATAAAGTAAAGTTTTATGTCACACTTCCTACCCTCTCCAAGATCTCTACTATATTCTTAGGGAAATATTCACTTTCTATCAATCAGCTTCTCTAGAAATACCTTTTAATTCTTTCTTTACCTACCCAAATTCTACTCATCTTCCAAAACCTCAAATAATCCCTCCTATGTTCTGTCTATACTTCTAAGTGCTATAGAACCCTGATTAAGAAGTAATGATTTACTCTTCTGGCATTTATCACTTTTACCTGGCAGTGTTGGTTATCATTACTCATATTACTTACACACATACCTTACAGGATACAACTAGAAACAGAGGACGGGGACCACGTTCTTTGTTTTTTCTGATTTCTCCTTTGTGACTTGCCGTTACATAGTTTAACAAGGACCAAAATAAGTAATACCCTGCAGAACAAAAGTAAGTGCTCTGAGGCCTTAAACTAGGAAGGAACATTTCTTACAGTCAAAAGAAATATAGATCGGGGGGGGGGGGCGCGCCTGGGTGGCTCAGTCAGTTAAGTGACCGGCTCTTGATACTGGTTCAGGTCATGATCTCAGGGTCGTGAGATCAATCCCTGTATCAGGCTCCACACTGGACATGGAGACTGCTTAAGATTCTCCCTCTCCCTCTCCCTCTACCCATTCCCTTCACCTCCAGCACTCATCGCATGTACTCACTTGCTCTTAAAAATACACCTATAATATTTATATATTATTAAATATTAAAATATTTTATTTTAAAATATTTTTATTAATTTTTTTATTTTTAAAATTTCAAATATTTAAAATTTTGAAAAATAAATAAAAAGTTTAAATAAAATTTAAAATGTTTTATTAAATTTTTAATCAAATTTTTATTTTTTGGTATTTTAATATTTTAATAAATATTATAAAATGACATTTACATATTTTATATAGATATACAGTTATAGATCAGAAAGGACCTCAAGAATTGGCACTTGAGGTGGGTCTTTAAAAGTTGACAGGCCTTCCACAAGAAAGAAAAGTGGAAAAAGCATGTCAGGAGAAAATAATATGAACAGAGAGCAGAGAGAAATACAAGGCAATTTCAAATTACAGGCAGAGGGGTATCATACACACATGCAGGGGTACAGAAAAAGAAAATTAAACACCTGCTAAATAACCAATGTTAACAGGTTTTTATAATTTCAGGTTAAGGTCATCCCTACCTTAATCAAGAGCCTCATTATTTCTCGCTTGAAACAATTAAGAGAATCCTACTTGTCTCTGCTTTTGGGATCTGTCTCCCCCTTCCAAACTATCATCCATATCACTGCCAGATTAATTTTAAAGATTTTATTTATTTATTTAAGAGAGCCAGACAGACAGAGATAGTGAGAGAGAGCAAGAGCAGGGAGGTGAGGGAGAAGCAGGCTCCCCAC
Source organism: Enhydra lutris kenyoni (assembly GCF_002288905.1). Lineage (NCBI taxonomy): Eukaryota > Metazoa > Chordata > Mammalia > Carnivora > Mustelidae > Enhydra > Enhydra lutris. Next base: position 38,241,137 of record NW_019154096.1, on the reverse strand, counting down.
TGAGCTGGGAGCCCATCGTGGGGCTCCATCTCAGGACCCTGGGATCATGACCTGAGCCAAAGGCAGACGCTTAACCAACTGAGCCACCAGGCGCCCCTGTCAGATTAATTTTAACAGAACAAAATTATGATCCTGAAATGCCTCTGTTAAAATTTTTTAGTGACTGCCAACTATTAACAAAATAAAGCCTGAACTCCCTACCATAGCATTTGGAGTTCTTCACAATGAAGATCTCTTCCTGCCTTGTCCCTCGAAGCCTCTCTCATATCCTGAATTCAAGCCGTACAATGATTTCTCCTGTCTTTTGTACAGTAGATACATCTCAAGCTTCCCTTCCTTATGTTGGGTTCTGTGCACGCAATTCTCTCACCTCCCAAATTCCACTCAGCAATCTTTCACTCATCTTTCAAGACACAACTCAAGTATCATTTCCTATGTGAAGCCTCCCTGACAATACTCTCTAACAGTGCTGAAGCTCTTGTAGGTGTTGCCTAACACACTTTTTCAATTTCATATGGCACTTTTCCAACTGCACTTGAATCAGCTGTTTGCATACTCACCTCTAAGCAAACTACCTCAAGAACAAAAGCAAGGAACCCATTTCACCGAACATTTTGTATCCTCAGTGCCTAACATAGTGCCTGGCATAGTAGGTATTTAGTAAGTGTTTAAAGGGAGAAGGAAATGAATGGATCCACGCAAAGGTTATTATTCACTTAAAGCTATACTGTTCAGAGACTTTTACCACTAAAGTAGTTTGTCCTTACTTCGGCAGGCCAAAAAAGAGTCCCTGACAGTACATGCAGAATTATCTTTCAGAAGATTTCAGCTGGCAATAACATGGAGAGGGAAACGGAACAAAAAGAGGCACAAAGCTGGGAGAGCCAGGCAATATTTCAGGAGAAATGTTAACAGAAAGGCCTAACCTAGGATGCTGATGGGGGGACTGGAAAAGAGAGGAGGGAAACATTCACGGCACATTATAGAGATTAAGGGATGGTACTGGATCTCTGACTGAGGGCAGGAAGGAAAAAGCGAGGAATGAGATTCGGCACTGAGACTGAACGTGGGTGACAGAGAGAGGTCCAGTAACAGGTGTGGGAACCCTGGTGTGAAGCAAGCAGCTGGAAATATGGGACTGAAAGTTAGAGAGAGGGTCGCAACTGAGATGTAAGGTTGAGAGAGATCACTTTAGAGGTGACTGTTGAAATGAGATTAGGAAAAACATAAAGAAAAAGATAAAAGCTTGTGGATGTTGTTACTTAAGAGTAGCAGGAGGGAAAAGAGAGAAATTATGAAGGAGTAATTAAAGAAGTAGAACTAGAAGAACACAGGGTCACAGAAACCAAGAGAACTGCAAAAAAGGGAAAATGACAGCTACTACAGTGATCAAAGAGTATTGAGCCTAATAAGAGACAATTAAAAAATCATAAGTATTTTTCAAAAGAGCAAAGACACCAGTGGGGCAGGGTGAGAAAAAAGAGTGCCTGCTCAGGAAGCAGCAGCAGGGAGCAAAGCCAACTACTCCAGGAGGAGAAAGTATAGACTGCTTCACAGTGTATGTCCTAGTCATTTTTCTATAATAGAGATCCCTGAAGAATTCAAACCTTTTACCTGATAATCTGAGTCTGCAAATGGACTGAAAATAATGAACCTGACTTCCCCGTACATATGGTCTTAGAATGGCTTCTTCTCCCCTATCCCTGGTGTTACTGCAGTTCCTGCTTCTTTAAATAAATTCAATCTCCAAAGAACTATATTTTAATACATTTTTATTCTTAAGTCTATAATGTGTAAAAGTTTCAAAATAATATAAATATCCATTTTTAATACAATCCATCATTCTGAACTCTGCTTGGTCATCTTTAGAGGGAATAAATATATCTCTATATATCATCTAATGCTTATTTTCTATAATTAGAGTGAAGGAAGTGATATCAGTAATAAATAAGTACCTTTTATTTCTGAAGAGGTTCAACATTTATAAGAAGAGAAAAATATATTAGATCTACTTATGAACTCATAAGGAGTCATTAAAGAAACTAAAGAAGCTAAAATAAAGTTGCAGCAGTAATACATACAGAAGGACTATTTTCAATTTTTTTCTTCCTTCCAAGATTTTATTTACATTCATGTCAGTTAACATAAAGTGTGGTACTGGTTTCAGGAGCAGAATCTGGCGATTCATCACTTACACACAACACCCAGTTGCTCACCTCAACACGTGCTCCTCTTCTTCATGCCCATCTCCCATTTAGCCCATCCACCCTCCCACCTTCCCAGACTATTTTCAATTGTTAACAAATGAAAATATTCATATTATTCTAGTTATTTTCTTAAAAGTCTTCTTCTTACCTCAGAGATGTGGCTAGATAAAACTGTACTTCCAGTTTTCTCCAAACTGCTTTGACCTATGCTTCCATCTCATGAATTCCAAGACAGTATTAAACTGATGCATATTTTCATAAATCTGTTTTTAAAAAAAAAGGAACTAATTTAGACTAAAAGAAACATGCAAAAGCAATACTGAACATTTGTCAGGTGTAAAATTATACATTTTCAACGTAAAGCCAATGAAAATTCTAAAGTACTTTAATATGTCACTTTACCATTTTCCCAACCTCTACCCAAAGAAGTTTCCCATTTTGCATACTTTCAACTTCACAAATGTAACAATAGCTCTGTGGAAAAAATTACTTGCATGTAAAATTTCTATATTTGCTTGAAAAAACATGAACAGCTAGAAGCAGCACTAAAATGTACAATTCTATGATATTCAAATTCCTGCTTAGGCAAAAATATATTTGGCCACCCACCTAATATCCCTATTTTCACTTTTTAATCACAAAATCTCAGTAAGCAGTTTTAATTTCAGTCAACCTTCTACCTAGAATATTAAGGACTGGAGGGGTCAGGAATTAATGGCACTGCATGATCTAAACCCAGGGGATAGGTTACAACTATGTTACCACTGACATTTAGTTCCCCTGCTTTAAAACAGGGAGTTCAAAAATCTAAAAGAGGGAAACAATAAAAGAATTTTAATTTAAAAAGGTATGTTGTTTACTTAGAGATTTTAAAAATAATTTTATTGAATCTATTTTTAACTGAAACTTCAAATAGCAAAGTATTGTTTCATATTCTAAAAAGGAAAAATTTTAAGCTGTATGAATACTACCTATGTCCCACTGCAAGGTCAAAATGCCTTTGTCTTCAAGTCCATTTAGAAGTATCACTTGTGTCACACTGAGGTTTAGTAGTCTTGGCAATAATGACTGAATTCATGTAAACTGGGGCAATCTGAAACGGTCTAGCATATCAGATAGCAGCCTTTCTTAAAGACAAGAGTCTCCACTCAGCAGACAGGCTGCCATAGGACCATGCTAAATCTTTCATGGTCCAACTAAAGACAGACTGACCCTGAAAGCAATTAGTAATGCTTTGTCTGCACTTAGGAGCCTTAAATAGTCTTCTCAATGCACCAGTTACCCACAACTTAACTGGTCTGTAACATTTTTCAGGGTACTCACAGGACTATAAAACTCTTAGACCATCACTCAGAGAAATGAGGGCAGGAATGGAGATGCGGTGTTTAGTGATTTTTTTTTCCCTGAGATGTTCACAGTCTTAAAACATTTCCCTTTTATAATCAAAAAATAAATGCACTGTGTTTTCATGTTAGAAATGACAAATATCTTCCTCCAAAGCCACTCTTTGCCAATAACACTATTCTTCCCTAACAGTATATGTGAAGAAAAGAGGGAAGGCAATCACTATATTAAACAAAGTTCAGATTAACCCATCCTCATAAAGGTTAAAGCAATCCATCAAAAGACCGTGTTTAAAAAAATATGGCCCGGGGCACCTGGGTGGCTCAGTCGTTGAGCCTCTGCCTTCGGCTCTGGTCATGATCCTGGGGTCCTAGAATTGAGCCCCATATAGGGCTCCCTGTATGGCAGGGAAGCCTGCTTCTCCCTCTCCCACTCCCCCTGCTTGTGTTCCCTCTCTCACTGTGTCTCCCTCTGTCAAATAAATAAATAAATCAATCTCTCTCTCTCTCTATATATATATATATACACAGACACATACATGGCCCGATTCTAATTCTACCAGTTATTTCTAATGGATCAGATAAAATTAACATGTAAACCATCTAACCATTGTTTACCATGGACTACTTATTACAACAATATGAACTTGTGTTAACAACCACAAAGATCTAGTCAAAACCGAACACTAAACAAGTATAATAATATTTTTATCAAAGATTTTGTGTCTAAAACTTTCAAGCCCATTAGTTCTAGAAAACACATTAAGGAAAAGGTAACTCTTTTGATAATACATTGGGTCTTCTGAAAAACAGAATAAGTGAAAAAATCAAACCTTTCCAGATATATTCTAGTATTTTATAATTGAGCTAACATCAGAATTTTCTCAAAGTTCATAAGTATTTGTAAACAAACAAGAAAAGTGTATTTTAGTCCCACGTTATCTTTACAAAATATCTTTATTTGCCATCAAGATGTACAATCCTTCTTGGTTTTCAAAATTAGTGAAGTCATTATTTAAACCACCAAGGTACTTAAAAGCTCATTAACCATACAGAACCCATCAGTGACAAACATCAACTGTGGATATTTCAGTTATCTCTCACTCGGAGGTGCTGGAATACCCCCATTCACTTCTATATTAGTAAGATTTGCTTTATAGAAAAGAACAATGTACATATGATTTGATAAATATGCTAGTCTAAGACAAAACTCAAGATTACTTTTGAGTTTGTTCCAGATGTCAAAAAGTAGTCATTTCCTAGTAGTCACAAACTCAGCAATACTGACTGCATACTTTTTCTTTCCACCACTCCAAATACTCTCCTCCTCAACTGCATTTCTCCTCCCTAAGCACACACAAGAAGTACCACAAATACCATACAAGTATTGCTGTTAACACTATCACTGCATTCATATAATGCTTTTAAAAAATCAGAACCAAACTACAGAATACTTGACAAAACATCCCAGCTGGGCTCTTAAACTAAAGGCATTACTGTTAAAAGTTTGGGTACATTAAACTGGAAAATTCAAACATCATGCCTCAGAAAATGATAACACAGTTTTAGCTGTAAGTAATTCAAGCGAACAGTATAATTTAGGCTTATCATGCACTTCTATAATAAAGCAGGTAACACAGAAAGGGAGGGTCAACTTATGGACGGGTTATGTTCTAAAAGATCACTTATAAATTGAATGTAAGCTTGATTTTGAAACTTAAGATGCCTTTCTCATAAAACCAAAGACATAAACAATAATATTAAACCAGTAATACAAATGAATTACAGTACACAATTCTCATCACAGCACTCTAATGCTTACACATATTTCCATACCAAACTTTAAATTTTTATTCACTGTTGTAATCCCAGAATCTAGCATAGCTGATGACACAGTAGGATTTCAACAAATACTGGCGATCTCAAGTACTGAACAGCAACAACTCAATGATATGAGAAACTGGCTTGTCTAGAAAACTTACCTATCTTAATTATATCAGACAACCAAAAGACAAGGGGAAAAAGCTTCTTCCAAAAGAGATAGGTGAAAAAGATTCTTAACACCAGGGTGAGAAGACTCTGATCTAAGCCAGTTGTGGCAATTTCCATTCTTCCTGCCAATCGGTAGTTTTGTTATAGAGCATCTGACGCAATTCCAGTCAGTAAGACAAGAGACTAAGTTTGCTAGGAAACTAAGCACTGGGAAAAGTGTTTCTGGGAAAGGTTTTATGCCTAATAAAAAAAGACATCTAGGTGAAAACATCCTCTCCATCACCTTTTTTCCCAGGGAACTCTGGGTTTGAATGTGTCAAGTAGCATGATGGCAGCCATCAGAACCATGAGAAGATGACAGCCTAGGAGGACAACCCAACAGATTTAGAATGGCTGCATTAAGACAGAAAGAATCTGGGTCTTTGATGCTGTTGTTATGCTTGAATAAATCCTAAAATGATATCATTACACTGGACCTTTTTATTATATTACATTAAATCCTTTTAACCAGTTTTCAATTACCAAAAGTAACCCAGCAAATACCGTGATTCAGAAACCAATACACCATTTGCTTCCATAAATTCAAATGTTATATTTATACAATAAAATAATAACTCACCTAAATTTATATCACAATCCAGATGCTTCTTTTGAACTAGATACATACTCTTGAAGTACTAAATATTAGAAGAAACCAATCAATCAACATATCCAAATCAAACAATCAAAATACGGAATTCCACAGAGACAGAAAATAGATTAATGGTTGTCTGGGATTGGGGGTGGAGGGTGGGAATGGAGAAAGACACCAAAATGATGATCCACAAAAGGAAAAAAGGGGGCAAATTAGAATTCATCAAAATTAAAAATATCCTTCTGCAAAAGGCCCTGTTAAAAAGATGAAAAGACAAGATACAGGATGGGAGTCAATGTTTTCCAGCCATACATGCGACAAAGAACCCAACTAGAATATACCAAATCTCAAAATTCAAAGTTAAAAAAAAAAATCACCAAGAAATTGGGCAAAAGAATATGAAAAGAGATTTCACTGAAGAAGATATCTGGATGGCAAATCAGTATATGAAAAGCTTAACAACACTAGCCATCAGGGAATTGCAAATTAAGACCCCACTGAGATACCACTACACACCTACTGGAACAACTAAAATAAAAAACAGTGACAATACTAAATGCTGGCAATATGAAGAAAGTGCAGCTTTCAGACATTGTTGGTGAGAATGTAAAATGGCACAACCACTTTGGAAAATAGTGTGGAAGTTTCTTTAAAAATGAAATACACACTGACATGTAACCAAACACGCTTGGGGTTGCAAAGAAATAAACATGAATATTAGCAGCAGTTTTATTTTTAATTGTCAAAAACTGGAGAAAACAAAACGTCCTTCAAAAGGTGAATGGTTAAACAAACTGTGGTGCAACCACACAACAAAATTCTACTCAGTAATAAAAAGGGATAAACTAGTGACACACAAAACAACTTGGGTGAATCTCAAAGGATTAGTCTGAGTGCAAAAAGGTCATATACTATATGATTCCACTTACAAAACACTCTCAAAATGACAAAAATCATACAGATGATGGGGGACACGTGTATGTGCAGCACAAGGGAGACCTTCGTGGTGACAGGATCTATGTCTTGATGCTGAGGTGGTTAAACAAAATTTAAATGTATGTTTAAATGGCACAGCGCTATACATATAAAATGAACCAATGTCAGTTTCTGTTTGGACATTACATCAAGTAGCATTAAGTAACCACTGGAGGAAGGTGAAGGGTATAAGGGACCTCTCCTTACTATTTTTGCAATTTCCTATGAATCTATAATTACTTTTAAGTAATTAAAAAAATTTTAAACCCTATTTCCTAAAAATGTTTTACCTCTGCTTTAAATTAGATTTTGAATAACAAAGCAATGGTTCAGACGACTCAAGATACATTCTTTCTTTCAAATCATCTAGGGAACTTCGATTCTGTAGTGGTTTCAAGTATCCTAAGGAAATGAGGAGCCTCCATAACAGAAGTCTAAAGAAACCAATAGTTCCTCGACCAAATTCCGGGTCTTCAGTTCTCTGTATCCCTCGCCCTCTGGGTCTGGGAAGCAGTGACTACTATGACATGAGTGTCATCTGTTCTGAGAGTAATAAGCACAGCAAGTCTGACACAGCCACCTGCATCAGGATGAACCCCAAATAGTCATCTATCCATATATTCTTTTCAATTCATCTTTCCCGACAAAGAAGTATGAAAACCACTTCTTTACCACTTTAATTTTCTCTCCAACTTATTAGACAATTTACCCAGTAATCACAGACATTTAAATTACTCAATACATCTTCCACTTTCCATCTTCCACTTTCCAAGTAAACCTAATTCAGTCAGTGGAGAAATATGTATCACCCATTTATTTCCTATAAAATGATAAAAAAAAATTATCAATAGAACATTTATTTTATTAGCTGATAGGTAAAGTACCCTGGGGCAAGTTCCTCTGGATAGTTTCACTATGTTACATAAAGAAGAAAATTTCTACTCTCAGGAATTACCAGGAATTGATTTTATTTATTTTTTTTTTTTAAGTAGTCTCCATGCTCAGCATGGAGCCCTCTATGAGGCTGAACTCACTGAGATCAAGACGTGAGATCAAGACCTGAGCTGAGATCAAGAATCCACCCCTAACTGAATGAGCCACCCAGGCATTCCAGGAATTGATGTTAGATTGCTAAAGGTTCACCAATTTTTCTAAAAACATGCATTGTTTCTACTTCTCAGTGAAGTGTAAATACTATTTAGAATTAGCATTATGAACACCAATTACAGAGTTATGCTGCAATACAGTGAAATCATCAGGGACTAATTAATACATAGTGCTATTTGTCCCATTTCTAAATGGTCCCAGAAGAGTGCTGGGTTTATTTATTTGTGCACTTGCTTGCTTGTTTTAAATTTTAGCTTGCATCCCTATTTTTAAGTTTCTTCCTTGGCTAACAGCTATCTAAAATGCACATTTGCTAACATAGTACCAGCCCCCTCTATCCACTTCTTTTTTCTTTTCTTTTCTTTTCTTTTTTTTTTTTTTAAGATTTATTTATTTATTTGACAGAGATAGAGAACACAAGCAGGGGTAGCGGCAGAGGGAAAGGGAGAAACAGGCTCCCCACAAAGCAGGGACCCCAATATGGGGCTTGATCCCGGGACCCTGAGATCATGACCTGAGCCAAAGGCAGATGCTTAACTGACTGAGCCACCCAGGCTCCCCATCTGCTTTTCATTTACATTATTCCTGAGAATCAGAAAACTAGTTTAATGCAGCTCTGTGTTTCAGGGTCTACAGAAATAAAAAGGCAGCACAGGACAGCCTGAAACTGAAGGTATAAAAACTGAACACATCTTCTATTATGATCCAGTCATTTTTATGATGTGATTATATATTTTTTAATGTTGTGATATTTTTAAAGGACCACTTCAAGAATAAGGGAAAGATAGGACACCTCAATTAGTCAACTCAGGAAAAAACAGAAATGGATGGAGCTAAGAACTGTAAACACCTCAACATTTCTAACAAGATCCTCTCTCAAAACTGTTCCTCTTGAATTCCTTACCTGGCTCAACGTACAGCTGGTTACAAAAAAAATCTTTTTTGCCACCACGTGGTAAAGGTGACAATGTACATACCCAAAGACCCAAAAATTCTAGCTCTGGGTATATAACCCAGGGGACCTTTTGCATATATCTACCAAGAAGCAAGCACAAGAAAATTCACAGCAGCATTTTCTTAATAGCAAAAAACCAGAGGAAACCCAAGTGTCCAACAATAGTAAAATGCATAAAATGTAGTACATTCATATAATGGAACCACCACATAGTAGTGAAAAGGGATGCACCTCAGATAAGTATGTTAACAATAATGAAATCTCAAAATCATAATGTTGAACAAAAAAGAAAAAAGTCCAAGAAGAATATATATATAAACAGTGTGATTCCATGCATATAAAACTCAAAAATAGGAAATATTTTTTTAAAAGTATATTAAAGGAAAAATACAAAAGTGGGAAAATGTAAGGAAAGGTAATGGAGTAACACCAAACTTAGGATGATGCTTTCTTCTGGGAAGAGACAAGCTATTGTCCTGAAGCCTGGAGAGGTTCAAAGAATGCCTTTACATTTCTTGGGACAGGACGCTGGGACAGATGCATTCATTCATTATTAATACTCTAAAATGCACATCTATGTTATATATACCTTTGTATACAGAATAGATTTTAGAATAAAAATTTTATTTTAATCTAAAGTAAATATGGTTAACTGCTAATATTTTGTAAATCTGGGTATTAGGCATATAGGTATCACACCACTTCCTATATTTTTGGAATTATCATAACTTATTTTTTTTTAAATTATGAGTGAAGAGCTATGAAATTTTATTTTGAAATTTAAGGACAAAATATTACAAATCTTTAGTAGCAATAAATCAAAGCAAACACTAAGCTATTATAAAATGAAAAAAAAGTGAAAAAAATTTATTTCCCCTCCTGATATAATCCGATAGAAAATACACAATGCTATCAACATAGCATTCACTCCAAAACATTTTAACTTTAATCTAGTCATGAAATACAAAAATACAAGCAGCAAACTGAGGGGTATGCTATTTAAAAAAAAAAAAAAAAACAAGGTAAGATTTCATAAAAGACCATTGTAAGGGGGGATGGGAGGAAGGATGAGGGGCAGTGGAAATAGTGAGTTATTCTCAATTAAAGGAAACTAAAGAAATATGACAACCAAATGCAAAATATATTCCTCAACTGGTTCCTGGATCAAAAATCAAAATAGGGGCACCTGGCTGGCTCACTTGGTAGAACATGCAACTTTTGATCTCAGGGCTGCGAGTTCAAGCCCCATGCTGGCTGTGCAGTCTACTTAAAAATAAATAAATAAATAAAAATAGCTATAGAGAACACTTTTGTAAAGAAAACAGAGAAAATTTAAGTAAGGGTAGTATATTACATAATAGTATATTTGTATTAAATCTCTTATGATAATGTAGCTCTTAAGGAAGGACAATCATGTTCTTAGAACACACCTGCTAAAATATTTAGGGGTGAAGTATCAAGATGTTTGCAGATTACTTTCAAATGGTGAGAAAAAAGGTGTATGTGGGGTTTTTAAAAAAGATTTTATTAATTTATCTGACAGAGAGAGAGACAGCGAAAAAGAGAACATAAATGAGAAGAGTGGGAGAGGGAGAAGTGGACTTCCCACTGAGTAGGGAGCCCCATGCCGGGCTCGATCCCAGGACCCTGGGATCAGGGCCTGAGCTGAAGGCAGATGCCTAATGACTGAACCACCCAGGTATCCCAAACGCATATGTGTTTTTATAAGCAGAGAAAGAAAGCAGATGAAGTAAAAGGTTAATGTAAAGGCTTTTGCTATCGAAATAGAAAAATTTACCAGCAAAATAGGTTTTTACCAACTGCTCAAATTTTAATTTAAAAGTCTGTAAAACAAAAAATTGGGAAAAAATCTACTTTATCAGTTGACTTGTGATTTCACACATAATTTTAGTAAACAATGTCAGTTTGGCAGCGGTTACTAAAATCAAATATTGACAGATCTGTAAGGAAGTCCCAAAGATCTCTCCATCAGCAAATTTTAAAACTTTTTCCCTAGAAACTGTAAATTATGACTGCTTAACAGGATTAAAAATTATATTTTGCTAAAATGGTCAAAAATTATAGCTGTGCTTCGGAAACAGAGCATTATAATCAGTCTGAAGACGTGGACTTTAAAAAATATTGGCAAATCACTGGTATTATATGTAATTTACAAAGGTTTTACTTGATATTGAAGTAAATATAATTACACTGATATATTAGAACATAATATTTTCAAATATTCTATTTATTTTTACATTTTTTTAAAGATTTTATTTATTTGACAGACAGAGATCACAAGTTAGGCAGAGAGGCAGACGGGGGGGGGGGGCAGGCTCCCTGCTGAGCAGAGAGCCTGATGCAGGGCTCACTCCTAGGACCTTGCATCATGACCTGAGCCGAAGGCAGAGGCTTAACCTACTGAGCCACCCAGGCGCCCCTCAAATATCCTATTTAGCAAATAGAAGAATGCTTTAAAATTTGTTTCTCAAAACAGATCCTAATTTCCTAATAATGCATACCCATATTTTTCAGGATTGCTAAAGCAAGGTAATAAGGACAGAATGAATTCCTCTAAAACACAGGTAGTTTCCCCAAAAAACTAATTATACGTCATGAAAATGGGTAACACTTAACACCTCAAGGATGTACTGGTTATGTCAGACTTTAATCTGATTAATCTTATAAAATGTTTGGCTTAATTATTATTTACTAAAAACAAAACTACATTCATTAAATATCCAATTGTCATTCATCCAAATGTGAACATCAATGAGACTAAACAAATGACATTCTAGAAATTACAGAAAATAAAATTATTTTTTATTAACGGCACCCACATAAAATCCACCACTTACACAGGGATAGGCAAACAAATCAAGTCCAACAGAAGTGGAAATGGGCTACAGACACTTCCTCCAAAGGCTGGGTGTGGGACAGTGTTGCTACATGCCTATAGGTGGGTAAACACACAGGGTAGAAAGTTTTAGCTGGGAAGCCTGCATTTAAGTTCTCATCTCTATGTAATGAGAGGCAGGTAGTTAATTACTGAACAGCACCGTCTTTTAAATTGGTGAGTCACACGCCTGAGGGAGGAGCTTATAAGCAGGATGAGCAACAACCAAGGCAATCAAGTAAGATTTCAAAAAGAAGCAACAACAGGTTTTGAAGATTTTCAGACAGACAATTAGAAGCACCTATCCCAATATAATGTACATAATCCAACAGCGTGACTATGGACTGAACACTTTCTGCAAAACATGTCATGTGCACTTTGGGCTATGTTTGTGAGGTTAGATGTTTAAATTGCAGAGAATAGCTCTTTTATCAACAGGCAAGAGAGACTGAAAGAGAAAGGAAAAAAGATCACTTGGTAATACTCCTGAGGGCACTATAGTATATTTTAAAACATTTAAGACACAGTTCCCTTCTGGCAAGTAACACTTAATCAACTTGAGGAGTTATGCCATAAATATATTAATATAAGCATATTAATATATTAATATAAACATATATGTTATATAAATATATTAAAGCTTAAACAACAGTACCAAGATGACAATACAAATATTGTCATACCACTACACATGATTATCTGAGAAGTATCAAAGACTGCTGCTTCACAGCACAGGAGAGATCACTGGGGGCCAAATTTAACCAAGATGACAATACAAATATTGTCATACCACTACACATGATTATCTGAGAAGTATCAAAGACTGCTGCTTCACAGCACAGGAGAGATCACTGGGGGCCAAATTTAAATTAGCCTTCCAAAGACTGGCAGGGTTTCATAGTATGCAAGGAGGGAGGGGTGCAGGTTAAAATGGGCATTCTATCAGAGGCGCCCAGGGAAGGCACACTGAGCCTGGCAACTGTTCCACCTGAGGCCTGGATTCTAGAGTGGTGGAGCAGGATAATCAATGTGTGGCCTGCCCAAGATGATAAATACACAGCCACCTGAAGCTCACATCATCTGAAGCAGACATCAGTATTTATTTTAGTTCTCTTTCCAATCAAGCACTGAAGACCTCACAATTCTTCTAAATACAGAACAGCCAAGATGTCAAGATATTTGAAATCCTCCTACCATTCTTCTAGAAGGAGAGGATTAAGAGAAGAATACAGGGTTAGGAGCATGGCCTCCACAGTCAGACTGAGTACCAAGGTTAGAATCCAGGCTCCACCATTTTACCTGTTTTTAATACTTTGACCCAAAGTTGCTTACGCCATCTGATTCATCTGTATGAATCTGTAAAATAGGGACAATAACTGCATACGTCTGAAAGGTGAAGATCAAAGGAGTTAATGTAGGTAGAGCACTCAGAACAGTGCCAAGTAAATACATTCTAAGTGTGACATAGTGTTAGGCTACTGCCCTGACATCTGCTTCCCAACCTCAGTTTACCAAAGGTCACTGAAATTGCAAAAAGTGAAATTGTGGATTGGGGGAGGACTACTGTATTTTCTCTTTCCAAATCGTAGACCAACTGGCCATGAAATAACAACAGAATAAATATAAAATACTACATTAAAATAATAAAATTATGGAAGGGAGTTGATAACTAAAGGGTGTGAGGTTTCACTTTGAGAGGATGAAAATGTTCTAAATGACTGTGGTGATAGTTACACATATTTGTGAATGTATTAAAAACCACTGATGTGTACATTTTAAATGAGTGAACTGCATGATAAGTATATTAATTTCACTGAGAGATTTTTATGTTTTACCAATAAAAATCTACCGAGAATTGTGATGTGCATTTGACTATATGGATGGTCTTAAAACATTCTTAATGATAACAAAACAGAATAGAAATAATCTAAGTAAAACATAATACATTCATATTTTACAGTAATGATAGCTAAATTTATTAATTGCCAAGAATTATTTTTTTATGTATTATCTCATTTATTACTTACAACAACCCTAGGTATTAGAAAAGAATGCTACCTTCATTTTCTAGATGAGGAAACTGAAACCCAGAGTAGTATTCTGCTCAAGGCCACACAGCTAGTGAGGACCGGGAACCAGGATTCCAACCTGGGCAGTCTCAACACTACCAGTTTATATGGCCACTATTCATACTGCAGAAGAGTAAGTACTTAAAAATATACTCACAATATATTAAAATAGAAGTATAAATCAGATATCAAAAAAAATGATACAGGGGCACCTGGGTGGCTCAGTCAGTTAAGCATCTGACTTTTGGTTTTAGCTCAGGTCTTGATCTCAGGGTCATGAGGCAGAGCCCCACCTTGGGCTCCTTGGTCAGCATCGAGTCTGCTTGGGATTCTCTCCCTTTTCCTCTCCCTCCCCCTCTTCTGTTCACCACACACTTCCTCTCTAAAATAAATAAATAAAATTTTTTAAAAAATACAGTATGAACCTGCTTTTGTTTAATGAATTTTTAAAAAAGATGGAACAGATATAGCCCCAAATTTAATACTGGTTATCTCTGAGAGGTGGTATTACAATGGATTATTATCTCCTTTATACTTTCCTCCATTTCCCACATTTTGTACTGCAAGGGAAATTTAAGAGAAGTTTAAAAAAAAAAAAAGATAGAAAGATAGTGACAACTCCAAATACTGCAGAAGGGACAAGTAATAAAATACAGAAGAAGCTGCTAAATTTGCTAAATGGGTCACAAACAAATTCAATGACAATGGCAGGGAAGATGTTTTAAAAAAAAGAAGAAAGGTGCTATTCAGGTACAGACTGACATTTTGAGAGGTTTGGAGGTGAAAAGAATGGCATATAGCCTTGAAGTAACAGCAGTGTCAAGGGAAGATCTTGCTGGTTTGTTTTTAATTTGAAGGGAATTTGATCAGGGTTGTAATTGAACTAGAAATAGTCTGTCAAGGATGTCAAGAGAGACAAGGAGAGGAAGGGCTAAGAAGATAAAGACTTAGCCTTAGAAGAAGGGAAACACTACTTGTGAAACAGAAGAGAGAGAAGGAAAAAACTCATTAAAAAGAGATCTTTGAGATAAAGAAAAGAAATCGAACTTACATTTGGCACCCCAAACTTCTCTATAAAATATAAAATGAAGTCATCTTCCAAAACTGAGATGGTGGAGATTAGGCATAGGAAGAGAGGTATGGTGTAGGGCGCAAAACGCTGGAAAGCAACTGGGTTCACTAATTTGCCAGAACTAGCAATAACGATCTAACAATCACATGACCGTAACAGAAACCACTGCAGGAAGCTGGGAAAATCCCTTCTTCCCAACAGTTAGCATGCACATGAAGCTGCACCACTCAAACACAAGAGAATCCATGGTATGCCTGGAGATTATTTCCCTATTAGTAATTCCTAGGATAACCACCACTGTAATAGTCTATGAAGCTGATGTGCTATCACTTCTAGATGACATGAAATCGTCTAAAGAAGCACCAGAGCTCAAGCATAAATTTTAAATTTGACCGTAAGAAGGTAGTTTTCTAGGGAAAATCAAGTTGCAAAGATCTTTGCATATTATTTTTTATATATGTATAAACTTTGTATAATTGAAAAGTTTTCCCTAAACAGGTAGAGCATAATGAAACATGGTATCTCTTGTACAAATAGCTTTCTAAAGCAGCTTTTAAAAAATAAGTAGCAATCGGGTACTGCTCATATAAGAGTGAAACACAGGGACACTGACTGGACAACACTGTGTGTAAGGAGGGGGTTAACTAGTGGGCTTCACCGTAGTGTAACTGGGCCATCACCTGCTTGTGTACATACGGAAACCTTCAATTGTAAGGCTCTGTTGCTCTCTTTGGTCATTCAGTTTCTTAGAAAAGAGTCCTCCAGTCTCCTCTGACTGTCAGTGTTCTACAAATAGGTAAGGAAAGGGACATGGGAAAGAAAGTAAGGACTTATATCATGATCCAGAAAGTAGACTTCCCATTTATAATGTGCTCTTCTGTAGTCTCTCCAAATCTGTGGAGTCTCACTGGCATGGTTTCTCTAGACAATCAAACACCCAACTTCTGCTAGGATACTAAGTCCAGGAAGGTCTAGAAGAACTGCTGGGAATAATTACAAAATCGAACAGAAAAGGTATAGTTGAGACAATGGAAAGAGAAGGCTCAAGGAAGAGTAAGGGACAATGACAGAACTAGGATTGGCCAAACATAATCAAAAGCAATTCTGTCAAGTTAAAGATGCTTTCCAATGACCCATGACAAAGTTTCCAGATTCAAATCTCATGCACGTTATTATAAGGCTAAAAAACATCCTTATACACAACTAAAGCAAACCAGAAAAGCAGCAACACAAAACTGATAATAACTATAATCTAAAAAGCTAGAAGCATTAAGTAAATTACATAAGGCATGAAAAACAACATCAGAACTGGAGAAACTCAGAAAAGAACATAACTCAAATAAGAATTTTTAAAAATTCTATTTCATATATAAAGACTAAAAACAAAGGAGCACAAGAGTAAATTAACATGGTAGGCAATGTGAAAAGGAGTTTAATCCTAAAATACAAAAAAAATTTAATGAAGAAATAAAAGGATTCTAGGAAAAGTGACAAAAATTGTTCTTTTATATAAAATAGTAATCACTGAAGAAAACCCAAGAAAAAGAATTAAACACTAAAAACATTAAAAGAAAATCCACTAAAAACTAATTCAAGAAAACTTTCCTAAAATAAGATTTAAAACTGTATGTTGAAGGCATACAATGCATACTTGAGGATATGGACACAAAATAATACCAAGAGTATTATAGTAAAATTACAGAATTTTAAAAAGAAAAACTATTTGAGCATCTAGGCCAAAACGTCAAGTAACTTAAGAATTTTATCAACAGATTTTACAAAGCAACACTTTAACCCAGGGGGAAAAAAAGACACTCAAGGAAATAAAATAAGAGCCAAGAAGTTTACAGCCGGTAAAACTAATGTTCAAGCATAAACAATACACATTACCATCATGAAAAAACTCAGAGAATAATGTTCTCATGAGTCTTTCCAGAGAAATCTACTAGAGAATAAGCTTCAAAGAGCCAATATGATTAGAGGAATATTGACATAACTGGAGATAAACATTAAATAGTAACTTGTAGACTGAAAGATGATGAAAAGGAAGAAAGTTATAGTACATAATGGCAATATGACCTGCTGATATAGAGAGCATAATCATCAATAAATGAAGAGCGTATTAAAAAATGTTTATTCTTTTCAGTAATATTGGTAATGGATATATTAGTTTTGCTTTTGTGAAATTTGCTATGTGATAAATGAGTAATTATGGAATATTCTATCACCCCTATATCCTTAAAAACCGTGATTCCCAATCTCTATTTTCTAGTACTATTCACTGGAAAGACCTAGAAACAAAGACCAAACGGTAGCAATGAGCATCCGATGAGTCCAGATCATAGTTTTGAAATACTACTGCCCAATGAAAGAAACCAGACTTCATGGAAATAGTTCATGGTTGAGACAGTAAGTTTTCAAAATGTTCTTGGAATATCATCTAGTTTTATAAGGCAATAAAAAAACCAAATCAACAACTGTTTGAGTGATGTCAAAAAGACTCAGGAGCCAACCTGAAGAGACTCCTCATGGCCAAAGATGGGGTAGTGTGAGCTTTAGCAAGTGTAAGAATTGCAACAGACTGAATCCCACTGAATGTGTTTAAATCCATGGTGAAGGAGAAGAAAAGAGAAGAAGGAAGAAGGAGGAGAAAGTGGAAGAGGCAGAGAGAGAGAAGAGAAGAGAAGAGAAGAGAAGAGAAGAGAAGAGAAGAGAAGAGAAGAGAAATCAATCACCTTCAGAGAAGATAGGGAGCCATTTCAATATTTTAAAAACTATTATGAGGGATCCAGTCATAAGGGGACCACTGCACTTTATGAGTTTAAACTTCACGGGCGCCTGGGTGGCTCAGTGGGTTAAGCCGCTGCCTTCGGCTCAGGTCATGATCTCAGGGTCCTGGGATCGAGTCCCGTGTCGGGCTCTCTGCTCAGCAGGGAGCCTGCTTCCCTCTCTCTCTCTCTCTCTCTCTCTGCCTGCCTCTCTGTCTGCTTGTGATCTCTCTCTGTCAAATAAATAAATAAAATCTTTAAAAAAAAAAAAACTTCAGGAGCTCTACCAGGCCATCACAGTGAGTATCAGAGAAAAATCCCCTTGTCATTCTGCCAGAAAGAGGGGGAAAGGTACCATTCTGAAATACATCAGAGTATTATTCTTTTTTTTTTTTTTCTTAAGTAGGCTCCACACCCTACATGGGGTTTGAACTCATGATCCAGAGATTAAGAGTCAAATGTTCCACCGACTGAGCCAGCCAGGTACCCCTGTTGTTCTTAAGGCCTGCCTTTTCAAGAAAAACTATTTTAACAGAACCTAAGTTACGGGAGTTCTTTCAAAGCCTAACAAGCCTAGGTTAAGGGAAATTCCCAACTCTAACCCAGGCTAACCCTCCATGTGGAGAGGGAGAAAACAACTAAGAAGCACTTATTAAATTCACAATTCAGAGATACAGGCTCCCTAAAAAAATGAGACCTCATCATAAGACTATAGATTCCCCTCAGTACCTTAACACCACCTTAATAAAGGTCTATTTACAGCAGTTTCTTTTACCCAGTACTTCATGTATAGTCAGCAAGAAAAAATTACAAGGCATACTAAAAGGCAAAAACCAGCTTGAAGAGACACAGCAAAGCCATCAAAACCAGACTCTGATATGACAGAGATAACAGAATTATCAGATTGGGAATTTAAAACAACCACAATTAATATGCTATAGACTCTGATGGGCAAAGTAGCCAGTATGCAAGAATAGATATATTATAAAGCCAGAGAGATGGATATTCTAAGAAAGAAGCAAAATGAAATGTGTAACAAAAATGGAAGAATGTCTTTGATGGGTTATTAGTAAACTAATGACTAAGGAAAAAACTCTGACGTTGAGGATGTATCACAGTAATAATCTCTAAAAGCAAAAAGCAAACCAAAAAAGACTGAAAAAGATTTTTATTTTTATTTTTTTAAGATTTCATTTATTTATTTATTTGAGAGAGTGAGTGAGAAGGAGAGAGAGAATCTGAAGCAGATTCTGCACTGAGCACAGAACCCAATGCAGAGTTTGATCCCACAACCTTGAGATCATGATCTGAGCTGAAACCAAGAGTTGGATGTTCAACCAACTGAGCCACCCAGGCACCCCTGAAAAAGATTTTTTAAAAGGACAGAATATCAAAGAACTGTGGACAACTACAAAAAGTGTAACACACAGAAATATGAAAAAGACAAAAAAAAAAAAAAAAAGGAACAGAAAAAAAAATATCTGAAACACTAAAGACTGAAAATTTTTCCAAATTAATGTCAAACACCAAACCACAGATCCAGGAAGTTCAGAGAACAGCAAGCAGGATAAGTGCCCAAAAAATCTATACCTAGATAGCTAAAAACAAAGATAAAGAAAGAAAAACTTGAAAGAAGACATAGGAAAAAAAAAAAACCCACTTTATCCATTTAGGAGCAAAATTATATCCAATTTCTCAGAAACCATGCAAACAAGAAGAGAACAAAATGAAACATTTATTTTTTTAAAAAATATCTTAGGTATTTATTTATGAGAGAGAGAATATGTGCATGTGCACCTTCAGGGGGTGAGGGCAGAAGGAAAGGAAGAAAGAGTCTTAAACAGACTCCAAAGTGAGTGTAGAGCTCCACAGAGGGCTCCATCTCACAACCCTAAGATTATGACCTGAGCTGAAACCAGGAGTTGTCGCTTAAGTGACTATACCACGAAGGTGTCCCGGAATGAAGCATTTAAAATGTCAAAACAGAAAAACCACTGGAGCACCTGGGTGGCTCACTCAGTTAAGCATCTGAATCTTGATATCAGCTCCGGTCTTGATCTCAGGGTGCTGAGTTCAAGGCCTGCGCTGGGATCCATGCGGGGCATGGAGTCTACTTAAGACAAAGAAACAAACCACCAACCTTGAATTCCATAGCCTGTGAATTATTCTTCACAAGTGAAAGAGAAATGGAGATTTTACCAGATGTACAAAAGTGAGGCAATCTGTTGTCAGCAGACCTCCCTTGCAGATAATGTTAAAAAGAACTTCTTTAGAGAGAAGGAAAATGATATAGTTCCAAAACCCAGAAAGCAAGACTACTGGAGAAGGAGTAAATGAAGGTAAAATTTAAAACTTCTCTTACTCTTAACTGATCTAACAGATAACAAGTTATTCAAAATAGTGACAACACATTCAATTATGTATGCTCACATATATATATATGCATATATATGCGTATATGCTGTACAAAAACGAAATGAATAAAAGCAATGACACAGAAGACAGAAGGGAAGAATTTGGATTATATTTTGCTATTGGAAGGTACCTGCATTATCTATAAAAGAGAACAATGTTATTTGAAATAGTCTTGGATTAACTGGAAATGCACATTAAAAACTCCAGGGAAACCACTAAAAAAAAAGTTAAAACAAAAAAAGTATAACAGATACAGAAAGAAAGGAGAGAAAATGAAATAAATTTAAACCACAAAGAAAAACCTAAGTATGAGACCTGAAACCATAAAACTCTTAAAAGAAAAAACATAGGCAGTAATCTCTTGGACATTGGTCTTAGCAATGTATTTATGGATATGCCTCCTCAGGCAAGGATAACAAAAGCAAAAATAAAGTACTGCAACTAAACTAAAATAAAAAGTCATCCCCTACTGAATGGGAGAAGATATTTGCAAATGATATATCCAATAAGGGGTTAAGATTCAAAATACATGAAGTAGTTACACAAGTTAACACCAAAAGATAATCCAATTAAGAAATGGGCAGAGGTTCCGAACAGACATTTTTCCAAAGAAGACATACAGATCACCAACAGACACATAAACAGCCCCATATCACTAATCATCAGAAAAATGTAAATCAAAAGCACAAGATACCACCTCATACCAGCGAGAATGGCTATTATCAAAATCACAAAAAATAACAAATGTTGGCAAAAAAGTAGAGAAAAGAGAACCCTCGTGCACACCTGGTGGCACTATATATTGGTGCAACCAATGTAGAAAAACAGTATAGAGAGCCCTCAAAAAATTAAAAAGAGAAATAACATATGCCCTAGTAATTCCACTACTGGGTATCTATCCCAAAATGACGAACACACTAATTTGAAAGATATATGCAACCTTTTGTTTACTGTACCATTATTTGAAACAGCCAAGGTATGGAAGGAAGTCAAGTGTCCATCAATAGATGAATGGATAAAGAAGATATATTGTATATGTATATACAATGGAATATTACTCAGCCATAAAAAAAGAATGAGGTCTTGACATTTGTGACAACATGGATGGATCTAGAGGTTATTATGCTAAATGTAATGTCAGAGAAAGACAAATACTACATGACTTTAATTATCTGTGGAATCTAAAAAACCAAAACAAACAAAAACCAGAAACAGACTCAGAAATACAGAGAACAAACTGGTGGTTGCCAGAAGGCAGGGAGGTGGGGGGATGGGTAAAATAAGTGAAGGGGATTGAGGTACAAACTTCCAGTTATAAAATAAATAAGTCATGTAGATTAAAAGTACAGCACAGGGAATATAGTCAATAATATTGTAATAATGTTGTATGGTCACAGGTGGTGTTTACGCTTACCACAGGGAGCAATAAGTAATGTACAGAATTGTCAAATCAGTATGTTGTACACCTGAAACTACTATAACACTGTATCTCAACTATACTTCAATAATAAATTTTAAAAGAAGACAAAAAGACTGAGACAAAAATAGGAACAAAGAATGTGGGCAATGAATAGAAAGCAGTAACAAAAATATGGTAAATGTTAATCAAATTACATAAATGTCACTTTAATATCAATAGCTAAAATACACAAAAGAGAGTGTCAGAAAAAATAAAACAAGATCCAATTTTATGGTCTACAAGAAAACCATTTTTTAAAAAGACTTTATTTTAAAGAGAGAGACAGAGAATGCACATGAGCAGGGGGAGGGGAAGAGGGAGAGGATCTCAAGCAGACTCCGCACTGTGCACAGAGCCCAAAGCAGGGCTTAATCTCATAATGCAGGGCTCGATTTCTCTCAAGATCATGATCTGAGCCAAAATATATAGACAAATATATAGATTAGACACAGATAATTACAGATCAATATAAAGGCATATGTATACTAAAAGTAAATGATGGAGGGGTGCTGGGTGGCACAGTCCATTGAGCAACCAACTCTTAGGTTTCAACTCAGGTCTGATCTCAGGGTTGTGAGATTGAGTCCCACATTGGGCTCCATGCTTAGTGTAGAGTCTGCTTGAGTTTCTCTCTCCCTCTTCCTCTGCCCCTCCCCACCGCACTCTCTCTTTAAAAAAATCTTTAAAAAAACTTAAAAAGACTCTCCTAAAAAAATCTTTTAAAAAATCTTTAAAAGCTTATCTTAAAAGAAAAACATCTTAGAGGTGCCTGGGTGGCTCGGTGGGTTAAAGCCTCTGCCTTCGGCTCAGGTCATGATCTTAGGATCCTGGGATCGGGCCCCACATCGGGCTCCCTGCTCAGCGGGGAGCCTGCTTCCCCCGCTGAGAGAGCTCTGCCTGCCTCTCTGCCTCCTTGTGATCTCTGTCAAATAAATAAATAAAATATTTTAAAAAAATCTTTAAAAAGAGAAAGTAAATGGATGGAAAAGATACACCATGCTAACACTAATTAAAAGAAAGTGGGACTACAGGATGCCTGGGTGACTCAATCAGTTGAGCATCTGTCTTCAGCTAGGGTCATGATCCTGGGGTCCTGGGATAGAGTTCCACATCAGGCTCTACGCTCAGTGGGGAGCTTGCTTTTCCCTCCCCCTGCAGCTCCTCCTGCTTGTGCTTTCTCTGACAAATAAATAAATAAAATCTTAAAAAAAAAAGAAAAAAGAAAGAGTAGCTATATTAATTTCAGAAACAGTAGACTTCAGAGCAAGGGGAGTTATAAGAGATAAAGAGGAGAATTACATAATGATAAAGGAATCAATTCTCAAGAAAACAATTCTTAATGTGTACGCACCTAACAATGATACATCAAAATGCATGAGACAAAAATAAAACTGATAAACAAAAACAAAATAAATACAAACAAAAACAAAATAAATAAAAACAAAACAAAAACAAAAATAAAAACTGATAGAATTGCACAGGAAAACAGATGAATCTACTATTACAGCTGGAGACCTCAATACCCCTATATCAGAAATGGACAGATACAGCAGGCAGAAAAGACAGTAAGAATATAGTTGAACTCAAAAGCACAATCAATAAGCTGAATATAATTGATATCTATCAACTACTTCATCCAACAATGGCAGAATACATATGATTCTCAAGCTCACATGGAACATTCACCAACCTAGACCACACATTCTGGGCCATAAGGCCATACATTAACAAACTTAAAAGATGAGAATTCATATAATGCCTCTTCTCAGACTGCAATGAAATCAAACTAGGAAAAAAAAAAAAAACAAAGAGAGCTGGAAAATTCCAAAATATTTGGAGATTAAACAATGTACTTCTAAATTATAAACAGGCCAAAGAATAAATCTCAAGAGAAATGCAGAAATAATTTTGAACTAAAGGAAAATGTAAATACAACTTTTCAAAATGTGCAGGATGCAATGAAAGCAGTACTTAGAGGAAAAATGGTAGCACTGAATGCATATATTAGGAAGGAAGATCTAAAATCAAAAACATAAGCTGCCACCCCCTACCCAAAAAAAAAAAAAAACAGAGAAAGAAAAGCAAATTAAATCCAAAGGAAGCAAAAGAAAAGAAAAAATTAAAATCAGAGCAGAAAACAATGCAACTGAAGAAGGAAATCAACAGAAAAAAAAAAAAAAAATCAATGAAGCCAAAAGCTCATTTTTTGAAAGATCAATAAAACTGGTAAGAAGAGAAATGGCACAAATTACTAATATCAGAAGTCAAAGAGGTGTCTGTGCTCAGGTGGCTGGGTGTCCAACTCTTGATTTTGGCTCAGGTTATGATCTCAGGGTCATGAGATAAAGACCTGCATCAGCCTTTATGCTCAGTGTGGAGTCTGCTTGTCCCTCTCTCTTTGTTCCTACCCCAACTCGTGCATGTACTCTTTATCTCTCTCTCAAATAAAAATCTTTTAAGATTTTTATTTATTTGACTGAGAGAGATCACAAGTAGGCAGAGAGGCAGGCAGAGCAGGCTCCCCGCTGAGCAGAGAGCCTGACATGGGGCTCGATCCGAGGACCCCGGGATCACGACCCGAGCCGAAGGCAGAGGCCCTAACCCACTGAGCCACCTAGGTGCCCCAATAAAAATCTTTTAAAAATATATTTTAAAGTATTAAAAAAAAAAGAAGAAGAAGAAATGTAAGAGGGGATATCACTACAGGTCCCACAGTCATCAAAAGAATAATCAGGGAATACCACCAATGTCTCTGTGCCCACAAATTAGGTAACTTAGAGGAAACAGACCAATTCCTTGGAAGATACAATGTGTCAAAACTAAAAAAAAAAAAAAAACACCTCAACAAATGAAGAAATAGACAATTCGAATAGGTCTGTATCTACTAGAGAAATCAAATCATAGTTAATAACTTTTAAGACAGAGAGCACCAGGTTCTGATGAGCTCTCTGGTGAATTCTAGCAAATAGGAAGATATTTTACCAACTCTCTATAATCTTATCTAGAAGACAGAAGCAGAGGGAATACTTCCTAATTCAGGCTATAGGCCAGCATTAGTCCAATACCAAAACCAAGACATTACAAGAAACTAAACTAATACTGCTCATAAACATATATACAAAAGTCCTGAACAAAATATTATCCAACAATGTATAAAAAGAATTATATACCATATATATATATATGGGATTTATCCTAGGTATGCAAGGCTGGCTCAACATTTGAAAAATCAATTAATACAATCATCACATCAACAGACTAAAGAAAAATCGTAAGATCATATCATTAGATGCAGAAAAAGTATCTGACAATATTCAAATTCTATTCATGATAAAAATTCTCAGCAAACTAGGAATAGAAAGGAAGTTCCTCAATTTGATAAAAAATCTACAAAAACCTACATGTAGTTAACTAACTGCACACTTTATGGCGAGACTCTCAAAGCTTTCCCACTAGGATCAGAAACAAGGCAACAATACCTTCTCTCACCACTCCTCCTCATACTGCAAGTCCTTACCAATGGAAAAAGATAAGAAAAGAAATAAAAGGTATATAGGCTGGAAAAGAAGAAATACAACTGTCTTTGTTCACAGATGACATGACTGTCTATGTAGAAAATCCAAAAAGAAAAAAAAAAAAAAAGACAAAAACTCCTAGACTAGTAAGTGATTACAGCAAAGTTTCAGGATACAAGATTAATACACAAAAGTCAACTACTGTCATATAGATCAGCAATGAACAGGTGGAATTTGAAATTAAAAACATATAATTTACATTAGCATCCCTCCAAAATGAAACACTCAGGTACAAATCTAATGAAATATGTAAAGGATCTATATGAGGAAAATTACAAAACTAATGGAAAAAAATCAAAGAACTAAATAAATGGCAAGATAATCCATATTCATGAATCAGAAAACTCAATATTGTCAAGATGTCAGTTCTTCCCTCCTATGATATGTAGAGTCAATACAACCCCAGCCAAAAGGCCAGGAAATTATTTTGTGGATCTTGACAAACTGATTCTAAAGTTTACCTGGAGAGGCGAAAGCCCCATGCTAGTCAACACGATACTGCAGGAGGGGAATAAAGTTGGAGGACTGATGCTACCAAACGTCAAGATTTACAGCAAAGTTACACTAATCAAGACAGGATGGTATCTGCAAAAAGAATAGACAAATAGATCAATGAAAAAGAATACAGAGCTATGAAACAGACCCACATAAATATGCTTAACCGACACTTGACAAAGGAGCAACAGACATACAATGGAGCTGTCTTCTCAGCAAATGGTGCTAAAACAAGTGAACATATGAAAGAACATATGAAAAGAGCTAAACAAAGGCTTTCTATCCTTCACAAAACTCAAAGTGGGGGCGCCTGGGTGGCTCAGTGGGTTAAGCCTCTGCCTTCAGCTCAGGTCATGGTCTCAGGGTCCTGGGATCGAGCCCCACATCAGGCTCTCTGCTCAGCAGGGAGCCTGCTTCCCTCTCTCTATCTACCTCTTTGCCTACTTGTGATCTCTCTCTCTCTCTGTGTCAAATAAATAAATAAAATCTTAAAAAAAAAAAATTAACTCAAAATGGTTGACAGACCTAAATGTAAAATATAAGACTCTTAGAAAATTAGAGAAAACCTAGATTCCCTGGGATTTGAGAATGACTTTTTATAAAGATACAACATCCCAGGCACAATCCAGTAAAGAAATACCTGATAAGTTGGGCTTCATTAAAATTAAGAATTTCCGCTCTATAAAATACAATGTCAAGAGAATGAGAAGACAAGCTACAGACTTAGAGAAAATCTTTGCAAAATACGTATCTATGGATTATTTTCTAAAATATATAAAGAGCTGTTAAAAATTCAACAGTAAGAAAACAAACAACCCAATTTAAAAATGGCCAAAAGACTTAAACTACCAATAAAGATGTACAGATGGCAAATAAGCACATGAAAAGATGTTCAATATCTTAGGTCATTAGGGATTTGCAAATTAAAACAACAATCAGAGAGATGTCCCTAAACACCTTTTAGAATAGCCAAAATAACAGAACACAGACAACACTAAACACTGATAAATATACGAAGCAAAGAACTCTCATTTGTTATTGACAGGAATGCAAAAAGGTACAGCCACACAGTTAAGAGTGTCACAGTTTCTTAAAAAACTGAACACACTATTAGCATACAATCCAGAAATCATGTTCTTTGGTATCCCAAGCGAGTTAAAAATTTACATCCACAAAAAACCTACATTAGAATATTTATAGCAGCTTTATTCATAACTGCCAAAAGGTGGAAGCAACCAAGATGTCCTTCGGTAGGTGAATGGATAAATAGACTGTGGTACATCCAGACAATGGACCATTGAACACTAGAAAGAAATGAGCTACCAAGCCATGAAAAGACACGGAGAAAACTTAAATGCATATTACTAAGTATATCTGAAAAGACTACATACTGTATGATTCCAACTATATGGCATTCGGAAAAGGCAATACTATGGAGTCATTAAAAAGATCGAAGGTTGTCAGGATTATGTGGTAGGGAGGGATGAATAAGCAGAACACAGAAGAGTTTAAAGGCAATAAAGGTATTCTGTATATTACTATAATGCTAGTTATATGTCATACATTTCTCAAAACACACAGAATGTATAACACCAAGAGTGAACCCTAATGTAAACTATGGACTTTGGGTAATGATGTGTCAATGTAGGTTCATGAATTGTAACAAATATGCCACTCTAATGGGGGCTGTTTATAATGGGGGAGGCTATGGAGGAAGGGATGGTATATGGAAATTCTCTGTATTCTGCCCAATTTTGCTATGAACTTAAAACTGTTCTAAAAAAAAAACTAAGGTATGTGTGTATGTGTGTCTTAATACATTTTATTAATATATAATTCATCAATTCTAAGACACACATCTTTTCACATTTTAACAACTGTAAAATCAGGACACATCCTAAAATATCATTATTATTTAATAGCTATCATTTTTTTCTTAATGGTTAGAATACAGTATATTAATACCTGCAGATTACACAGATATATGTGCCAAAGGATTGATCAAATACATTCTAGAATACATAGCTTAACTTTTGAAAGAATTAGATGAGTTTGTTAGTATTAATAACCAAATGTTTTTCATATACAAACCTTATCAAATGTAATAAATGTGGGTTTTCCACTAGCAGACTGACTTCTAATTAACTCCTCAGTGGATTAATTTGGCAACTTTTATATTACTTTTATGATTAATCACCTCTATTTGTGTATCACTAACTGTGCTACATTCTTCCTGATCTAAACAATTTCTTCATTCAGATGTCAAGTCTCTCAGATACAAGAATCATCACCTTCACAACCCTTGGGTACATTAAGAGCTGCCTTCATTTCTTACGTTAAGCATGCTTTGAAAATTCATCCATTCTAACACCTTCTATCAGATTTCTAAAGCTATGAGAATTAGGTTTTTAGTATTTAATTTATGGATAATTTGTTTTTGGAATCCTATAGAAAAAAAGGCTAGCTTTTTATTCACTACTGGTTCTTCTACCATAATTATTACATTTTTGCCAATCCTCTCCCCTCACCTCCTTTTGGTCATTTCTCTAGTCCTGCAAAATCTTACCCATCAGGCTTTACAGAGTCAGCTATAAAATTAATTCAAAGAATCAAACAGATTCTCCACTCTAAAATACCCTTTTAAAATCAAATTTATGTCTCCTCATTGAAAATTAGTCAACTCTGTCCATTCCTGTTCTACCAGTTTAAAAAAAAAAAAAAAAGGATGCTGTTGCAAGTTATAAATTTCTGTGGACAACGCCACCAATTGACAGAAGGGTTCTAAGAAATACTTGGCAAAACTCCAGAAACCATAGTGTATTTCACCCACTCATAAGGAAAGGCACACTTTGTTTTCTTCACCATCACAATTTGGAATTTAGAAAAATGTAGTGATACAATCCTTAAAGAAAGGTCAATATTTCTGCAGCCCAATTCTAACAAAATAAAATGTAAATGACAGGTAAGAAATAATTATTTTTGTATTAAGCCACAGAATATGACCTTTTTTTGTCTATTTCACTGATGTAATACCAGTAAAATCATTTATGCTTATGCCTGTTTAACTGACACGCAAATGAATTTGTGAATGAGCACATTCAAAAATCAAGTATCTTAAAGTTAACGAATATTATGCACAATGAAAAATAGTCTTTAAAAAATTATTCATCAGTATCTTGATGGGGTGTGGGTTACAGCAATGTGCACATTTTTCAAAACTGATTGGACTGTACAGATAAGACCTGTGCATTTCACTTTATATATACATGCATATATATATTGCCATATACATATATCATACATCAATTTTTAAAACTTAATCAATAAATTAGAATATGGTATGGGGAAAGAAAAAAAAATCCTGTGGGGTTGGATTAGAATTGGAGGTATCTGTATAAACTAAAATTATTCTTTTAATAATTTAAAAATGTATTCCCTAAATATGTTCACTGAAAGGGACTAGAAGCAATGACACCAGTATCAATAAAACACCTAATTCCCAGATCTTGGTTCTTATATATTCTTTCCAGTTAACTCTAGCGGTGAGTTAACTGGAGATGACCATTTTCTCCCTATCTCTTTAGATGGTTGTGTCCCAATCCCCGCCCCTTTTTTTAAAGATTTACTTATTTATTTTTCTTTTTAAAAGATTTTATTTATTTGACAGAAAGACAGTGAGAAAGGTAATACAAGCAGGGGAAGTGAGAGAGGGAGAAGCAGGCTCCCTGCTGAGCAGGGAGCTTGAAAAGAGGGCTTGATCCCAGACCATCATGACCTCAGCTGAGGGCGGATGCTTAACGACTGAGCTACCCAGGTGCCCCTAAAGATTTATTTATTTTAGAGAGGGGAAGGGATAGAGGGAGAGAATCCTCAAGCAGACTACCTGCTGGGTGCAGAGCCCAACGCAGGGCTCAATTCCAAGACCCTGTGACATGACCTGAGCCGAAATCAAGAGTTGGACACAACTGACTGAGCCACCCAGGTGCCCCTCAATTTCCCTTTTTATAAGGACACCAATCACATTGGATTAGGGTCCACTTTAATAGCATCATTTTAATTCAATGACATTTGCAAAGATAGTTTCTCCAAATAAGGTCACATTCTGAGGCACTAGCAGTATTTTATAAGGGAATAAATGGAATTTTATGGAGAAATTTTATGAGAAACAAGAAATTTGCATGGTCTTCAAGTAACTCCCCATAGATAAACATAACCATTAGTTGTGATGAGGGAAACAGTAACTATATAATGGAGAAAATGGACATCTTGACCAGGCAGTAGGCAAGCGTTATTATGCTTCTGAATATGATACCCTGAGAAAGAACACATTATCATTTATGGAGAATTTGGGCCAGAGATGCATCACCTAAGCCCAATAATGAAAAAGTCTCAGATAACTCCACATGGTGGAATATGCATAAAATAACTGGCTTATATTCTTCAAAAATGTTAGAAAACGACAGGCCTGCTCCAAATTAAAGAGATATGAAAACTAAACACAATATGTGATCCCACATTCAATCCTCTACTATTGTGGAAGGAAAAAATTCTAAAAAGGACTTAGTTGAGACAACTGACGAACAGGAATAGAGATATAGATAAAAGTAGTGTCTCAGTGTTAAATTTCCTGAATTTGATTCCCTAGGTGTGATTACATATGAGAATATCCTTGTTTTTGGAAAATAGAAACTACAGCAGAAAGGGTAAAAGGCCATGATATATGTGACCATTATTCTCTCAGTCCATCAAAAATAGAGCATGTGTGTGAATGTGTGTGTGCAGGCGGGTAAAGGAAAGAGCGAGAGAACCAGAGAATGAGACAAATGTGGAAAAATGTAAAAAACTGATGAATCTAGGTAAGCATACATGGGAGTTCACTATGCAATTCTTGTATCTTCTCTAATTATGAATTTCAGAATAAAAACAAAAATGAATTAAGTTCATGTATTGTAGTCCTAGGCCTCAGTACCTCAGAATGTGACTGTATTTGGAGACAATGTCTTTGCAGAGGTCATCAAATTAAAATGATGTCATCAGAGTGGGCCCTACTCCAATGTGATTGGTGTCCCTATAAAAAAGGAAAATTTGACACAGGCATATGCAAAAGAGACAGGGAGAAAATGGCCGTTTATAACCCCAGGAATGCTTGAGTCTATGAGAAGTTAAGGAAAGAGGTCTGGAACAGAGACTTCCCCAGTGCCTTCAGAGAAAGCATGGCCCAGGCAAAAACTTGATTTTGGATATGAGCCTCCAGAAATATGAGAAAACAATTTTCTGCTATTCTAAGCTGAAACAAACAAAAAACAATGAAAGAATTAGAACAGTAATAAAACCACCTACAGAATATTATGCTAAAACAAAATAGGTTTCAGGTATCTGAGATGTATTTCACCAAATGAAGATGTTTAAAAAACACAAATACTTGCTCAAATACGTGTTCACCAAAGACTGAAGAAATCATCAAACACCAACCTTGCTCTCTACAACTTGTGATATAGGGCGCCTGCGTGGCTCCTTCGGCTGGGGTTGTGATCCCAGGGTCCTGGGAACAAGTCTCGAGTCCTGTTCCCTGCTCGGTGGGAATCTGCTTCTCCCTCTACCCTTCCCTGCTGCTCATGATCTCTCTCTCATAAATAAAAGTCTTTAAAAATTAAATAAAACTGCAATATAAAAAAATCAACCAAACTCAGTGCATTATCCCTATAATAAGTGCTTCTAATATAAACTAAATCCCAAACTGACAATACACTAAAATTGATTTAACAAAGTTATCATTAAAGATCATTAAACAGTTAATGTTTTATCATTAAAGATCATTATAAACAGTTAACATAAACAAGTTATCATTAAAGAGGGGATTTTTTTAAATCCCCACAAGGACCAACAGGAAAAGTGTTAAAACTTACAAAAAAGTTAAATGTTGAATGGTTTAAGCATACAACAATTAATAAGCTGTTTATGTATTAACAGAAGAGTTTATGAAATATAATAGAAAAACAATCTCACGGTGGCACTTAAAAATATACTTCAAAACTTTACTGAAAGTCAAAAAAGACTAATAAAAGAAGGTATGCCATTTTATGAGTTAGAAAACTATATACTACAAAATGTCAGTTCTCTCCAAACCAATGAAAAAATGTTAACAGGCTTCTGAAAGGAATCAGACAAAAGGACTCTGAAGATATTTGGAAAAATAAACTTTGGAATATCCCACACTTTTGGAAAAAAAGAATTTGCCTCACCAAGTATTAAAATACAGTGAAGCTATATCAATATAAACAGTGTGATTCTACAAGAGATAGATTATAAGGAGACCGAGAGTAGATCCAGAAATACAGAATATAATAAAAGTGGCATCTCAAATCAGTAAAAGGTAATGAGAGAACTTGCTAACCATTTGGGGAAAAGCTCAACTTGGATCCTTACCTCATGCAACAAAATTAATTCCAGATAAATAAAAGGTTAAAATGTAAAATGTGAAGCTATGAAAGAACTTGAAAATAATATTGCAATGGGGAACGAATTTCTAAGTTTGACATCAAAACTAGAAACCATAAAGGAAAGGCTGATGTAAACTGTTACTGAAGATATCACTGAATACAATTTTTCCTGTTTTATGTAGCAATCTTAATAAAGCCAACAACATTATTATAATCCTGGTATGCTTTTAGAGTTGTGGTTAGGTCAGTAAGATCACAGTATTATATTCTACGCATCTAAATTCATTTTAAGGAGAACGATTTTCTACTCTGATATGACAACTGGCTTTTCCTGTAATGGTTAGGAGGTTACTGAATAATAAAAAATACTTAACCTCCTTTTTTTTTCACATTTCTGTGACTGCTGTCTTTAGCTGGAATAAAAAATTACCTAAAATTCAGGTAATTTCTTCTAAGTTGGTACTGAGTTATTAAAATGGATATCAACTTTTCAAATTAATATTCTAGGTAAAGAAATAAGAACTGCCTAAAAAAATTGTTTTTCTCCCCTAAGCTAGTGCCACTGGGTCTGAGTCCTTCTTGTACCCTGACTGGTTAAATCTCCTGTGTTATAAGCAAATGTTTGCTCTATAGAAAGAAAACAAGCCCTACTTATTTAAATGGGATATCCCCTGTCAAATCCCTAGGTTCTTCTCCCTGTCATTTATATCACAGTCAGTCAAGCATTTGTATCTGTGGCAGTAGTCCTAGTATTCCAGGAAGTATTCCTAATGTTGTTCAGACTTTTTAACATCATTATTTTTACTTTCCAAATCCTTTTTTAAAGATTTTTATTTATTTATTTGACAGAAAGAGAGCTCACAAGTAGGCAGAGAGGCAGGCAGAAAGAGAGAGAGGAGGAAGCAGGCTCCCTCCCCGCTGAACAGAGAGCCCAATGCGGGACCGATCCCAGGACTCTGAGATCATGATCCAAGCCGAAGGCAGAGGCTTTAACCCACTGAGCCACCCAGGTGCCCCCCAAATCCTCTTTGGTCCTTTCATAAATTAGCCCCAAAGGCAGCACTACATGGTATAAAACCTCAGTTATATAATGAATTTACACAGGGCCTAAGGGCTTAAACCAGCAAGAGTCCATCCTCAGCGCCAACTGAGCATGTTCCTCAGCCACCACTTGGGACTTAGGCCAAAAGAGGGGGAGGCAGAGGGGTCCTATCACAGCAGGCAGGAGCTACGTTCCGAGGAGTCAGCTGCGCAAACACCACTGAGACACTGCAGAGGAAGGAAGGCAGAAAACCTGGCAGCGTGAAGTCTGTCACGGACACCGACCAGAATGGGTTTTCATACATGAAATGGTGCTGGCAGTTAGAATGGGGACTGGAGCGAATTAGGGAACGGTGAAGGAGAGGAGGCAGAGCAAGCAGACAGCTGAGTCTCTGAAGCATGTGGCTACGCAGAGAGTGGGAGATGACTTTCTTACCTAAGTCTGTGCTTCCGATTGTGTGCTGATGGGAATAAACCAACAAGGAGGCAAGGACTAAAGGAGAGAGGAGAAACGGGGAAAATTCTCCTACATACCACAAACAAATAGAGCTAACTAGCCAATAATTATCTCTGTGCTTTTATCAACCTCAACAAAAACAATTTAGCACTTTTGTACAAGCTGCCCTATAAATTTCCTGGTTATACGGGGGGGGCGGGGGCAGGCAAAGGGAGGGGGAAAATCTCAGGCAGGCTCCACACCCAGCGCAAAGCCTGATGCGGGGCTCCATCAAAATCAAGAGCTGGACACTTAACCAACTGAGCCTCCCTGTGCCCCTCTTGGTGATATTTTTAATTCTGAAGCAACAATATTTTCATACAGACTCATTGATGAATTACTGGTGTTCAAAACCTATTTTCTTTACTCTCTTCATACTCTCAAGTAACTCAGCTTATGTAAGAGATTTTATGTCCAGGAAATTTCTCTTCTTATATATATATGCGTGACTTCTTTTTCTCACAGCAACATCACTAACTCTATTTCATTCTCATTTTTAAAAAATTCTTTTTGATGTTTGAGCTCTTGCTGTAGTAAAGTTTTTCATTACACATCTTCTCCACATATTGTGTTAATCATAGTTCTAACTATAAATTGTTTCTTAAGTCCTAAACTGTGGTCTTTTGAAAGACACATGTAAAAATGTTCTTTATTTTCATAAAAAAGTATACGCTCTCCTGTTTTTCCTACAACACAGGCAGCTCTATCTTAGGTTTCTCCATTTTGACAGAGATATTAGCAGTATCAGTTTAGTACTGGGGAGACACGAGGGAGTGCCAGAGACCAGAGCACCCTCTACTTAGCTCCACTAAATGCTGTTCACTGGGGAACAAAAGACTTGTGCTGTCTATCATCCAGTTTTTCAAGATGAGTCAAACATCTGGATATTCTTTTTGCAAAATCTCCCAATTTCTGTTTGCAACTAATTAGAAAAAGTACAGTATAAGCCAAAAATAAAATGCCTGCAGGACAAATCGAGCTGACAGGCCTAGAGGTTTAGAGCCTCTAGGTTAAGGGGTCATAATGGGTGTGCTTATTTATTTCTCCTTCACTTTTTTCTTGGTTTTAGGTCATTCTTCCTTCCAAGCAGAGATACCACAAGTCTTTTTTTTTTTTTTTTTTAGATTTTATTTATTTGAGAGAGAGCGAGCACACAAGTTGGGGCAGGGGGGAAAGGCAGGGGCAGAGGGAGAAGCAGGCTCTCCACTGAGCAGGGAGCCAGATGCAGGGCTCAATTCCAGGATCCCAGGATCAGGACCTGAGCCAAAGGCAGACACTTAACCAACAGAGCCACGCAGGCGCCCCCGTAAGTTTTTCTCTAAGATACTCGTTTAGAGATTCAAAGTGAGGTTAAATGACCTATGACCATCACCAACTGCCATTAAACATTTCTCTTTTTTAAAGTAATATATCATATTTACATTTTGATACTAGTTTGGGATTGCAATGAAATTCACCTTTAAATTTACACTTGTGGGGCACCTGGGTGGCTCAGTGGGTTAAGCCTCTGCCTTCAGCTCGGGTCATGATCTCAGGGTCCTGGGATCGAGTCCCGCATCAGGCTCTCTGCTCAGCGGAGAACCTGCTTCCTCCTCTCTCTCTCTCTCTGCCTGCCTCTCTGCCTACTTGTGATCTCTCTCTGTGAAATAAATAAATAAAATCTTTAAAAAATAAATAAATAAATTTACACTTGTTCTTGAGAAGTTGTCATAGTCTAGAGAAGTATGACAATTAGCATTTATAGAGCACCTACAGTGGGCCAGGCACATTACTAAGCATTTTCACACTTTGGTATTTCATTAAAGCCAAAATTACCTTGTAAAGTAGATTTTATTATCTCATTTTACAGACGACTTGCAACAGTTCACGAAGTGCTCAGTTTTTGTTTCTCTGCCCTCAGAATCCAGAAGTGGTTAGTTAGGCTTGCTTTTTTGACAGGTATCATCAATCAAGAATAATTACAACCATCTTAAATCACAATAACAAAAATGCAAAGTAAAAGTATTGAAGGATGATATCCTTTGAAAAAAAAAAACAAAACAGCTAAACCTTCATTTCAATTTCTTTAAGTCCACAGGTCCACTAACCTTCCATTCACTGAAAGAGTCATAGTTATTTTCAAGACAAGTAAAATTGAAGTCAGCTCTTCTTTTTGGTTCATGTTTCTTTTCTAGGGCCTCTAAGAACACTGACCATTTTACCAAAAAAAAAAAAAAAAAAAAAAAAGAACCTTTTCATTAATTAAAAAGGACAACAAAAGAGCACAGGCAGCTGTCACCAAGGAACTACTGAGCATGTGTGCTGGGCAAGGCCACATGCTAGGCCCTGTAACACAGAACCAAGTACGGGCTCACAGTTTCTAGGAAGGGAAACAGATCTTAAAGAAATGTCCATACAAATAATTTAATTGCAGTCATGATACATGCCACCAAAGAAACTTAAAATGGGGTGTTAATATGGTTTTGATAAAGTTGTACAAGTCTAAGTAAAAATTGGGCAGAATCTCAGTATAATCAGGGAGATAAAGAGATGAACTGTTCTGTTCCTGTGAAGTGGCTCCTTTAAAAACAAGACAGTCTGAAGGATTACATTAAATCTCTATTAATACTCAATTCTATTTATATTTTATATATCCTACTCTAAGTTTCTTTAAATTCAATTCTGATGTCTTCAAAGCCACTCACTCCCCTGTAAGACACACACACTCACATAAATAATGAAATTCAGTATTTTAAAAAACAAAACATTTATCAGCATTTAAGTCCAATGCCCAACGAACATTTAAATATAACACGCCTTACATATTTATCAAAAGTAAAAACAGCCAAAACCAGTAACGAATATTCATCAAATAATGTGGAAAGAATGGTTAGGGGCGCCTGGGTGGCTCAGTGGGTTAAAGCCTCTGCCTTCGGCTCAGGTCATGATTCCGGGGTTCTGGGATCGAGCCCCGCATAAGGCTCTCTGCTCAGCAGGGAGCCTGCTTCCTCCTCTCTCTCTCTGCCTGCTCCTCTGCCTACTTGTGATCTCTGTCTGTCAAATAAATAAATAAAATCTTTGGAAAAAAAAAATGGTTAAAGTACAACTTTTACTGAAACCATGTAAAGAAAAAAACGTTACTGTTAATTTTTTAAGTATACGGAAACTATGATAAATGAGCCAATTATTTGGCTTTTGAAAAATATGTAAGAATAACACGGGTTAGGAAGGTACAAAAGCAGTAAAGCACTAAAACTGGCCACAGTCTTCCAGTAAAAAACTGGCACCTAACATAAGGAATAAATATAAAAACTTTTAAAACATGCTTAAGAAAATGTATCCAAAATGTGTCTCAGATCTCACTAGCAATTAATGATTTTATGTTAAAATAATAACAAACGTACAAACTGTTCAAATACAATAAATACATATAAATATAAATACATTAAAGATCTGTCATGAGATTTATCTCCGCTTTCCTCTTTTCTCCAAGGTTTACCTGTATCTAATTCATATATATAAATATATGTACTTAATGGTTCAAGTAACATCCTACAGCAGCATACTCTATTCTCACCAGTCACTTTTTTTTTTTTTAAGATTTTGTTTATTTATTTGACAGAGATCACAAGTAGGCAGAGAGGCAAACAGAGAGAGAGAGGGAAGCAGGCTCTCCACTGAGCAGAGAGCCCGATGTGGGGCTCGATCCCAGGACCCTGAGATCATGACCTGAGCCGAAGGCAGAGGCTTAACCCACTGAGCCACCCAGGCGCCCCTCACTAGTCACTTTTAAACATCTTCCCTGCTTCATTTAGTCTTAGATTTGTTAATAATATTAGGAACCACATGTCAATCTTTTTGGAACAAGGTCCACACTTAGAGATATGAAGTTCAAAAGAAAGGCTCATGTGGTCCCGACGATGCCATGCAACTTAAATGAAAAATTCACAAATCCTCACAAACTCAGCTTTTCTTACCCCTTCCAAAAACTGCCTTTAAAAGGACAAGTAAACCAAAATAGGAGTCATCTTATCATCCCATATTTATTAAATATCTAATACATTTTGGGGCGCCTGGGTGGCTCAGTCGGTTAAGCATCCACCTTCGCTCAGGTCATGATCTCGGGGTCCTGGGATCAAGCCCCACATCAGACTCCCTGCTCAGCGGGGAGCCTGTTTCTCCCTCACCCTCTGCAGTTCCCCCTGCTTGTGCTCTCTTGCTCTCTCTGTCAAATAAATAAAATCTCAAAAAAAAACCCCAAAACCCTAATACATTTAAGGTACTCCATATAAATGATGTGATAGGAGCCAGACAGTCATGTAACCAAGCTTTCCCTTTCCTTGTAAGCTAATACCTACTTTACCAGGTTATTTTAAAGATCCCCCATAACGGCACAGTATTTGGCATACTGTATGTACACAAATGGTGGCTAGTATAATTATTTTAAATCAAATGAGAGACAGGAAACAAATAGGAAGAAAATGAACAGTACAAATTGGCATTAAAACCCCTACCAAAGCAGAGAAAAAGAAGAAATGCCCACGATCCCAGAAGAAATTAAAGCTTCATGGAAAAGGTAAGAGACAGGCTCTGCCTATCAAGAAGTCTCTCGGACTTTCAGACAAGAGGGAAAAGGAGTGATTAACAGAGAAGCAGAGATAAAACTGCAGAATTAGGGGCACAACACAGAAAGCTAAATCCAGAATCGTTATCACTGAGGAAAAAAAAAGAAAAGAAGAAATTAGAACTAAATCATGCACTAGAAAGAATAAAACCTGTATGAACAGGACAAAACAGAACACCAAGTCCCAAAGTCCAATCACAAATTTTTATCACAAGTTATCTTTTCTCTTTTAGAAAAAAAAAAGGTGTTGAGACAACAGTCTGTTTAGATAACACAACACCTACTCTCAAAATACTAAAAAGACTGATACAAATGTGACTGCCTATTTCTATAATATAATCTAACTACTGACGACAGTGACCTTCTTTAGAAGAGTATTAAGCAAATTGAGGAACATTACTAATACTCAAAATGACCTAGAAATGAGGAGGGAAACGCAATACTTTTTATTGGGCTGATAATGTTAAGCAGAGGTATAAGCAGTTTACAAATAATGCTTAGGCTTCTTAATCAATCAAAAATTGGACTAGTTACATATAAACATATTTATGAAATATAAGGATCGCCCACTTTTTGAAAGTTCAAACTAGGCCACTTCCCTTTTTTGAAAGACCTACATTAGTACCTATTTTCGCTAACTGAAAGAAATCCAGAGAGGATTTTTGCTTTTAGGAAAAAGGCAAAAGCAAAAACAGCGTTCAGTGTTTGTTCCTCACTGAGCCATTAGAGAAAAAGAGCCGGTGCAGCAGCTGAAGTGGCGCCACCAAGCTCCTTCCCCAAGAACGGCACTCAGCCTCTCAGCAGCAGGCTGCCCCGGGTCTGGAACAGTGTGGCCAGACTTGCACTTTATCTCGCTTTATTTTGTGCATTCATTAGCAATATGTGTCCTAAGGTATCAGAAAAAGCCTAAGAGAAGTTATTTTGGGGGTCTGGAAATGCTCAAAAAAATTTTCATATAAATTAATGGTAGCTGCTTGGTCACTTCATGCCATTTTGGTTTTTACCAGGAAAGGTCTCATAGGAACACTCTATTTTCAGATAGCAGAGGAAACATGCATATTCAAATTCTAAAAACCATTTTTTAATGATTCCTTTAAAGTTAAAAAAAGTTTATATTCTTACTAAAACTAAACTGGGAAGAATTACAATGAGTCAAATTAACATTCAGAATATGGCACTGGGATTTCTATGACAGTTTTTATGTGAAAAAAATCTTTATTTAAAGTCTTCATTTATCAAAGAGCAGCAAGGATACAGAACAAAAGAAATACTGTAACTGCTCTGAGGCCTTTTTACCACCATATTTCAAAAACGCACAAACAGTCCAATTCATGCCA
Source organism: Enhydra lutris kenyoni (assembly GCF_002288905.1). Taxonomy (NCBI): domain Eukaryota; kingdom Metazoa; phylum Chordata; class Mammalia; order Carnivora; family Mustelidae; genus Enhydra; species Enhydra lutris. The sequence continues at coordinate 38,201,258 of NW_019154096.1, read as the reverse complement.
TTCTGAGCCAAGAAAGCTATTTTTTCCCCTCAAAATACAATTTAAAATACTCTCTAAATTTAACTCAATATTAATATGATTTACATTTACATTTAACTGCAATATAAAAATGTAACTTTGTAGACTTTTCAAAGAAAATATCTTTCTCTTTAAATACCTCTGAATATACAAAGAAATAATGATTAGGCTTACTTGGAAGCGAATACTACATAAAAGTAAAGACTTTAATAGAAAAAATAGTGACTTTACAAATATCTAGTTAAAATGGCTCTTTTCTGGGGCCCTGTCAGAGAAAATATCTAAGTATCTTGCTCCCTAAGTGGGGGAGGGTTGAAGATACTGCCGCAAAAGCGATCCTAGCCTCACCAGTGCGGCTCTAAACTTGAAGTGCAGGGGTAGGCTCTGGAACAAAGAATGTGTAACTTGATCTCTTTTCCTTCTCTCCTCCTTCACAGCAACATTTAGAAAGTAATTTAACCTCTCAAAATGGCATCTTTGTGCTGCTTAGGGGGAAAACATCTATTCACTAGTACAGCATAAGGGAAAAAAAGTAAGAAATCAAATCACTTTTTATAAAATGGGTTAGGCTTTATAGTGGTATTTTTGTGTCAAACATTGAGTATACATACAAGCCATTTATGTGAAGGCCCACAACACAAGATTAAAAAATGCAGCTCAGGTTTTAATAGAAGGTGGAATTAGTATTTATTTTGTTTCTACAATAAAGAGAGTAATTAGCTCCTAAGAAGTTTCCAGACGAAAAAATAATTAAGACTACAAGTAATTTGGATAAATTTGAATTTAAAATCTTAGTGTCTAAAAGAATCATGCAAGTGATATATACTTTAAATTTTAATATTATCTCTTCATTTGCCATAATTTAATAAAGGAGACAAGCCAGTCTGAAAATCTGGAGAACAATAAAAAGCTGAAAAAAATTTGCTAGCCAGGTATCAAAGATGTACTGAACAGCCTTACCACTGTCAAAAATATTTAAAGGTATCCTAAAACACCACCAAAATTGTATGACTTTTATACATCTCAAAGCAGTTCTACATTCATGACATAATATGATCCATAAAACAGTCTTGTGAATTAGGTGGTCACAAATTTGCTTAGTTGAGACAATCACAAAAAGGGTGGTCGAAGTCTCTTGACTCCAGTCTATAGCCCCAAACTATTTCTATTTCAGTACACACTAGTAAGCATTATTACCCACTTTCCACCAGAAAGGAAACAGGCTCAGAAATAAATAGCTTGCCTAAGGTCACAATGCTTATATACTTAACTGTAATCCTTACACCTATCAAAATAGATAAAACAGTTTAATGCAATGTAATGGACAAAAAAGCCAACTGTGGTAGAATCATGGCTCCCTCAAAGACATCACCCCTGGAACCTGTGAATGTTACCTTATATGCAAGGGACTTTGCAAATGTGATCAAGGGTACGGAAACTGAGGTAAGATTATCCTGTTGGTCTCAATCAAATTACGGTCCTTAAAAGCAGGGAACCTTTCCCAACTATGGTTTGAAAGAGACAGATGACAATGGGTCAGAAAGATGAGACCATGTTGGCTTAGAAGATGAGGAGGCAGGAGGCCATGAACCAAGGACTGTGGCTGGCCGCTGGAAGCTGGAAAAGACAAAGAATCAGATTCTCCCCTAGAAGCTTCCAGAAAGGGACAGAGTCCTATGGATACCTTGATTTTAGCCTGGTGATACTTGTATTGGACTTTTGAGCTGCAGAGCTGTACCCTAATAAATACATGCTACTTAAAGCACTAAGCATGTGGTAATTATTACAGCAGCAACAGAAAACTAATATATCAACTATACTATACAACCGACTGCTATAGACTGAATGTCTGTATCCCTCCAAAACGCATATGTTAAATCCTAAATGCCCAAGGTGATGGTATTTGCAGGTGGAGCCTCGGGGAGGTAGGTCTCAAGGGCAGAGACCTCAGGCTGGGCCTGCAGTCCTTATAAAAGAGAACCCAAAGAGCTCCCTTGCTCCTTCTGCCATGTGAGGACACAGAGAAAAGATGGCCATCTATGAACCAGGAAGTGGGCTCTCACCAGATACCAAATGCCAGTGCCTTGATCTTAGACTACTCAGCCCCCAGACTGTGAGAAACAAATATCTGTTGTTTATAACCCACTCAGTTTATGGTATCTTGTAATAGCAGCCTAAACAGACTAAGACAACTGACTATTTTGTTTTTTAAAATCTTGACAATACTAGAAAAGAGTCTGCCAATGAGCACATATGTCAGCAGAAATCCTAACCTCGTACAGATGAAATAAAAGTACAGGTATCCGTCACTACACAACTTGGTGTGGTTTTCCTGCTGATGACATTCCAGCCCAATGTTATACCTAGAAAGTCTATTATAATCACTCAGTCATACATGTTTGCAGTTTAAATGGAAATTTTTAAAGAATTTCCTTTGACCATAAATAAGCCTGTAAGTGCTTAAAGAATTACTTGGAATTCAATTATCATTACCATTAGGATACACACTGGATTTAAATGACAAGCATATTACAGATTTGATAAGAAATTAACAACATTAAAGGTAAAAATTTTACCAGAAATGTATGTTAATGAGATGGAGATTTCTTTTTTCAACCAGTTCATTCATCTGTTTGAATAATTACAGCTAAAATTAGACAATTCGGCATACTCTTGTTTTTGTCTTTTAGGGTTTTTTTGAAAGAGTTTATTTATTTGAGAGAGAGAAAGCAGGGGGAGGGGCAAGGGAGAAGCAGATACCCCACTGAGCAGGGATTCTGACACAGGGCTGGATCCAAGACCCTGGGATGGTGCCCTGACCCAAAGGCAGAGGTTTAACCAACTCAGCCACCCAGGCGCCCCTGTTTTTTAATTTTTTAAGAGAAAAGCATGAAGAAATTATGTTCATATAAATAGATGAAAGGGAATGGTAGGTATTTTGTCAGTAGTCACACAAACCTTAAAATTCCTTGAGTTATTTGTTGAAAAATCCCAGTGATTTAACATCAAAAATATTTTTAATGATTTAGCAGCTTATTACTTCTGAAAACTGGAACTGAAAAATCCTTCAATTTCATTGGAAGCAAAAAATTGGAAGCCATTAATGAATTTACTCCCCAAAGATTAATGCTATTTAATCTCTCAGTGCTAACAACAACATTTGGAATTGTCACTTTAGTAATCCCTGAGGTTTTGTTTTGTTTTTGAAGATACATAAACATACCACAGGGGCTCCTGGGTGGCTCAGTGGGCTAAGCCTCTGCCTTCGGCTCAGGTCATGATCTCAGTGTCCTGGGATCCAGCCCTGCAGTGGGCTCTCTGCTCAGTAGGAGCCTGCTTCCTCCTCCCTCTCTGCCTGCCTTTCTGCCTACTTGTGATCTCTCTCTGTCAAATAAATAAATAAAATATTTTAAAATTTATAAGCATACCATTAAAATTCACTCTTATTTATTTATTTGAGAGAGGGAAAGAGAGAGAGAGAGAGAAATCACAAGTAGGCAGGGAGGCAGGCAGAGAGGGGGAAGCAGGCTCCCCAAATTTCACTCTTTTAAAGTGTTCAAGTCAGTGGCTATCAGCATATTCACAAACTTGTACAACTATTACTACTATCTAATTCTAGAACATTTTCATTACCCTAAAAAAGAACCTTATAACATTAACAAGCACACACAAACTCCCTCTCTACCTAGTCCACTAAGCCATTTCCTGTCTCTATGCATTTGCCTATTCTGGACATCTCATATAAATGTAATCACACAATACTTGGTCCTTTGTGACTGGCTTCTTTCACTTAACATAATGCTTTGAGGTTAATCCATTATGTAGCATGAGTCAGTAGTGCCCTTCCTTTCACAGATGAGTATTCCATTGCATAGATAAACCACATTTTATCTGTTTATCAGCTGGCAGACATTGGGTTGTTTCCTCTTCTTGGCTATTATGAATAATGCTGCTATGAACTTTCATGTGCAAGTTTTTGTGTCAACATACATTTCTAACTCTCTCAAGTATATACATAAGAGTGGGAATGCTGGATCATACAGTAGCTCTATGTCTAACCTTTTCAGAAACAGCAGATTGATTTCCCAAACCAGCAGCATCATTTCACATCCCTATAAGCAGTATGAGAGTTCGTTCCCATTTGTCCACATCCTTACCAACACCTGTTATGATCTGCCTTTTTATTCTCGCCATCCTAATTAATGGGTGTGAAGTGGTATCTCACTGTGGTTTTGATTTGCATTTCTCTGATGACTAATGCTATCGAGCATCGATCTATCTTTCCATCTATCTTACTAGTCATTTGTCCATCTTCTTTGAAGAAACATCTATTCAAATCCTTTGCCCCTTTTAAAATTCAGGGTAATTTTTTGTTAGTTATAAGTGTTCTTTTCATATTCCAGACACAAGTCACTTATCAGACATGATTTGCAAATATTTTCACCTATGCTGTGGGTTGTCTTCTCACTCTTTTGACAGTGTCCTTTGATGTAGGCAGGTGTTTAATTTTGATGAACTCCTATCTATCCACATTTTTCTATTGACTGTTTATGTTTCTGATGTCCTATCTCAGAAACCACTGCCTAATCCAAGGTCACAAAGATTTACACCTAAGTATTCTTCTGAGAGTTTCATAGTTTAGCTCTTACAATTAGATCTTTGATTTACTTTGAGTTAGCTTTTGCATATGGTATAAGGTAGGGATCCAACTCCTTTCTTTTGCAATTGAATATCCAGTTGTCCAGCACCACTGTCTTACCGTCTTAGGATCATCTTGAGATCCTTTTCTCCCCTGAAGTACTTCCACCACAGGGCAAATGCATCATGGTAAGAGCAGGGACAGAGGAAGCATTATGCCATTCTTTTGTAAAATGAAGGACAACAGTGGAGAGAAATGTGGGAAAGAAGTAATTGCCTGAAAGACTGGTTCACAGGAAGATCAAGTTTAAGAAAGAGCACATGCTAATTCACTAAAACTATCCATGCACTTGTGTACCTCCAGAAGTCTGTGTCTCCACTCTAGGTCCAAGACCAATGTTTGATACTGTGCTACACTACTGCCTCAATTCCGGGGGGGGGGGGGGGGGGAGTTATCACTTGTGAACAATTTTTTAATATTTCAGTTGTATAAATAATGAAATAAGATGGGGCTTTTCACCATATACCACTTAGCCAAATAGAAAAATCCACTTCTGGGGCACTTGGATGGCTCAGTTAATTAAGTGTCCAACTCAGGGTTGTAAGATTGAGCCTTGGGCTCCATGCTGGGCATGGAGCCTGCTTAAGATTCTATCTCTCTCCCTCTTCCTTTGCCCACCCCCCAAAAAGAAAAGAAAAATTCATATCTATTCCATTTTACATGAAACATATTTGGTTCAAAGCATGAATTAATGGAATGGTATTTTTCTTAACCTTATTTTATTAGTTTGTTATTAAGAGTAATAACAAAAAAGCATTAAGAAATCCTACCTTGAGTCTACTAGTTTACTCACTTTATGCCTAGGCTCCCTTGAAACAAATCCTGCAAGGCTAGGGATACAGTATGGCATCGCTGAACAGAAATGCTATGGTCAAACCCTCAGTTTCATGGTACACCACTTCCTTTTCCCCTAAAATGTATGTTTAGTCAAATTCCTGTCCCCTGAGATTGGTCCAAATTATGATACTGGCAAAACAGATATGCTATCTATTTCCTCTTATCATATAACTGACAGTTTCATAGGTTTGTAGTGTAACTCTGGGGAGATTTCATTTCCAATGACTTGACTTTAATTGGAATTAAGCACAGGACATTTTTTACACGTATGATGATTTACTAAATATTTCTGCCCATGTTAACTGTTCACCACCTCTGAATCCTAATCTAAGTACTAATCCAATAAATCTGAATATTTTACTTTAGATTAAAAGCTTCCATCTGTTGATCGTGTATTTTATACACCCCAGTGTTGTCTTCCATTTTAAATTTTATGATTTTTATTATGTAAAAGTTAATTATTTTTCAAGTATCCAAGGATTAATTAGTGGCCCTTTTCTCCACTGGCATGTTGTCCTGGTGCTAAATTTAAAATGGGGCTGCTTCTGTACTCTTACACAATTTAATTATTCCATTTTTTAAACTTACTATCAGTGATTCTACTACAGGTGGTGTGATCTAAATTGAGATAACATACATTTTAAAAGAGTGTGAAAACTATAATGCGAACATTAAGTGGTATTGTTATGTGTAACTTTTAACGCTGATATCATTCACAGACTGATAGAGATGATATGTCAACCAGCTAAACACTGATTATTCAATAGTGTTGAAAAACTGGCTGGCTGGTTGGCTGGCTTCAAAGACAATAAAAAGAGCTTTATCTCACTCCTTAAACCAAAAATAAATTGTTGATAAATAAGACATTTAAAGTAGAAGAAAATAGTTCTGTTCCCAATTTTTAATTATTCTTGGACAAGGGGAGGCTATCATAAGCATGACAAAGTTACTGAGGGAAAAAATGGTAAGTTCCTTTTAGGAAAAGTAACACTTCAGTTGCCTATTAGACTTCCAAGCAAAGTATAAAACCATATTGCTCAGGAGGGGTTCAGGCTGGCGATTAAAAGTTGGGCATCATCAAAACACAGACTGTTTCAAAGCCTGGAGGTCGGATCAGATCAAGGGAATGAATGTGGCAAGGTGTTAAGGACTGGGTCCTTGAGGTGCTCCATGAGAAACAAAAGACTAAGAGGGAAACAAAGAAGAGGACCAGCCCTGAAAGCCAAGTGAAGGAAGTGTTTCTGTGGGGAGAGAATAAGGGACCACCTGTGTCAAGTACTGTTAACAGGTCAAATAATTTAAGAGCAAGAAAGGAAGAGTCATGAGTAACCTTTGCAAGAGCAGGTTAGGCAGGGTGCTGGGAGGAGAGCCAGATTAAAGGGGGGAGACTCAAAAGATAAGAGGAGGCAAAAACTGGAAACAAAGTATAGAAACATCTTTGGAAAAAAGGGTGGGGGGGGGCATAAAGCAATAGAAGGGAAAATGGAGTAAAGAGAGTTTGTGTTTAGGATGAGACAAGAGATGGAATTAGATGCAGCACAGTGCGGGGCGGGGCCCTTGCTACCAGGATGGTCAGCTCATTCCATTTAGAGGAAGGCAGAACACATGGCATATCTTCTTAAGGCAGCTACTCTCTCAGTGAGATGAAAAGTAAAGTTGTGTACTGAGAGTAAAGAATGCCGAAGGTAATGTCAGAGGTCTGAGGAGGAAGAGGTTGAAATGACCAGCTAGGTCAGACTAGGAAAGTAAATGGACTGTTGTTGAGCAGCAGGAAGGGCTCATCTGACTTAACAGTCGCTAACTGGAAGTAAGGCCAATCAGCAAAGGTAATTCTCCAGCCACCTGCAGCAGCAAAAGTGCAAGTGTACAATCAAAGCACCCAAATGAAAAAGCAAACACTGACAGAATTGAAGGGAGAAATAAACAGTAACACAGCAGTTTCAATACCCACCTTCAGTAACAGACAGAAGCAGACAGAACATCAATAAGACAACAGGATTTGAACACCACTTTGGACGAAATGGCCCTGACAGACACACAGAACACTCCACCGAACAGTAGCCAAACACACATTCTTAAGCACACATGGAACATTCTCCACGACTGATCACATGTTAGGCCACAAAACAAGTCTTGACAAAGTTAAGAATACTGAAATCATACCAAGTATCTTTTCCAACCACAAAGGAATGAAAATAGAAATCAAGTAGAAAAATTCACAAATATGTGAAAATTAAACAACACACTCTTCAACAACTAATGGGTCAAAGAAGAACCAAAGGAAATTAGAAAATATCTTGAGACAAATAAAAACAAAACACAACATACCAAAACCTATAGGATGCAGCAAAGGCAGTTCTGTGGGGGAAGTTTATGGCAGTAAATGGCTAAAATTCATAAAGAGAGTGTCTCAAGTCAACAATCTAACTTTACACCTCATAGAACCAGAAAAAGAAAAACTAAAAACTAAAAAGTTGTAAGGAAGAAACCAAAAACAATTACAGCAGTGATAAAATAAAGGACAGAAGAACAATAGAAAAAATTAATAAAAAAGTTTATTTTCTGAAAAGATCAACATAATTGACGGACCTAAGAAGGACTGAGAGAAGGCTCAAATAACTAAAATCAGAAATGAAAAAGGAGACACTACAACTGATGTCACAGAAATACAAAAGATTTAAGAGATTATGATGAATAATTATACATCAACAATTTGGATTGCCTGGAAGAAATGAATAAATTCCTAGAAACATACAACCTACCATGAATCATGAGAAAAAGAAAACCTAAACAGACCTGTAACTAGTACAGAGATTGAATCACTCATCAAAAATCTTCCAAAAAAGAAAAGCCCAAGATCAAATGGTTTCAATGGAGAGTTTCACACATTTAAAGAATTAATGCCAATCCTTCTCAAAGTCTTCCAAAAAATTCAAGAGGAACACTTCCAAACTCATTTTATGACCTCTGATACCAGAGCCAGAAAAAGATACTATTAAAAATGAAAACTTCAGACCAATATTCCTGATAAATATAGATACAAAATTCTTCAACAAAATACTAGCAAACTGAGTTCAACTGAACACTTTAAGTATTACACACCATGACCAAGTGGGATTTATTCTTGAGATGCAAGGATTGTTCAGTGTAAGAAAATCAATAAATGTAATATGCCACATTAACACAAGGAAGCACAAAAATCATATGATTGTCTCAACTGGTACAGAAAAATCATTTGACAGAATTCAACAACCTTCCATATATAAAAACACTCAACAAACTAGAAATAGAAAGTAATTTACTTCAACATAATAGGGTCATATATGAAGAATCATACTCAATGATGAAACTGAAAGCTTGTTCTCTAAGATCAGGAACAAGACAAGGGTGACTACTCTCACCACTTCTATTCAACATACTACTGAAAGCCCCAGACAGAGCAGTTAGGCAAGGAAAGAAAAAAAGAAGGCATTCAAAACAGAAAGGAAGAAGTAAAATTATCTCTGTTCACAGACGACATGATATTATACATAGAAATCCACAAAGATTCCACACAGGGGGAAAAAACCTGTTGAATAAGTGAATTCAGCAAAGGTACAGGATATATAATCTATATTCAAAAACTAGAGCTGTGTTTCTGTACACTAACAATAAATAATCCATAAAGGGAAATTAAGAAAACAAACCCATTAAAAAAAGAAAACAACCTCATTTATAATAGGGAGTGGGGGGATGGGCAAAATAAGTGAAGGGGAGTGGGATATACAGGCTTTCAGTTATGGAATAAGTAAATCACAAGAATAAAAGGCACAGCTTAGGGAATATAGTCAATGGTCTCATATTAGCACTGTACTGCGACAGATGGTAGCTACACTTGTGAGCACAGAATAATGTATAAATTTGTCCAATCATTATGTTGTATACCTGAAACTAATGTAACTTTGTGTGTCAACTAAAGTTCAATAAAAATATTAAAAAATAAACTGGAAGACAAAAAGAAAAATGCTGAAATGATTTTTTTTATTCTGAAAGATGTATATTTATAGGTTCACCAATATAGAGAATGTTTTCAGTTTAGGATCACTTCAATGCTTTGTAATAATAAATTGACATGAAACAGATTATATTAAAAATAATGGCCTATTAAAAAAAAAAAAAAGGGAAAGGGGCTGCCTGGGTGGCTCAGTGGGTTAAGCCTCTGCCTTCAGCTCAGGTCATGATCTCAGAGTCCTGGGATCGAGTCCCACATCGGGCTCTCTGCTAGGCAGTGAGCCTGCTTCCTCCTCTCTCTCTCTCTCTCTCTCTCTCTACTTGTGATCTCTGTCAAATAAATAAAATCTTTAAAAAAAAAAAAAAAGAAAAAGATAGAAAATACTTTGGAATAACGTTAACCAAGGAGGTGAAAGACTTGTGCACTAAAAACTACAAAACACTGCTGAAAAAGCTTAAAGACGACGCAAACAGAAAGACAATGTCCATACTGCCCAAAGCCATCTACAGATTCAATGCAATCCTAATGAAAATCCTAAGAGCATATTTTGCATAAATAGAAAAAACTGTCTTAAAATTTGTATGTTATCTCAAAGGACCCTGAATAACCAAAACAATCTTGAGAAAGAACAAAGCCAGAGGCCTCACACTTTATGACTTCAAAACACATCATGAAGTTCTAATCAAAAAGTATGTTACAAGCATGAAGACAGACATATAAACCAGCAGAACAGAATAAAGACCCCAGAAGTAAGCCCTCACAAATATGGTCAAATTACCTTCAATAATACAAGCCCCCACAATGGGGAAAGGCTAGTCTCTCCAACAAATGATGCTGCGGAAACTGGATAACCACATTAAAAAGAAGAAGAAGAAGAAGAAGATAGACCCTTACTTTACACCATCTACAAAATTTAATTCCAAATGGGTTAAAAAGAGGCGCCTGGGTGGCTCAGTTGGTTGAGCATCTGACTCTTGATTTCAGCTCAGGTCATAATCTCAGGGTTGTGTGATCAAGCCCTGTGTTGGGCTCTGCACTCATCAGGGAGTCTGCTTGGGATTCTTTCTCTCCCTCTTTCTCCCCCTTTGCCTCTTCCCTCATTCCTGCTTGTGCTTTTTTTCTCTCTCTCAAGTAAATAAATAAAATCTTTTTTAAAAATGGTTTAAAGACTTCAGCCTAAGATCTGAAACTATAAAACTCCTAGAAGAAATTACAGGGGAAAAGCTTCATGACATTGGGATGAACAATGATTTCTTAGGGGTGCCTGGGTGGCTGAGTCCTAAAGTATCTGCCTTTGTCTCAGGTCATGATCCCAGGGTCCTGGGATGGAGTCCCACATCAGGATCCCTCCTTTGCGGGAAGCCTGTTCTCCCTCTCCTGCTCCGCTTGCTTGTATTCCCTCTCTCTCGCTGTCTCTGTCAAATAAATAAATAAAATCTAAAAAACAAAACAAAACAAAACAAAAAAACAAAAAACAATGATATCTTGAAAATGACACCAAAAGTATAGGTAACGACAATAAATACAAAAATGGACAAATGGGACTATGTCAAAACTTAAAAACTTTCACAGCAAAGGAAGCAATTAACAGGGTAATAAAAAGGCAACCTACCGAGTGGGAGAAATACTTGCAAATCATATACTGGATAGGGTATTAATAACCAGAATATACAAAGAATTCCTACTTGTAACAAAAAATAGGAAACTAAAAAATGGGCAAAGGACTTGAATAGACATTTCTCCAAAGAAGACATACAAATGGCCAATGGGCATCTCAAAGATGCTTAACAACACTAATAGTGACATTCATCAGTGAAATCCAATGAAACCACAATGATATACCACCTCACACCCATTAGCATGGCCCTTACTAAAAAACAGAAAATGACAAAGTGTTGCAAGGATGTGGAGAAATTAGAACCCTTGTGTACTGTTGGTGGTGGTAATGTAAAATAGTGGAGCCACTAAGGAAAAGCAGTATGGTTCCTCTTCAAAAATTAAAAACAAAATTATCATATGATCCAGCAATGGCACTTCTGGGTATGTATTCAAAAGAATTGAAAACAAGATCTCAAAGAGAGGCATGTACACCTTTGTTCATTGCGGCATTATTCACAAACCAAGAAAGGGAAAAAACTTAAATGTCCATCAACAGATTCATAGAAAATGTGGTCTACACATGGGATCCAGTATTATTCAACCTTAGAAATCAAGGAAATCTTGTCCTATGCTACAAACATGGATGAATCTTGAGGACATTATGCTAAGCGAAAAAAGCCAATCACAAAAAGACACATAAAGCCTGATTTCACTTACATGCGGTACCTGAAGTAATTAAACCCACAGAAACAGAAAGTTGAAGTGTGGCCAGTTGCCAGGGGCTTAGGGGAGGGAGAAATGGGAAGCTGCTCTTCAATGAGTATTGTTTCAGTCAGGCAAGCTGAAAAAAGTTCTAGAGATCTGTTGTATAACAATGTGCACATAATTAACAATACTGTAGTGTACACGTAAGTCATCAAGAGTGTAAATTTATGTTACGAATTTTTTACTACACACACACACACACACACACACACACACACACATGCAAAGTGCAGGGTAAGCACAACTGGATTTACCCAACATTGGAGCTTCTCAACTAAGCAACAAAGCAAGTGAGGGCAAGGGTGTTGGGAATATTTGCAGCTAAACCATTATGACTGACCACAGAATTCAAACTGAGTAAGAAGCAGAGTGAGAACATAAGGGGGGAGTGTGGTGAAGAACAGTAAAAAAGTAATAGGGTCAGTGGTTTGTAAGTCCCAGTGAGGTAAAGGGATTGCTTATACTAGAAGGCATGAGCTGGAAAGATCAGAAGTGATGATCAGAGTAGGGTACTTGAAATTGAAACTATGGATTTATGATTATGATCACATTACTATTGTATAATAGACCTGAGGTCATGGTGGCTGAGTTAGAGAGAAAAACACTGGCAGAGGTCAAGGAAACAAGAGACTAGGAAGGTAGTGGAAGAATCGGCCAACTGGATGTTGAGATGGATCATCAAGAATTAAAATAAACTGGGACACCTGGGTGGCTCAGTCGTTAAGCATCTTGCCTTTGGCTCAGGTCATGATCCCAGGGTCCTGGGACAGTGCCCCTCATGGGCTCCCTGCTCAGCAGGAAGCCTGCTTCTGCCTCTCCAACTCTCCCTGCTTGTGTTCCCTCTCACACTGCGTCTCTCTCTGCCAAATAAATAAAACCTTTAAAAAAATACAAAACAAAACACCACTGGGTTAATGAGTTAATAAAAGAACATACATATTACTATAGCTAAAAAAGTTTAATTATTTTAATATCTTTATTTCAATATACTTGGTTTCCTTAGAAACCCAATTGTGTTTTATTTTATACATTTAAAAACACTGGTCTGAAAAACTGCCCAAAAAACTTCAGAATGCTTGAGAGCAAGAAGAGGAATTGAATGGTCAGAAAATGAGGCACGATAGAAAGGCTCCAGGTGTTGAAGGGCAGTGGAAGAAAAGGGTCTGCTGAAGAGATTAAACACAGCCTTAGGTCCCCGTAGGTTCAATGAGAGTTTAAACAGAATAAGGGAGACACAGAAAATGTTAAGTGGAAAAGGAAAGTTGCAACACAGAATGCATGATGCCATCTGTATAAAACACACAAAAAAATGGAAATATACTTTTGTAAAGGGAGAGAAAATTTTAGAAGGACACAAAGTGGTCAACTGTGGTTTAGAATGAGAAGTAAACCGAGGAGGGAGGAGCAAGAAAGGAAGAAAGGGGAAAGCTTACTTTTCAACATTGTTCAAACAGTTTGCTGCAAGTGTGTATTACATTAAAAAAAAAAAAAACCTACTTCTTTTTAGGGGAATCCTTTTTCTCTTTTCCTTAATATATTCTCCTGTATTCTTGCAGGACACTAAGGGCTGGGCTTCTGGGCTCTCCAGAGAGCTAAGTGATGTATTCTTTCAGAAAATGCTGTCTAAAAACAAAAAAAAAACTTTTCTAGCAGGGCAGGATGGCTATCGTAGGGAATGCTTTTAGCTATGTGGGGCTGTCATGAGCAATCAGCCTTGGTAGGCCCTCAAATATCTGACTTCTGTGTTAAGGCAAGCAAGAAACTGGAAGCTTCATTTCCTGGAGCTCTCTCTTCATGCTTCAAAACACACCTGGGACAGGAAACTGCAAAGCAGGCCATGGTTATTGGGCACTTACCGAAAGTAGCAAACATGGTAATACTTCTCTCAAGCTGAATGGACTACTGCTGGTGTATAAGGAACCTACCGATTTTTTGCTTTGCCGTGTATGTGCCATTGTACTGAACTTGTTTATCAGTGTCCCAAGTTTATCAATTGATTCTCCTGGTTTTTCTAGGTAGATTACATGCTCTGCAAAGAGCACATGCAAAGAGTACAAGTTTTGACTTTCCCTTTTAAATATTTATGCCTTTTTTCCTTCAGCCTCGTATTCCATTGGCTGGAGCCTCCAGTTAAATGCTTAACAGAAGCATTAAAAATGAGCTTAGTGGGGGCACCTGGGTGGCTCAGCTGGTTGAGTGTCTGACTTTCGATTTCAGCTCAGGTCATGATCTCATGGATCATGAGATGGAGCCCCCTGCCTAGCTCTCCATTCAGTGGGTAGTTGGCTTGAGGATTCTCCCACTCTGCCCTTCCCCCGGCTCACTAGCTCACTCTCTCTCCCTCTAAAATGAATAAATAAATCTTTTTTTTTTTTAAATGAGCTTAGTGTTGTTCTCAGAAAGTTTTCACAGAAAGTATTTTACCAGTCGGGTTTACTACATGCTCTAGGTAGTTTTTACCCCTTATCAAGCTGAGGAAGTTTCCTTCTTTTCCTAGTCTATCAGAAGTGGTTACTGAATTTTATCCGGTATCTTTTGTTATCAATTGAAATGATCATACTATTTTCCTTCTTTGATTTACCAATATAGTATAAATGACACTGAAAGGTTTGCTAAGATCAAATCATCCTTGAATCCCAGGGTGAGTTTTTCCCTACACAGTTTTGACATACTGTTGGATTCAGTTTCCTACTATCTTATTTTAGATCTTATAAATAGGTGATAAAGGAAAATAGCCTATTGTTTTCTTTTCCTGTGCTATGTTTTTGCTAACAGAATTATGATTGCTTCAAAAGGCACCTTCTCTTTTACATTTTTTTTCTTTCCTCTGGAAATCTGTGTAACACAGGGATCATCAATTACTTTAATGTCTTATAAAAATATCTGGCCCTTTTGAAGGGTATATCTTCAACAATTTTTTCTATTTCTTCATCAGCTACTGGATTATTGAGCTCTTCTATTCCTTCTGAAAATTTTAGTAATTTACATTTTCCCAGGAAATAATGCTTCATTAATTTCTAGGATGTATGGCATGAAGTTATGTATAATATCCTCTTCTGAGGCTCCCATCTCAGCACTTACGGAGGTGTCCCTGGCTCGTTTGTAATGTGTGCCTCCAGCTTGTTTTCTTCTTAACCAGGCCTGCCCAGAGTCTGCCAGCTTTGATTTTACTGTCAAGAGCTGTTTTATTTTGGGGGCACATGGCTGGCTCAGTTAGTGGAGCATACGACTCTTGATCTTGGGAGTTGCGATCCCAAGCCCCAAGTTAGGTATAAAAATCAAATCTTTAAAACAAAACAAAAAAAAAGTTCTATTTTTCATTAACTTGTAATTTTATATTTATTAATTCCTTCATTCTACTTTATTTGGGTGTATTTTGTTTTTAATCAGTTTAAACTGAATATCTTGTTCATTCAGCTCTAATCTTTCCTGTTTACTAATATTTAACTGCTATGAATTTTCCATAAAGTTTCACATTGGTGACATTGATATGTAGTGCTCTCACTGTAATTAACTGCTAAATTGTGTGACTTCAGTTATGATCATCTCTTTAAGTTATTTAAAAGATATGTCTCTTCCCTTGCTCTGAAAGAAGTAGATGTTTCTGTTTTGGATTTATGTTCTTTTTGGTCTGTATGGTTCTGTTTTGGAGGGGGCATCCTATTTCTGCTCATTTCTACTGCACTATGGTCAGAAAATATAAATTAACCTATT
The DNA here is from genome assembly GCF_002288905.1 of Enhydra lutris kenyoni. NCBI lineage: Eukaryota > Metazoa > Chordata > Mammalia > Carnivora > Mustelidae > Enhydra > Enhydra lutris. The sequence continues at coordinate 38,185,635 of NW_019154096.1, read as the reverse complement.
TTATTTTTGCTTTCTGAAAATCTACTGATTTGTGGCACAAACATGCTCATTTTTTGTGACTATCCCATGTGCTGGGAAAGCATACATATTCTTAAGAAATCTCTGCAGGAACAACAACCAGTCTTCATTAATGATCCAGAATATAGAAATGTAAAGCCAATGAATACCAGTAGCTATTTCTCCTCCCCATAGCTACACAATTCCTTATTTCAGCAATGCATCTGATTCAATGTTCTCTCTATATATTCACTTCTGATCACTCAGCTACTTGAATTCCACCCCTGAATCTGTGTCTAATGACCTAAGCACTCTAGTACTAAGTCCAAGCAGTCTCCAGTGACCCTAAGCAAATTCCTAGGCCAAACAAGCCAAACAGCCCCACTTGGATCAGGGTTCCATCATCACTCTACTCAACTACAGCCAGGGAAACCAAGGTCATTGTTGAAGGGCTTTTTAAAGTTTACCCACAGCCAGGCCTTCTCTACTTCCAGGAGTAAGGGAGAACTACATTCCTCTATCCTTTGCAGTTAGGTAAGCCAAATGACTAGCTCTGACTGAAGTTTCATGATTACTAGTTACAAGACCCTCCAATGTTTCTTCCCTTCCTCTGCAACCAAGAAAGCCATGTGTTCCAGAGGGCCAGCTACAAGAGGACAGAACCTATGATAGGCTTCATCTCAACTGCCTACTTCATTCAAGCTGTACATGGGATTAGAAATGAACTTTTTGCTCTGTCTAGCCAATGAAATTCTAGGATTTTGTTCATTAATGAGGCATTATTTAGCCAAACCTGGTTAATACTGTCCTGCTGACCATTAGCTCCCAGAGCTGTGGGGAAGTCCCATTCTCTGATATATTCCCTTTTTATAATAAAATTGACATTTCTAGTACAAATGAAATTTGGGGGAAAGGGTCTTTCTCTTCTACAGCCTCCAAATTTTTCTAAAAATAACAAATGTGGTTTTCATAATCAGAAGGAAAAAACCCTTTAAAATATTAATAAAAGTTTCAATGGACTTAGCACTTTGGAACTGGAAACTTAGCCATCACCTAGTCTAGTCCTGATCTTTCATTCTGTAGAACAGAGAACTGAGACCTGAAGAGTGTCCTGAATAAGACTACCCAACCAGTCATATTGGACTAAGGTAATTACTCAGGCCTCTGGACTGCTGAATTTAAGTCAGTCAAGATAACACATTTTAAGATTTATTCCTTCTTCTTTTAAAATATACTTTCTGTGACTCTTCATGGGTCTATATCCCCCACTTTATCCTAATCAGTTTTGTACATTATCTCACTACATTCTCAACATAAATAAGCTTAGGTCTCCTATTATCCACCCTTAGCCCTCTAACCTTCTCTTTCCTAGCACCAATATCACATAGTAATCATATACCTGGGTGGGTTTGTGATTTTTTTTGATGCTGGTTTCCCCACTAGAGCATAAGCTGGATCCACGAAAGAAGAACTCAGGACAATATTATCCACCATTAAGTAATTAAGTAACCAAGTCTGGATAGTATGAGTCTATAACAGGTACTCATTACATACTTAGCAAGCTGAATTAAACTTTCCAAGTCTTAAAGACTTAGAAATAATTACCAAGATGAAAACTAATCACCTCAAAGTTCTTTTCTCTGAAGTCCGTTCTCCTTAGAAAAGTTAGGGGTTCTGTGGAAGGGCCAAGAAAATGGAAGGTTTTCAGAAAGGTTACTGAGATAAATCCTCCTAGAAACCAAGAAAATTAGGAATGAAGCTATGGGGCAGAGGAAATTCAAACATACTAACAGGAAGGGTGCCTGACTGGCTCAGCTGGTAGAGCTTGCAACTCTTGATCTTGGGATCATGGATTCAAACCCCATGCTGGGTGCAGAGCTTACATACATACATACATATTAAAAATAATACTAATAGGAAAACAAAGTAAACCTATTTCTATCATACCTTTCCCCTTATTAAAAAAGGAATTTGATGCAAAATATAAAACTAAAATTTTCCCACTCTATCCAATGAAAATTAAGAGGAATTCCAATCATTTCAATTTCTTGAGATGGACATTTGAATCACTGATCTTTAGCCTTTCTAGTTTTCTGTTACATATTTTTAAAGCTTTAACATTTCCCCTAAGTATAAAATTAACTGTCCCAAATTTTGCTATGACATGTATTTTCACTATTATTGAACCTATTAATTTCTAATTCCTCCATAACTTTTTATTTAATCCATGGATTTAGAATTAGAAGTACATTGCTTAATTTCAAATATTTTTCTTTGTAACTGATTTCTTTTCCTTTTTTTTTTTTTAAGATTTTATTTATTTATTTGACAGAGAGAGATCATAAGTAGGCAGAGAGGCAGGCGGGGGGTGGGCGTGGGGGGAAGCAGGCTCCCTACTGAGCAGAGAGCCCAATGCAGGACTCAATCCCGGGACCCTGAGATCATGACCTAAGCCGAAGGCAGAGGCTTAACCCACTGAGCCACCCAGGCGTCCTGTAACTGATTTCTAATTTAATTCTACTATGGTCAGAGGACACTGTGAATGATTTCAATCCTTTGATACCTGTTGAGGCTTGCTTTATGACCAAAAAATGGTCACATTCTATCCTCACTGGGTGTGGTGCTCTATATTAACTTTTTCTTTGTGTTGTTTGGTTCTCTACAGCCTTACTAATTTTTTTGTCTGCTAGTTAAATCAGTAGTTAATGACTGCTTATGGTCCCTGATCTAAAATTATAAACTTACACACTGCTTATTATGGGTCAGATACGGTTCTAAAATATAAAACATAAAACATATATATATATATATATATAAATCTTAAAACCACTCCATGAGTTAAGGAGCATTATTCCTATCTTATAGAGGAGGAAATAGAGATGTTTGTCAAATCAGTTTGCCAAAATTGCTATTTGCACAGCTAGGAAGAAGCATATCTGGGATTTAAACCAGGAAGAGTTGGTTTAATTTAAACCCAAGAGGAGTCTGTGCCCTAAACCACTATATAAATAACATTAAATTTTATAGGGACTCCTGGGTGGCTCAGTCAGGTAAGCATCTGCCTTTGGCTCAGGTTTTGGTCTCAGGGTCCTGGGATCGAGCCCTGCATTGGGCTCTCTGCTCAGCAGGAAGTCTGCTTCTCTCTCTCCCTCTGTATGTACACTCTTTCTCCCTCTCTCTCAAATAAATAAATAAAATCTTTTTTAAAAAATCACTAAATAATATGTATACCAGCATATATATATATATCATGGACTTTAATACACACCTTCATATATAGTGGTTAAGATAGAGGGGTGCATGGGTGGTTCAATTAGTTAAACATCTGCCTTCGGCTCAGGTCACAATCTCAGAGTCCTGGGATCCAGTCCTGCGTGGGGCTCCCTGTTCAGCAGACAGTCTACTTCCTCTCCCTCTGCCCTTCCCCCCAGCTTGTGCTCTCTCTCAAATGTTTTTTTTAAAAAAGAGCATGGATATATAAATATTTACATATATATGTTATAGATATGTTATAGATATACATAGAAATAGTGATCCTAGGATAAAATGTTTTCCCTCAAGTAGGGAAAAATTTTACTGAAAGAGCACCCAAAAAAATAATTAAGAGCAATTTTTTTATCAGAAGTGTTTAACATGTGAATTTGAAAGGACACAAATACTGCATCCTCAGTATCAGCCAACCATGCAAAAAAAAAAAAAAGAACAGAAAAAGAAAACAGAGAAGAATTATACTAAATATGACCAATGGTTATTATGAGATGTTGGGGACTTTATCCTTTTTGTTCTACTTTCCCATGATTTCTTAATCCTGACTAAGAATCACCTTTAGAGGGAGGAACACAAAAGCTTACTACAAGCCCTAACCGAATCGACAGTGTCCTGTCTTAACTCTCAAGTTAAGAGTAATGGTAATAAGACACTGAAAATCACAGGAGATAATGGACATAAAAGTGTTTTGTAAACCATAAAATATACAAATGTTAATAATTACAAAGCATCCCAGGACTAAATAGAAGCTTTTTCATGCCTTTCCCCTTTTAAATTTCAGCTGCTTTAAAGTGCCTAACTTTTTGAAAACATATTTTGTTTAAACAAATTCAGAAGACTTGGTTTTGAAGGGCAGAATATTAAAGTGCCACATATCCTTGAGCACTGACAAAAAGGAAAGCAACGACAAATTTTACAAAAGCATCAATCTCTCTCAGTATCATTGAAAACAGCCCGATCTGTATTTAATAAAATGTTGATTCAGGGCTGAAGATATAAATAGGAAATCTACATTTAACCCAAAAAAGTGATGTTATTTCCAGACAAGAATTTTTATAACCCCCCAAATAGAGGAATAATTCATTTAAAGATGAATTAAATATACATTATATAACTAAAAAAGTATACATCATAATTAGTGATAAGACTGTACGCTCATTCTTTTAAGGATATGATTTCCTTTCAAAGTTTCTTTCCCTATATCTGCACAGAATCCATAAATAAAGAATGCACAGCTGCCTCACAGATGTATAATTTCAGTGTTTAGATTCCATTCTTTCTAGCTTCATTCTGCTAGAGGTTTTGGATTTTCTATTTCCATATGGTTTTTGACCTCCCTTAGTTTAGGTTCTACCTCCCCACATCTTATTCTATTTTAGTCATTACAGAAAAACACATCAAATTTGAAACATCTCAACTTTCTTTTCAAAGCTTAAAAGTTGCAAAGCTGAACAAGAAAGGGAGAATATACAGAAAAAAAGATAATCAGGTAAGTAGAACAAGACAGCCAAATTTCCCAAATTTCCTAGTTAGATAGCACCCCGTCCCTGGAATTAAGCCCCACCTTAATTCCAAGTTTCTTCTATTTCAGTTTAGACATTCACACTTAATGGAAGAGAATTCCAGTTTTGCTCACCTTTCCTCAAACTCTTAAGTTATGGTAGAAACATTTGGCGGGGAAGAAAGAAGGAAAGGTTAAGGTTTTTTGTTTTTTGTTTTGTTTTTTTTTTTTTTTTAACTTAAATTGCACATATGAAAATGTTTACAGGGGTTATCTTTGCATAATATGAGTATGAAGGATTTTTACTTATTTTTCTCGGAACTTCTCTCTGCTTTATACTTGTTCAGTGAGCATTACTTTTGTAATCAAGAGGCAAATAAGGCTTTTCTTTTAAGAAAAACCTGTAAGGAAAGGGGTTATTTTTAAATGTCTACATGCCATAATCAATTATGTTTAAATAACTTCTGTGAAACAATGCAAGCAATTTAATAATATTCCAGGGGACAGTCTTGGTATCATTAATGGGTAAAAAATCAGGTTTCATTTCTCAACCCTCCTGACTCCCAAAACTGCCCCATAGATGGGCTTATTCACTTTCATTTTCAATTGATGTGGCAGTATTTCTTTTCTTTTTTTTTTCCTCTTCTTCCACAGGGTAGATTTTAAATGTATTCTAAGAATTGTGATACAAATCACATAATTATGGTAAGCAAAGATCTGCCCAGTCTCAGCTACTTGGCAGTAACAGCCAAGATAAAGCTGTGAAAAAAGGCCCGTCCGTGTGATCATCAACAATTAAACTTGTGGATACCTCAGAAATGAGATTTATAATACAACCCTAATTTTTTAACAATACTTATGGGAAGCATTCTGGATAGATGCTTAGAAAGCAATTGCACTCCAGTGGCCTTTGAATACAGTTTTCTCTACGATGCAAAACAAACAAGTAAAGTTTGTAAGTAAAAAAATACCAACCAAAAGTTACCAAAAAGTTACCATTACCACAGACTTAAGTATTAAAAAGAGAAGGAATCAACTGTCAAAAGTCAATCAAATTTAACCCACCAAATACGTATATTTAGACCATGAGGAGAGAGGATGTTTTACCAGGTACCTCCATTAATACACCAACAAACACAGGCAAATCCATCCGTACATTAACAGGCAACAAGGCAAAAATAAAGTAAAATGTAAAATGTGTGTGTGAGTGTGTGTGTACAGCACACATCCTCATCTTAAAATGATCCTACTCTCTTTGAGAACAAATATAATTCTGTGGTTGAGAACATGGTCCCTGGAGTCAGACTACCTACATGTGATTCCTTAGCTCTGCCACTGACTACTAGGTGCACAACCCTGGGCAAATTAGGTCACCTCTGTGGTCTCATTCTCCTCTTGTGTAAAAAGGAACTAACAACCACATCACGTCATAGACTACTTGTAAGGATTAAATGAGTTAATATGTGTAAAGCATTTAAAATAGGGCCAGTGGAACAGTCAGGACAATATGTTAGGTATTATCCAGTACCTCCAGATCTTTAATTTTTATTGCTCTACAGTATTTAAACTAAAACTCACTCACCTTTTCTATGTGGACAATACTGAAAGTTAATTTAAAACATCACAAATTCAAAATCTCCTATGCTGAGTAAAAGATATTAAACTAAGGCTTTTTAGGGGTGCCTGGGTGACTCAGTGGGTTCAGCGTCTGCCTTGGGCTCAGGTCATGATCTCGGGGTCCTGGGATCGAGTCCCGAGACCAGCTCTCTGCTCAGCGGCAAGTCTGCTTCTCTCTCTCCCTCTGTAATCTCTCTCACTTTCGCTCTCTCTCAAATAAGTAAAATCTTTTTTAAAAATGTAAAGAAATTTTTAAAATAAACTAAGGCTTTTTACTGACTACATTTTATTTAATGTTTCCAAGGTCCGATAAACTCCAACTCCATAAAACGAAGGAATAACATATTTTACTTATTGTTTCAATTAAAAAGGTCATGATATACAGTTTATAATTTGAAGTACACTAGTCAGAATTAAAATATCCTTAATGTTAAAAAATTATATTGTGCAGAATTGGAATGTATTTGGAAAGAGAACTATTAAGAATATCAAAGGGTCATGTATAATACTCTAATTGCTTTACACAGAAGAAAGAATGCGGGCTGGTGTCAGAGGGGCTTTAGTGGGAACTTAAACTGATACATACATGATTTTACTTTTTGTTTAAAGATTCATTTATTTGTTAGAGAGAGAGTACACACAAGGCAGGGTGAAGGGGAGGCAGAGGGAGAAGCAGGCTCCCCGCTGAGCAAGAAGCCCTGCAGAACTTGTCCTGGGATCATGACCTAATCCAAAGGCAAATGTTTAACTGACTGAGCCACCCAGGTGCCCCAATACTTATGTGACTTCAATAAGGGTCTGAAATTGGCACAAACATAACAAAACGTTTTCTTTTTCTCCAACTTCTACCTCCAATTATGGTTGCTCCAATTTCCCTATCCTACCCTTTAATGATGTCTGGAAGAATTCCTACAGCTTTCCCAGTAGTTTTCAGTTATTAAAAAAAAGTCCAGTCTAGTTTATTGCTATTTAAAACTTTAATCTTCAATCTTACAGTCATCTCTTTCCCTCCAAATTCAGATTTGGCACATGGTCCAAGAAAGTTCAACCAGGGAAGTGGTGTAGTCTGATCTGTTTGGGGAGGAGAGGGCAATGAGGGAATCAACTGTCTCAACATGCGACCACTTCTGCAGTCCTCTGTGGAGGCTACCACCACCCTGGCTAACACAGACTATGACACAGGCAGCCAAATGATGGTTTTTCTTCTGGGGACAGGCCAGAGCTCTTTGGTGACTGAGGGGCGAGAGGCTCTAATCCAACTGCCCATTTCCCTACCCAGAGATCTACTTCAGCTCAACCTCTTCTACTTTTGCTCCCCTCTCCAACAGAGCCAGCCCTGTCAAGGTGGCTAAAGCCTGGCTACCTTCCACACTGCCCACTTGAACAGAAATTCAAGACAAGTACAGGCTGTTCCACTGCTACCCTCTCTGTCCACACTGAGGTTTCTGTCCACTTTTCTTTATCCCTTACTCAAGCAGGCACAGATAAACCAATTAGTTGTGTAACAACTACTGTCTCGGTAATGAGGATTCTGGTTCTGCTCCACTTTTCCCTCATGTTCCCAACCTCAGGACTGTTTCTCTTAGACCTTCCCACAACAAACTCCTTAGGCAAGGCCACCTCAAGGGAACAAGAAGGGAGCAAAAAGTACAATGATCCTCACCAAGGCAAACGAGCCGTGGACAATGCCCCTCTCCTCCATTCTCTGAAAGCTTTCTGGCACACCCTAATAAGCCCTGGAAATGATTCAGACCACTAAGTGCTTGGGCTTTCTTTAGAATGTGGAATCCTTGACTTACACTTAACTCTGAGGTCCTAGTCCCCATTCTGAGCTAACTAGGAAAGTCCGGTGCTATTTACTTCTTTTATTTATTTATTTTTTTAAAAGAATTACTTATTTTGAGAGAGAGAGAGAACACGCAGGGCTGAAGGGCAGAGGGAGAGAATCTCCAGCACACTGCCTGCTGACCTATGCGGATGCGAGGCTCGGTCTCCCCACCCTGAGATCAGTGCCTGAGCGGTAACCAAGAGCCAGCCGCCCAACCGACTGAGCCATCCAGGCGCCCCTGCCACTTCTTACTCTTATTTGTTTGACCTTGGTGAGACAATTAACCTTTATTATTAGCCTCCAATTCTTAACATATAAAACCAAAAAAGCAACAAAACCTCCCATTATCAATTTGCCAGTACTCCTGGTATACAAAAGTACTTTACAAATTCAAACGTTAATAATGTGAATAAACATAACACGCACTTCCAGAAGGTATCAGGATTAGATGTAATCTTCAAGGACCCTATATAGCAGCCATTCAAACTACTTTTGAAGATAAACCTGACCTCATCTTCTCCCACACAAATACTCTCTCACACAAACATTTATCAGGCATTACTATGTGGTAAAATAGTGTTCAGTGCTTAATTGTGCTCATTCAGTCTTCACAGAAACTGTGAAAAAACTATTATTAGCCTCATTTCACATACAAGGAAATAAAGCTTAGAGAGATTAACTACTTTGGCGCACAGTCACAAACCCAGTAAACAGAGAGTAGTAAGGGATGGAACACTAAATACAGAGATAGGCAACTAAACATAGAAATAATTCAAGGTTTAATGAACGTTTTAAGTTATTTGGAATCCAGAAGTCACTGTAATCGTATCAAGATCCCTTTATCTTCTTAGGCAATTAACAGCTTCTTTGTATAAAAATTTCACTATTTAACCTTAACTATATGACTTTTTGTTGTTTTTTCTGAATGATGTGACCAGTAGAACCTGTTACAAACCATCTTCTACACAAACTGGTAAGTTGCTAAGAAAGACTAGGAAACAGTGAATAAATTTAAAAAGAACAAAGTCTCAGTCAACACAATTAGAATAATGATGGCACTTGATTAAGAGACAGCATTACTGTAGGACTATATCCAGGAAGACAGGGATGTCTCTTTAATAATACATACCACTTCATTTCACTAAGTTTTAGTTTTGAAGAATACATTTTGAAAACTGTAGTTTAAAGAAATTTGGCTTAGGTTCTTTATAGTTAAAATACCTCGCTTTGTTTTTAAACAGAGAAACTTCATTTGCTTATTATCCCTTTTGCCCTAGCAGCCAGAAACAATCAACCTGGCCACTGCCAAGAAGGAAAAAATTTTCTTCTACCCTCTTAAATTCTATATTTGGGGGACTGCAAATTAAATGGACAAAAGATAGATTAGGAAGAGAAAAGACATACTGTCATTCACTTAACAGTGTTTACAGAAAGATGTGACTAAAAGAGGCAATTAGAATTTGAGGCTCATATGTTATTAGGGAAAAAAGAGGGGAGGAAGGCATTTATGGGAAAACAAATGACTTTTAGGAAAGATAAACGGGCCCTTAGGAGAGGGGATATGATATATATGGCAATGTCAGTTTAGGTGTGGAGCCACTTTTTCTTTCTTCTCCTCTCTAGTGATAAGAATCAATCATCCCTGGTTTTGGCTTAAGGAGCAGCTCTATGACAAGTTCTTCTGCGAGGCTATGCTTTTAGGCAGATAAGGAAGTTCAGGAAAAAAAGCCTATTCTCAAATACCTTCAGTTGAAAATATTTTTTATGCCACAGTGATGTATTCTGGACCCATTCACCATCAACACATATAAGTATCTGAACACTTACTGTATACAAAGCATTGAATTAGTACCAAGGGCAAAACAAAATATTTTAAGACAAAATGCAGTCACCAAGGAGCTTATAAAATAAATGAAGAGTATCAGTTAACCTAAACCTTTTATTTTCTCTTTTGTTTCTAAACACTCTTATAACAGCAAAGGAATTTTTATATATCCTGAACAAAAAATGAAAAACAAATGACCAAAAAAAAACAAGAAACAAAAACAAAACAAAACAAAAAACGCAAAATGCCAAGGAAAGAGTTAATATCCATACCCCAAAAAAGAATTTCTGCAACATGAGTAAGAAAAAAGATTAGAAAAATAAACAAATGAGAAAGAAATGCAAAGAACCAACAAACATATAAAACTCTGCTCAACCTTACTCAATCAAAGAAATACAAATTAAAACTATAATACTGTTTTTTCAGCTGGCAGACTGGCAAAGATTGAAACAAACCGATGTTATTATGTGTTGGTGAGGGGGTGGGGGAAATACACTCAAACACTGTTGGTTGGAATGTAAATCGTTACAAAGATTTTGCAGAGCAGTTTGGCACTATAGCAGAAATGCATGGCTTCTCTTACAGTAAACACATTTCTAAGAATTCATCCTATAAAATAAAAATAGCCTCACAGGAAATGTACAAGCACCACAGCACTGTTTACCATGCAAAACAAAACAAAACAAAAAACCCACATCAAACTGACTAAATAGTCATCATTAGGGTATTGGTAAATAAAATGAAGGTATATTTATAAAAGGGAATATTACTTGGCTACTAAAAAGAATGAGTACGTTGATATTTAATGACAAAGAGTCCTCCTATTTATTCAGTGAAAACAAAGTTATAGAAAAAATGGTGCATAGTATCACCTCATTTTTTGGAAATGGGGAGAGGAAAAGAAAAAGAAATAAAGACAGTGGAAAAGAAAGATTACATTTATCCGGGCAAGTGGCTGACTCAGTCCAAAGAGCATTTGACTCCTGACTTCAGGGTCAGGAATTCGAGCCCCATGATACAGAGATTACTTAAATAAATAAAACTTTTTTTTTTTTTTAAAGGGGGTGCCTGGGTGGCTCAGTGGGCTGAGTGTCCCACTCTTGGTTTCGGCTCAGGTTGTGATCTCAGGGTTCTGAGATCCAGCCCCATACTGGGCTCCGAGCTCAGCATGAAGCCTGCTGGAGATTCCCTCTCTCCCTCTACCCTTCCGTGTGTGGGAGTGCTCTCTCTAAAATAAATAAATAAATCTAAGGGGAAAAAAAAAAGAAAGACTGCATTTAACTCTGTATTTTTAACACTTTTAATCCGTGGGGTAGTGGAGGCAGGATTACAGAAGACTTTCACTATCTACTTTATGCCTGAAGTTTCAACCAAATACGTGTAACTTCTGTAAAAGGAAGAAACTAAGGGGGGGTGGCTCAGTTGGTTAAGCGTCTACCTTTGGCTGAGGTCATGATCCTGGGGTCCTGGGATCAAGCCCCAGATTGGGTTCCTTGCCCCTCTCCCTGCCGCTCCCCCTATTTGTGCTCTCTCTCTCTAATAAATAAAATCTTTAAAATAGAGAGAAAGAGAAGAAACTAAAGAAGGCTCTATGATAATACAGTTAGGGAAACTATATTGGGGTGTTACCAGACTAAAAGCTGAGAAGGCTTGTAATAAAGAAATCTGATATATTAATAAATGGTACAAGAAACACCAAAAGACTGCCTTTAAATAATGATGCGAAAGAGCTAACTTTTAGGTATGAACCACTGAGGAAAGCTTCACAGTGGAGATAGGATTTTGAAGCATTTTGATAAGCAGGGAAGAGGGGGAAGGAGAGTCCAGGTATAGTCCATTATAATACATAATTTTAAGTTTTTTTACTAGCCATACTAAAAAAGCAAAAAGAATCAGGTGAAATTAATTTTACTCCTACCTAATCCAACATATTCAAAACAGCATCATTTCAATAAATAATCACCATTTAAAAAGCATAATGGGATATTTTACACACCTTTTTTATACTATCTTCAAAATGTGGTACATAATTCAGACCAGCCACATTTCAAATGTTCAACAGCCACATGCAGTATTGCCTACTATAGGGGATGGCAGAGGTCTAACGATTCTGAAAGGGAACCCAGAACTGAATACTTCGGTGATACAGGCTAATAAAATAGTAGTTTGAAGTGAACAAGAAGGCAGACTGCACCAGAGCAAAACGCCAGTCTGAGATAATCTGAATTTCATATTGTAAGCAAATAAGAAACCAAAGGAAAATATTTAACAAGTAGGAATGATGACTAAAGCACTATTTCAGGAAGATTAACTTCTTTTTCTCTACTCAGATTATATGCATAAATTCAACATGCAATTTTCTTCCCAACATTTTTATTACATGAAAGATTACTGAAACAAAAATAAAAAGAATTATCTGTCATCAAGCAACTACATTTTGTTGATTTAAGATACTTCTGAGTATTTACTGTTGAAATATTTTCATTTCATGACACTTTTAAACAATTTTTTGAAAAATGTTTTAAGAACTTTACCAAAGTTTAACAGCCTTTAACACTCCCTATCAAGAGCTTCTTTTAGCCAGAAATCTGAAATATTCTTAATTAAGTGCAAATTTAAGACATTTAAGATCTTAAACTACTGGCCTACAATACAAAAAACATTAACTGCTAATAGGAAAACTACCTACAAATTTTAACATACATAAAATGGTATCACAACCATGAAAGTCTCCAGATTTCTTAACTTCAAAATTGAGAGCTTCTAACATTTTGGATAATTTACCCAAAGGCCAAAGGGAAAAAAAAATGCTCAAGAAATGAGATAAGAAATCAGGGCACGAGAGAACGCCACCGGCCACGAGCCGTTCCCTTCGTTACTGACTATGACTGCCAAGGCCGGAAGAGGGACTCTACAGCCAAGAGTCAGAAACCCAGTGATGTCACCACAACCAAAAGCATTACACGACCTGCAATTTCAGCAAGAAACTGCTCTGCATTAAAGCTGGGGAATTTTCTTTCTTTCTTTCTTTCTTTCTTTTCTTTTTAAGTAGAAAATGATCTTAAGGTTCACCAAGTACCCTTCACTTTTTAAGATAAGGAAAAGGAGATCCAGATAAGTTTAGCATAGTATCCAAAACTGCACAGCTAACTTAGTGGTAGAACCAGTACTAGATGTTAATTTATAAAAACTCAGAAGCCAAAACTTAAGTGAACACTTAATATATATATATTTTTTCATATATATATATATATACATATATATATAATTTTTCATATTTCCCAGATTATCCACATTAGCTGCATTTCTTTTTTTTTTAAGATTTTATTTTATTTTATTTTATTTCATTATTTGAGAGAGAGCGAGAGAGAGCCCGAGCAGGGGGGAGTAGCAAAGGGAGAGAGAGAAAGACACCCTGCTGAGCAGGGAGCTGGATGCAGAGCTTGATCCCCAGGACCCTGAGATCATGACATGAGCCGAAGGCAGCCGCTTAACCGACTTAGCCACCCCTAGGCACTCCAATGCATGTCTTTTATAATTTTTAAAAGTCAAAAAAACATTTGCTTTAAAAACTACTGAATATTTTCAGAAACATTCTCCTTCTGCTTCCTGGTTTACAGTCTTACTCTGAAGGCTACTTTCTCAGGAAAACCTCCCAAAGCACCTATACTCTAAACAGACAAGTTTCTTTATTACACACTCTCATAAGCTCCCTGTATGGATATATTTTTTTAAAGATTTTATTTATTTATTTGACAGAGAGAGAGCACAAGTAGGCAGAGCGGCAGGCAGAAGGAGAGGGGGATGCAGGCTCTCCACTGAGCAGGGAGCCCGATGCGGGGCTCAATCCCAGGACCCTGGGATCATGACCTGAGCCTAAGGCAGCCGCTTAACTGACTGAGCCACCCAGGCGCCCCATGAGTCTTAATATAACTACAATTAGACAATTATTTGTGAAATTATTTAATAACTATCTTCTCTACCTAGGTCTTACACTGGTATTTCTCAGGGCTGTTCTAGGCTCTTTGCTGTGTACAGCAGGATAATATAACCATGTAATTATATAAAGAATTGCTATTATGTGTGTATTTTTCTTTAGATAACTCAAAAAATGACTTTACAAAAAGGTGAAGAGCCAAAAGATAGTGGATTTACGCTGTTCACCTGCCTAGAGCCATCCTTTCTTTGGGGGAAACAACCACTTTTCCCATCTCTCATGGTTCTAGGAAGGCATTCAGTGCTGGTGTTTAACTGGCTCTCTGACTGCTCTGGGACAGTAAGCTAGCCCTGGCCAATGATGGCACCCCAGACTCCACGTAGTCCCAATAAGAATCTCTCCATGAGACAGAATATATGCACCTGGGAAAGAGATACCCTTTCTACATCTTGACTCCGCAGCAGTAAGAGCCATATAAGCCTGGAGTTGCCAGTGGCTATCCTCTGCCAGATGAAAGTCCTGCCTGAAAATCAAACCCAGAGAGTGGAGAGTAGATAAAACAGACCCCTTAATTACATCATCTGAACGCTGAGATCCGAATTTCTAGTCTTTTTAAAAACTTGAAGTACAGGGGGAGGTGACAAGCCTTTTTCCCCTTTAAGCTAATTTGTGTTGAGTCTGTCATTTGGAAGCAAAAATCACTTGAGAAAGCCACCCAATTCTCTTTAATAGAATATACAACCTACATGGCAATTGCTCCCAAATATCTACCCACAGTTCAAACCTCTCTCACACTCCAGCCCCATACGTGTAACTGCCAAGTGGAAATCTCTACTTGGTTGTTAAAACCCCATATCATCGGGGCGCCTGGGTGGCTCAGTGGGTTAAGCCTCTGCCTTCGGCTCGGGTCATGATCTCAGGATCCTGGGATCGAGCCCCGCATCAGGCTCTCTGCTCAGCAGGGAGCCTGCTTCCTCCTCTCTCTCTGCCTGCCTCTCTGCCTGCTTATGATCTCTCTCTGTCAAATAAATAAATAAAATCTTAAAAAAAAAAAAAAACCCGTATTATCAAAACTAAGCTATTTTCCTTCACAAACCAGCTCTCATTTTTCATCTCTACCCTATCACGTTTCCAAACTAGAAATCTGCAAGTCATTCTTGCCAATCCCATTCCTTCTCTCACCCATAGCTAATTACCAAGTTCCGTCCATTCTAGACCCTAATTATCTGCCACCTTCCTAATCTGGGCCAAGATGGAACAGGTTTCAGTGTCCCTACAAGTTTCAGTGTCCTCAGTTTTCCTCTCTTCAAAATGATTCTCCACTATATACCTAATCTCTTTAAACTGCACATCTGATTATTTTATCCCTATACTTGATATACCCCATCCTCTTTCTTAAATCAGTAGCCAATTGTATACAACTAGAGGAATAGCCAAGCTCCACTGTTTCACACCTAATTAGTAGTACAAACAAATATATACACCCTAAAGAAAACAAAATTCATCCGGGCGCCTGGTTGATACAGTCGGTTGAGCAACTCTTTTTTTTTTTTTTTTTTAAGATTTTTATTTATTTATTTGACAGGCAAAGATCACAAGTAGGCAGAGAGGCAGGCAGAGAGAGAGGAAGGGAAGCAGGCTCCCTGCTCAGCAGAGAGCCTGATGTGGGGCTCCATCCCAGGACCCTGAGATCATGACCTGAGCTGAAGGCAGAGGCTTAACCCATTGAGCCACCCAGGCACCCCACGAACAACTCTTGATTTGGGCTCAGGTCCTGGTCTCAGGGCTATGCTAATGACCGGTGTCAGGCTCTGTGCTTGGCAGAGTGTCTGAGTTTCTCTCTCCCTCTGCCCCTTCTCCACTGTGTTCTCTCATGCTCTCTCTAATAAATAAATCTTAAAAAAAAAAAAAAAAAGTTAATCAGAACCATAAAAGTATAAAAATGGAATGACACCAGAGTAGCTCAAATTCACCTGTTTTTAATAAAAGATACTAAAAAATAATTTCCTTACCTAGTTGATGTCTATATGAACTTGGTTTGGGGACCCACTGGGCCCTCGACACTCTGATCTACTAAAGCCCTGCTCTAATCTAGTGCTATCTTCCAAAACCAGTACTGGGGATCTCTAGGCACATCATTTTGTTTCTATTTTTAAAGAACTGATAGCCTTTAAAATATTAGCTACAAAAACCGATATACAACTATGATTTAGAAAAATATCCAAACATTTATAATGATTTTTGTATTTACTTTTTAAAAAACTAAGTATATGATGATTGTTAATGATGACACGTAAGTACTGGGTATTCTCTTTAAAACAGTCAAAAAATTGGCTATCACAACTCTCCCACAATTCCGCCTTTACATTATCTGCACGAATTTGTGAAAATTAAGCTCTCAGAAAGCTGAGATTGCCTCACAATCAGACTGGCATAACTAGTTGTAGTAGAAGACCCCATCCAAAAATAAATATTTCTCTATACTGCCTAAAATGCTTTACTTGTTAAAAAAAAAAAGTTTAACAAGCATCCTCTTTAAAAAAACAAAAACAAAAACTTTTCATAGTAACAACAGAACTACAAGTCACTCCCACATAAGTGTAGTTTAAATTCTTCCCTACATCTATACTAAAGGAATGGAAGCTTTGCTTAACTGAGAAAAACCCTTTTTGTCAGTCCTAAGGCACACATATTTTTCATATTTTAGCATCTCTGAAAATAGGGTCCATCTTACAATTGATGGCTTCTTGAAATTACCTAGAAGCAGATTTTCTTTATGAGTGGCCCATAAAAGTATGGTGCATCTTGTAACTTCAATACAACT
Source organism: Enhydra lutris kenyoni (assembly GCF_002288905.1). Taxonomy (NCBI): domain Eukaryota; kingdom Metazoa; phylum Chordata; class Mammalia; order Carnivora; family Mustelidae; genus Enhydra; species Enhydra lutris. The sequence goes on along the minus strand of NW_019154096.1, from coordinate 38,168,839 downwards.
CAGCATTTAATCTTATAAGTGTTAAAAAGTTAGACTGACCTGGTCAGTATGGACCTTGAAATATTTAAAGGCATTCTAAAAACAAACACTAATAAAAAGTGGGAGAGGGAAGGACTTCCTAGTTCAAAATATAGCCTGAGGGGAAACCCATTTTCCTTTCTCTTTATGGCTCTCTGCTCCCCAAATCTGAAAACTGGATCAGTACTACTATAACTGATGTCCAGCCACTACTAGGCTAGACACAAGCCTTTCTCCATTTATTCATTTTAAAATGCAACAAAGTCAGTTACAGACCCAGGTGGCAGGTTAGTAGTAGAACTAATATTTGTATACTAATCGCTATAAAAGACCAAATAATTCACAGAACTGCATTATCAACATGTGCATATCACTATATATATATATGATACTTCAATAAAGTTGATTTTTTTGAAGATTTTATTTTTAAGTAATCACTACAACCAAGATGGGCTCGAACTCACGACCCAGAGATCAAGAGTCCCATGCTCCACCAATTGAGCCAGCCAGGCACCACAATAAAGCTGATTTTTTTCAAAAGACAAATTAGTAAGTGCAGTAAGAAAATACTAGATAAAAATTGTCCTTAACCAAAAAACCCTTCCTTCCAAAGGAATTCCTTCAAAAGGGATTTCATTCAGAAGAAAATGGGAACGACTTCAGAAAGGGGGAAAAGCACATGTGCAGAAAGCAAAAATAGTGGGAAACAAGAATAAAGGAAATCTGAGATAAATTCCCTGGAAAGAACTTCATTTAATAAAAGACACTGGAAACTTCTAAGTAGAGAAGTGACAAACTGGGCTTCAATATTAACTTAAGCAGAATGGCATAAAATAAACCAGATAAACCTGAAAGTGAAGGCGAAAAGATTGTAACACTGGCCCAGGTGCAATGAGAACCTGATTCAGTTAGCAAAAAAAAAAAAAAAAAAAAAAAAAGTCAATGAATCAATCAATCATCAAATATATAAATACATACACAATATATACTGTTGCATATAAATTTATATCAAATCAAAGAATTTTAAAGAAAAAGAACTGTGTAGAAACAAAGTAACAGCAAATTTGAAAACTCAATAAATAAATCTCTGGAAAAAATATTAAACACTAAAACTCACCAAGAAATAGAAAACCTAGGCAGACCAACAGTTCTTAAATAACTGAAATGGTATTCAAAGTCTTCTACAGAGAAGAAACAAACAAACAAAGCCTGAATGGTGTTATAGGTGAGATTTGCCTAACTCTCAAGATAATTCCAGTCTTTATAAAATGCTTCTAAGGGGTGCCTGTCAGTTCAGCACCTGATACTTGGTTTCAGCTCAGGTCATGATCTCCGGGTTGTGGGATCAAGCCCTATGTCTGCTCAGCATGGAGTGAGCTTGAGATTATCCCCCTCTCCCTGACCGTCCCCCCACACTTCAGTGCCCTTTCTCTCTCTCTGAAATAAGTATCTTTAAAAAATACATAAAAATACATAAAATGCTCTTGAAATGAGAAAAAGGAAAGCTGCCCAATTCATTTTATGAGTCTATAACCTTCATACCGACATGTATCAGGACTTGTACCCACATCACCAGGAATAAAGTGGAACAATACGGTGACAGTAGAAGCAATAGATGTAGACTGCAGGTAAGATGTGACGGAATGGAGAAAGGTCTGGGTTTGGTATGACATCAACAGAAATAAGGAACACCAGGGAAACAAGTTTGGTAAGGAAGAGTTCAGTCTGAACCAGAACAACCAGGTAGAGGTATGTATAAAGCAACCGGGAAAAACAAGGATCTGTGGGCAGAGAAATAGAGAATGAGATCTGAGAATGATTCAGACAGAAGGGCCTGAACAATAAAAATGCCAAGGGACTAGTGACATATAGAAAAGTGATCTGAAAAGTGAAACCTGGAGAACACATATTAAGCAGGAAGAATGGAAAAGGGCAAAGGGGGGAACAAAGTCAGTATATCACAGAAGCCCTTTGTCCTACTCCTACTCAACCTTCAGAATGGTTCCAAAGTGATGTTTTAAGGCCTTCCCGATTGTCCCAGCACCACCAGCACCAGGTCGGGTCCCCATTTGAAGCTCTTCTAATACTGTGCACTTTAATTATAATCAGTTACAGTTAACTACAGAACTCCTTCAATCTCTGTCTCCTCCACTAGACCTTAAGCTCCACGAGAGCAAGGACAATGTCTGCTGTTGCATCCAACTGCCTTGCAGGGTGGGTCAGAATATGATTAAGTGTTGAATAAAATGGATATATGAAAAAAAAAAAAAGCCAAGGAAAGGCATTTCAAGAATGAGAAGATGATGTTAAATATCACATAAAGCTCAAGGAGATTATTTAGAAAAGGGGCTTAAATGTGTTATTTAGGTTATAGGTAGCCCTTGTGAAGGTGAACTGCAGATAACAAGGGGTTAAGAAGTGAAAAATTAAATTAAATTAAAATAAAATAGAAGCGAATGGATGGCCAGGAAGTAAATGCAGAAAAAGTAAACTGCTCTTGGCAATCTTCAGAGATGAGATTATGGAGGACTGATTTTTAATTTTGCTTCAATTTTGCAATATTTTACAATTTTTCTTTAATGAACATCTATTACATTTACAAGGAGACTTTTTTTAATGTTAATATGATTTTAAAAGGAAGAGCAGCAACATGACAGCTTGAGGGAGTAGCAATGCTCAAGGAAAGGTTTTTGTAAACTGAAAAAAATCTTAAGCACATTTATACTCTCAAGAACCCTAGAAGAGAGTAACCCCTACTCCGTTAAGTAGGAGAGAGCAGAAAAATGAAACAAGGTGTTAACTAAGAAAGGACAAAAAACATTCACGGAGATGGAAAGAAAAGATGACAGAAGTAACCCAATACATTCTGGAAGGAGATCCCACTGAATGCCTCAAGCTTTTCAGTAAAGGGGGTGGAGAAGTGACAAAAAGTTTTAAGTGAGTTCCACGAACACTGTGCAGAGGGGGAACACCCAAAACCACGAGTGGAATACTGGTTCTATGAAAGGGTATTCTGAATTTCCATCACTCTTTTGTAAACTCAACCCCTTTCTAGCTCAGAACTGCCCATATTTTTGCTTTAAGTTCAAATATTTAAATAATACTCGTTCACAGACTTTTTATTTCAACTGAAAACAGTGATAAGCATTAAGTTACTTTCTACCGCAATTCAGAGTTGAACTCTTGTAAGTAAATACAATAAAAGAGTTGTTTTCAACTCAAGCAACAAAACAGCGATCAAGTACAAGTAACTGCAAAGTGCCCTAAACGTAAAACTGTTTGCAGAAAGAGGTTTTGTTGTTGCTTTCAAACTCATCCTAAATCTCGCTCTGACAGTTCCTGAATAGCAGAGAAAACCCTGGGTTCAAATCCCAGCTCACCCAGACAAGCTACTGAACCTCTTTGTGTCTCGGTTTCCTCGTCTAAAAAATGAACACAATAACTAGGGTTATCACAAGGATTAAATGACGTCACACAGGTGAATGCGCCAAGTTCGCACTGTGTACTCAAAAGAGTTTGGTAACCATTTATTTGAAAGAGAAAAACTGCAGCCCCCTGACCAAGTAAAACATCCGAGAGCATGGACGAGTATACAAGTCACAAAACACCAGACCCTTAACACATCGCACATTATTTTTCTTTCCTGACGCAAGCTATTTTTTTTCCTGCCAAATCTTTCCACTAGGAGTCTGGAAAGACCCGGGTAGGGGGGGGGGGTATTGGCGGGGGGTAGGTTACACTCAATCCGGCAGAAAGTTTTCAGATACTGAAGTGCAGAATCACAACAGACATGGCAGCGGAGGCCGCGCAGGCAACAGGTGAACCTCGGAGAAACCTGGCACATTCCCGCGGGCAAGTTTTGAGGGGGGGCTCGCAGCTCCCCCTGGCTCTACCACCCCACGGAACACTTTTTCCCCCCTCCTCCGCCGCAGCGGAGAGAGACAAATAACGACCATCAGCCTCGCAGCTCCTGGGCGAGAGAGGTGAGCGCCTTTCCCATTTAAGGATTCAAGAAGCGTCCTCGGAGGCGGCTTTCGCCCACACCACCTCCCCAAACTCTGCCTGAAACCCGTGGGTGGGGAACAAAAGAGGGGCCGGGTGGCGGGGCCGCCGCGGGGGGCTGCGAGGAGCAGACTTCGGGCGTCCGGGGGGCCGGGGCCCGAAATGGGGGTGCCCGGCGGTGGGGCCCAGCGGGCCGCGGCCTGACCCAGCCGGGACGGCGCGGACCCCGCGAGGCGGTCCCGCCGGGCTGCACCCCGCTCGGGCCTCCCGCGCGCGCCCGGCTGCCCCCGAAACTTCGCCCCGCGCCCGCGCCGGCCTCCCCGCCTTCGCCACCGCCGCCGGCCTCTCCCGGCGCGCACACGCACTCACAGACTAGCCAACTCACCCGGCCCCCGGGGAACTCATCGTCCAGCCCTCGGCGCGGAGCGGGGTGGACGCGGCGAGCCGCCGGGGCGCGGCGGGGGCCCGGCTCGGCCTCCGCCCTCGGCGTGCAGCGGCCCCGGCCCGGTCGCCCCTCGCGCGGCCGTGCGATCCTCGTCTCGCGCGGACGGACGCACCGAAGTCCGAGCCTTCCTGCTCGCTCTCCCCGCCCTCCTCCCTCCTCCTTCGTCGAGCGCCAGCAGGCGGATTCCAATCTCGGCAGCCGCCGCCGCCGCCGCCGCCGCCGCCGACACTCGCACGGGGTGGAGGGTGGGGGGGCCGGCGCGGGCGCGGGGGCCGGGGGGGAGGGACGGGCCTCCGCCGGAGTCGGAGCCGCGCGCGCGCACTGGGAAGGCACCCGCCCCGCCCCGGACGCGAAAGGAGCCGAGCGCGCGGCGGAAGCGCCCGAAGGGTCCGCGAGGCCCGGCGCCCCCTTGCCGGCTGCGGGCCCTTGTCCCCGGCAGCGGGGCGCCGGGCTGCCGTTGGGGGGGTTTTCTCCTCCGCGCTTCCCCACCAGCCCCTCCCCACCGAGCAGCCCTACCGCCGCCGCGGCGGGGTCGGCTCGTCTCCGGGAGCCGCGTCCTACAGACGCCGCGCGCAAGACGCACACGACGGAGCGCCGTGGAGGGGCGCGGACACCGCCGACGCGGGCTGCGCTCGGGCCGGGACCTCTGGGACGGGCCGGCCTCCCGGATCCCTTAGCGTGGGCCACTTCTCTGACACACTCTAATGCTCCACGTGAGCCTCAGCACTCACACACCGTGGCGAGGACTTGCCAGGTCGTGGTAGTGGTCGTGGCGACAAAGAAAGGAGAGTGTGGCCACACTACATCCATTATCCACCCACCGCGCCCCGGTTCCTGGGCTGGGCTCTCTGCCAGTGTGCAGAAGCCTAGGTAGGCCGGCGCAGGTGGGCGGGCGCCGAGGCAGCTGCGGGGAGACAAGGCATCTCCACTTCCCCCCACCCTCCCCCGCAGCTGGGAGGCCCGGCCGCCCAGGGCCCTGTGACCTGCGAGCCCGTGAACTCCTAAGGCAGAAGAGCGGCGGCGTTAACCCGGGCCAGCTGAAGTCAGCGGACTATAAATATTGCTCCCGCCTCTACCTTGGCTCACTCTTAGGACCTCTTATGCCCTCCGGAGTCTCATTCCCTCCCTTTGGAAAATGAAATTAATTGTCACTACTTCTCTTCTAGCATTTCTCCTCATTCTTCGGGTAAAATGCTGTTAAACGTATTCAGTATCCTGTATCCGAAGAAAGAATATAGGCCCCCTTTTAACAACCAAATGTAACCTTAATCTCTTTGCTCAGTGTTGCAACAGTTATGTATCGTGTTAAATTAAGTCTCTACAAAAGATAACTCTTTTTAAGTCCTTTTATAAAATCACTTTTTCAGCTAGGTAAGAAGAAAAAGGGAAGAAAAAGAATGTGCCAAGTACTGGAATTTGTTTTTATACGCATTCTCCCTAAAGAGATGTTTAGATTCCAGAGTATTCCCTTTTAATCATGTTTAAATGTCTAAATTCTTTTACATTCTTGTTTAAAGATTTTTTTTTTTCCTTTTTCCTTTTACAAACCACGTTTGCCCTTGATGCCTCAGATACCTTCTGTAATTCCAAGGTTTTGTTGTTGTTGTTTTTTCAACTCCGGCAATTCTCATTTTTTTAATGAACTCTAGAGCTGTCTCAGGTTTGAGAGTCACGAGTTGTAGCATCTTGCTGTGCAGCGAAAATGTATGATAATATGAGTTTTCTTGCATCAACCATGAATTTCCTTTCATCAACTAAAACTTGTCACTTTTTCAAGTTTTCTACATTTCTGCTTTATGTTTAGGGGAAAGGGTGAACCTTTTACTGAAGGAGATTCAGACTCATTGGCCAAAGAACTCAGTGATGTATGCTGAGCAATGTGTCATGGCAGATAAAATCATGACAAGTGTGTTAAAATACCCTCTGAAGCCTGCTTCGATTTTTAGGCATATGAGTCAGTCCATGAAATAGACAAGAATTTCAGTTTAAAATTTAGTACATCAAATTTCTGAAACTAGCAAATCAGTGTTGCCTGGGTTTTGTTATATACCACTGTAGAAATGATAACAAAATAGAGGCATCCTGTCATGATATCTTTGCATCTCTATGGAAGGATCTTCTTTTCAAGTCTTTGGGTTACTTGACATTCTTTTGTTCTCTTTAGATAAAGCACACTAGTGACCAAGCTTAAAACCTTCCCATTTTCACAGCAGGCACCCTACCTACCTACCACTGAGTAGAGCATGGTGTTCTCTCTGGTTCCTGGCATGTGTATGCATGCCAGCTTGTTTCTCCAGTTTGCCCACTAAATGAACAGAGCAGCCAGGAAGCCCAAGGAGACATCTGGACACGTATTGTCTGGCCCCCAAACTCCAGCAAAACCTCAAGGTCCAATTTTTTTTTTTTTTTTTAAGATTTTATTCATTTGACAGAGATCACAAGTAAGCAGAGGCAGGCAGAGAGAGAGGGGGGAGGAAGCAGGATCCCTGCTGAGTGAGAACCTGATGCGGGGCTCGATCCCAGGACCCTGAGATCATGACCTGAGCTGAAGGCAGAAGCTTTAACTCACTGAGCCACCCAGGTTCCCCTCAAGGTCCAGTTTTAACATTCTCTAATGTGATGGCTTTCCTTTAAGAAGGTTAATAGAATGGCTGGAAGCCACCTTTTCTTCCTCTGCACAGTTTGAGGTGTAGGCCCCAAGAGCAGCAGTTGCATACTCAAATCACATAGCCTTAGTTAGGAATGTAAAATTACCCTTCTACAGTTTGCAGATCCTCAGACACCTTCCCTGATTGCGGGTCTTAAATTCGCACCCACAGCCAATTTTGTTCTCTTTATACCACTTTTTACTAATTGAAATTACCTTGTTTGTTTAGTTATTGGTTTATGGTCTGAGTTTCTCTGCCCTCCACCCCCCGAATGTAAACTCCATGAGAGCAAAGACCTTGTCCCTCTTATTCTCAGCTCTCTCCTCAGAGCCTAGCTCCTGGAACACAGCAAGTGCTCATATCTGTTAAACACATGAGTGAGATAAGAATAGAATTTCCTCTAAGCATTTCTGAACCTTGTCATCAAGACCTAGTTTTTGAGGGTGGCATGGACTATGTTGGAAACAATAAGGGTGGATGAGGGTAACTGGGTTCTACCATTTTCAGGGAAGGCAATAGTTTTGATTGATTCAAGTTAATCCGTCCAAAGTCATTTCTTGTTGTAAAGATTTTGTGAAACAAAGGCAGCCCTCAGGCTCCGGATGTGGAGGTAAGTTAGAGCCCAGTAAGGAGTAACTAGTGAAGGAATGCCCTTGGCAGGGTGATAATTTAGGTTAGCTTAAAACCCAGTGTTAAATGGACAAAAGCATTGTAAAAGGTAGAGGAAACAGCTACATTTCTCAGCATGGCCACTAATACATTACTCTACTGGTTAGTAATACCCTGTTATGGTTTAGAAGGAACAAACCAAAACAGAAATTGTGTTTAAGAAAAAAGTGGTTATCTAAAATCAGTGCATAAAGTTCAAAAAATCTGCATTTGTTCTTTTCTTTGTAATGGATTTCTTTCCTTTTTATTTTTCCTTCTGTTTTTACTTCTCAGTTACTTGCTCCTTTTCCCATTTCCATTTCTCTTTGCTTCAGAGCACTTGTTTACTATGATTCAAAGATGGTTTACCGAAGCTCTTGCTGCGAAGTAGCCACTGCGTGGTCCTCCCTAGCCCACAGTCACTGTAGTCCTCTCCCTGCTATCTGTATACCCCTTTCAACAGAACCTAATCCTTTCTTGGCCTTGTGGCAGGAAGAGTCTCAGAGCTCCTGTCCCAAGCCAGAACCCAGCCTCCTGCTACGTTTGCTACTTAACGTGGGGAGCCCCAACCTTGGCTCCTTTCTTTGAACTGACTCACAGCCTCTTTCTTATGCTTGAAGCCCTAGCCTATTAACCTGTGTGGAACCTGATTTTTCCCTGCCTGTTCTCTGGACTCTGCTCTCTAGAGTCAGCCCCAGCCCTGCAGTACACTCTGCTGTGCACTCTTACTTATGGCAACACTTATTGACCTCCAGCTCTTCGTTTCTAGATTCTCTGCCCTTATTCTATCCATCTGTCAAGCCTCCTTTCCCCATAACCTCAAGTTGGGCATCCTGATGCCTGCTGCTCTCCTGGACTACCACCTGTTGTTTACTCACAGCTCTGTGACTATCAGGTACTGCCTAGAGGGCTAGAATTCCTCCCACTGAACACCTGGAGCTGGGGCCTCCCCACCCCAGCCCCCAGTAAACCTTTTCCTTTTCCATTCTTAGCAGTCCCCCACCCTGCCTTTTCCTTTCCTGAGGGCAATGGGTTTATGGCTTAGTATACTTTATTTGTTAACCGGATAAAAACAAAACAACTAAATATTTTTTATGTGTGCATATATATGTGTGTGTATGTATTGCTTTTATCAAGTTAATGAATAATCAAAGTATAACAGATGTGTGTGTGTGTATCTTCATACATGTAAAAACCCATACCTGATTCTTCTTACTACTCCTCAACGTTGGTTCTACTCAAGAATTCCTTTGGGACGAGTGGCCCAGAAATGCCTGCATCTGGAGCAGAGTATGATTACCTTGTGAATGACTAGACAAAGGAAGACGAGGTGTCGGGAATGAGGATTCAGACTAAGATAACTGGGGAAGTACAGTCCTGAATCAGGAATGCTGAGTCATACTGTACCTACTGGATGTGGTCTAAGCAGTAATCCAGATGTCTTTCCCAGGTGTGGTGTGGTGCCACCAATGTGACCAGGCATACTAGTTTATACACCATACATGTTGGTGCCTATCCATGCCCTGGGGGACAGAAACTATCTATTTTCACTCCACTATATCCCTAGGATTTAGCATACTGCCTGGCACACCAGTAGGTGGTTAGTTAATACTTATTGAATGAATGAATGAATGAATGAATGAACGAACCAACTAGGCATTTTATTGGACTCCTGTCCTTGAATGAATGAAGGAATGGATGGATGAACTAGGCATTTTCTTGGACTCCTCTCAAACTTAAAATCTAGTAAAAAAATAATAAGGCATGCGGATAATTCCTTCATTTGATATTTGCTTCTGAGTCAGGGTTTATTGCCCTTAAAAGAGTTGATATTTTAGTTTGTTCTCTATGGATAGTTTGCCCTCAGTCGTTTATTTTGATCAACAAAGACAGGGTTATATCCTTGACTTTAAATTCTAACAACTGTTTTTTTTTCAATAAATAAAACTTGAGTTCTAGAGTTCTATATGCTCTTTAAAACAACTTCCACACTTCTTTCATGGAGAAGCAGAATCATATAGATAGTCAACCAGGAACCAATACCTGTCAGTGTTTCTATAAAAATGTAGATTATTTTACATTTAGTTTGCTACCCACCTTAACACCTGTCTTCCTCACTGTCTACCAGAATTAGTTACTAAGTATCCTCCTAATGGTCATTCCCTCTTTAACTGATCTTGCTCAGTTTTTCCAGATTTCTCTTTTTTTACATTTTTAAAAAATATTTTATTTGTTTATTTGAGAGAGAGAATGTGCGTGTGTGCACAAACAGGAGGAGAAGAGCAGAGGGAGAGGGAGAAGCAGGCTCCCCATCGAGCAGGGAGGCTGACCCAGGACTTAATCCCAAAACCCTGAGACCATGACCTGGGCCAAAGGCAGATGCTTGACTGACTGAGCCACACAGGCACCCAGGCACCCTCCACCTGGCCCTATTGAATAACAGAAAAGTACGACTAAAACTGCAGGCTGGGAGCCTTATCCCTGGCTTGCTTCAAGAATCTGCTTTTTAGGGTGCCTGGGTGGCTCAGTCGTTAACCATCTGCCTTCAACTCAGGTCATGATCCCAGTGTCTCTCTCTCCAGCAGCCCCCTGCTTGTGTTCCCTCTCTTGTTGTTTCTCTCTGTTGAATAAATAAATAAGAATCCACTTTTTTATTGTTTAACATTATATATTTCATATAATGTTCATTATAACATATATTTCATATGATGTTACTGTAACATATATATGTAACATATATGTGTAACATTTTATTGTATAACATTATGTACCTTATACCTTTCAGGCATTTGGGGGAAATGAAAGCAGCAGGATGAATATTTGTCAGAATTAAGTCAGTTAGAATTCCATGTAAGATGTATAATTAATCAAAATTTTTATTTATTTGATCAAGGTAGATATTCTTCTGAATAACAAAAGTCTTTCATTGTTATACTTTCAAAATTCAAAGACGATAAAACGTCCAATGATGTGCTTTTAAGAACTGATGAAATACAATGTATTTTAATGCTTCTAAAAGGCAAAACAACACAACCCAGGCCAGTAGTTTGAAATGTTGAGTTTCTAGGTTTTTGACATCTAATCATATTTGTTTGTTATGCACAATCCTCGAATAGCCACACTATGAATGTTAACCACAAAAGCAGAAACAGTACAGTTCAACTGTATATAAACATGGAAAACAAACAAAAGTGAATAACTTAGGATTCAGTCACAAAGTTTAGAAGAAACACTAGCATGAAGTCACATGCGTGGATCATATTACAGATAAAAAATTAACTTTTTGACAGCTGCTTATACTGAAAACATGCCATGACCAGAAGAATTGCAACGTGGTTTTTACCCAGGTTTTTGTCTTTGGAAGAAGTCAAACTAAACAATCAGAAAAACCTCAGCCGCGCAGTAGAATGACTTTACATCTATCCCGGAAGCTGAACAATAGTGCTTGTTGCTTATGGGGCCATCAGGAAAAGCCAGCTGTGGATTTCTTTCTAGTACAATTAATTGCTTCCGCTGTATATAAAATTGAAAGAATTGGGTGCTTTAGTGCGGAAAAAGGATATCCTGCTACACTGCTCCTATTTCCTCACAAAGGCTATTAGCGAGCCTTTTGCCATTAATTCACATGCATTGGATTATCCTGTGATGAAAGACCGAAAGGCTCTTCATTTTTATAGTCTCTTATCTCCTATTTATTTGGCACCTCTCTGGAGATACCTGCTCTTCTCCCAAGACTGGTTAATTGCTAGGATGTCAGAAGGTAGCTAATGACCGACTTCCTTTTCAGAGACTAATTGTGAGCCCGTCTCCATATTTTTTTCTTGGAGTGGCCTTTCTCATTGCTGAGAAGGTATTCGGAGCTACGTCATTGTTTGAAATGGCAGATACAGCACCCTAAAGCCAAGTTTCAATCCCTGCCCACTGTATGCTCTGAGACCAGCAAGTAACCCCTTTATAAATCATCTGTGTGGACCTGAACCGCCCCATAAATAGTCACTTGCTGGTGTGACTATGTAAATTTTAAATTAGTTAAAAGTAAAGAAGGGGCGCCTGGGTGGCTCAGTGGGTTAAGCCTCTGCCTTCGGCTCAGGTCATGATCCCAGGGTCCTGGGATCGAGCCCCACATTGGGCTCTCTGCTTGGCAGGGAGCCTGCTTCCCTTCCTCTCTCTCTGCCTGCCTCTCTGCCCACTTCAGATCTCTCTCTCTGTCAAATAAATAAATAAAATCTTTAAAAAAATAAAAGTAAATAAAATTCAATTTCTCAATCTAGGCACACTAGTGCTCAATAGCCGCATCTCGGAAGAGTGTGGATATAGAACATTTCCATCATCACAGAAAGTTCTGTTGGACAGTGATGGTAGAGACCATGACCTGCTCAGCTCAGGCCTTGTAACAGTATCTGAGCCCATCTCCTAAATGGATTCTTTCCCCGTTTCTGTTCTCACCATTCAAAACAAATGGTAGAAAGACTACTTTCAGGGATCATGTCTTACTCTGTTTTGTTTTTGTTTTTTTTTTTTTTAAAGATCTGATTTATTTACTTGAGAAAGAGAGAGAGCCTGAGAGGGGAGAGAGTCAGAGGGAGTAGCGGACTCCCCGCCAAGCAGGGAGCCCGATGTGGGACTCGATCTGGGGACTCCAGGATCATGAACTGTGCAGAAGGCAGTCTCCCAACCAACGAGCCACCCACGTGCCCCCCGGGATCATTTCTATGGTTTGCTACTAGGGAAGTTTTTGTGAATGTGCGAAGCACCAGAAATAGAGAACCGCTGTTCAATAGGGATAAAATTACGGTTATATAAGAGGGATTCTTGCCACATTACAATAAATAAACTTAAAAATTTTTAAATAGTATAAAATAAAATGTAGAAAATAGGCCAAAATACTAATTGTGATTGTCTCCAGGTAGCAGGACTAGGATTACTTTTTTCTTCTTCCTATTTATATGTGTTTTTTGGGTTTTATTAAATACATATTGCTTTCTTAGTTAAAAAAAATAACATTTAAGGTACATAAACCCATTCATTTCTTTTATCACCAATTTCAGACTAAGGTAATTTTATCCAGTCTATGTGTCTAAGAGAGAAGTAGTCATTCTGAGCAACTGTTTCTTTAAATAGTTCTCAGCCACCAGCATTTAGTTCATGGATAGATCCGTATTCCCTTCGATCCTAGCCTGAAAAGCAGAGAACCTGCGTATGGAGAGCCCTAGAGCCCTGTTAAATAGAATCACTGGACGTCTCTCTGGAGGAGATGGCTCTACATCACTAGCACTCCCCTCCCCGATTTGTTGACTGCTTTGCATTTGTAGACGCCGGTGCAGAGACTGGGGATCAAGACCTCACAGGTTCAGGAGGCTCTCGTGAGGCTGGAGAAGGCTCTGGTTTAACCACCGAGAAGAGAAGCATAAAAAGAAGTCCTCGTTTCCTAAAAGTTCAGGCATGACCATACAGGTTTAATTAGGAACAGCCAGCTGTTTACAACAAATTATAAACTGTGTAAAGCAGACCTCAGTGGACACGCCCAAGGATGTTCCATGAACCCTTCCTTCCCCAAGTCCGGATTCAGCAGATCTGGCTTGGCGAGGTAGGGTGCTGCAATGCCAGCCAGAGGAGTAGCCCAGAAGTCCTCTTCCAGAACTTTCCATGACCAAAGGAGATGGCCAAATTGCTTATGGAAAACATCTTTTTCTTTCCTTTTGTCCTTAAAACTTGAAGTCAATCCACTGTTTTCTTGACTGCCTCTGCACCCACCTGGTAGACAGACACTTCAGAACAGGCTAAACAATACGATGCGGTGGGAAGAACATCAACTTTGGAGTCAGAATTCTGGCTGAACTTCCTAATTTTTGACCTTGTGTGGACTTTGTCAACCTCTCTAAATCCCAATCTCTTCATCTATAAAATGGGGATAAATAAATAAATCAAATCTAATGAGACAGATGTGAAAATTAAATGAAAATATATGGAAAACAGTTGGCATAGAGTTGACGCTCAATTAATTTTCGTTACCTTTCCTTTTCCTTCTAGAAAGTGATTGGTCCATCAGTGTTTATGTTGAGGGGGAAAGAAAACAAACTGTAAAACTCCTAATGAGCCTTACTTCAAATACAGCCTAGTGCCATTCAGTAATTAGTATGTAAGTTCTGGTTCAGCTTGGGCTGGGCTCCAGTTCTTCGTTCCAGCCTTAGCTCAGGAATTTCCTTCTCTAGAAACCCTTTGCTGCTCATTTCCAGGCTGAGTTAGTGTCCCTCCTGATTAGTCCCGTGGCACCTCAAGCTTATTTCTGAAAACCTGTATCCCAAACTCGATCAGTTTCTCATCTAATCGATGCCTACTTTTCTTCAGGGCCTCCTGAACCTACCGTCACTGAAAAGTCACAAGTATGGAAGGAGACTCTGTAGGGGTCTCCATGGCGATGACCACAGGCAGGACGGAATTGCCCTCACTACTGGCCTTCTGTCTTGGACCGCAGGCACACCCTGGATGCCTTGCACCCATTCTGCAACTGCAAGGAGCCGCTGTCATTCAAAGTGCTTCATCAGAAATAAAAGATAAGAACTTTGTTCATGGGTTCTCCCTTGAATCTGAAAATTATTTTGAAATAGTCTATTTATACCTACTTTTATGCATCAATGAGACCTTGAGTTAGGCTTAGAGAAGGGGACAGCTGATTTGCAAATGGAAATGCAGCCCTAAGAATTTACTTAGCGAAATGTTTTGGTTTTTTAAATAAGATTTGTATGTGAGAAAAGGAACTCAGCTCCCAGCTAAGCTGCATCAACATGGCATCCTTTTGCCATTTCGGTTCTAAATTTCACAGTATCCTGCCTAGCTACAGATGGGGGAAAAATGATAATCCAAGGCATGTGCTGCTGTGGAAAAATGTTCAGAGTTTTCACAGTTTGACTAACCCATAAATGCACTCCAAATAGCCATTGTTTATAGCTGTTTCTTGTGTAAACAGGTGAGAAAGACTTCCATAAGCAGTCAATTATTAAGTAGTGGGGAAATGCGATAGTGGGGAAATTCCTTCCACAAGGAAATCCTTCCTTGTGGAAGGACCAAGGACGGAATGCTGGCTCCCAGGATGGCCAAGAAGAGAAGGTAAGTCCATGACAGGTTAAGAAGCTATAGAAATCCACAGTGCTAGTGCGTGGGGTCCTGTATGCAGTTAGTGTGGGGGCTACTGAGTGGTCATGGGAAGCCATTTACAAATGTTAAGCAAGACCATTAACTGGCCAGATTTATTTTTGAAGAGATATCACTACCTGCTGTGTGGGTGGTGAGTTAGTGGTAGATGGGTGGCCAAAAGGAGACAAGGTCAGGAAGCTGGGGAGATACCTAGAAAAGAGATGTTTGGAGGCAGGAAGGGTCCTGAGGAGGAGAGGAAGGAACAGTTCCCAGACAGATCAGGAAATAAATATGGCGGCCTGTGGTAACCCTTGTCAGAAGGAGCAGTGGTAGGAGAAGACAGACACATAGGATGACTCCCAGATTTCCAGTTTCAATGACCGGGTGGGACCTGCCATGCCCTGAATGAAACGATACGAGAGGAGAAGCAGGTTGGGGGTAGAGCAGTAAACTCAGTCAGCACCAGGTCCAGAATTCCTACACAGAAGAGGTGCAAGGCAGCAGGACTGTAGGACTGGTGCCGAAACTATGTTAACAAAAATCAGCACTCTGGGGGTGCCTGGGAGGCTCAGTGGGTTAAGCCGCTGCCTTCGGCTCAGGTCATGATCTCAGGGTCCTGGGATCGAGTCCTGTGTCGGGCTCTCTGCTCGGCAGGGAGCCTGCTTCCCTCCCTCTCTCTGCCTGCCTCTCTGTCTGCTTGTGATCTCTCTCTGTCAAATAAATAAATAAAATCTTAAAAAAAAAAATCAGCACTCTGTCTGTTCGGATGGGGTGGCATGGGAAAGACGAGTGGCAAATGGTGGGGGCTTCAGTTCCTCCCACCATCCTGAATCCAGCATGGGCATTGTATTGGTTGAGATTCTTTTGGTTGCAAGAGACAGAAACCCAATGGAAGCAAGCTCAAGGATCAAAGGGAAATTTATTACATCAAGAAAGAGATAGGTGTGGCGCCTCAGGAATGACTAGATCCAGGAGACTTCATGTTGGCAGAACACTTCCTCTTCCTCATTTCTAATCTTTGCTTCTCGGTATCTGTTGGCTTCTCTCTCTCCTATGGCAGACAGACTTTCTCTGCACAGGAGGAAACACAGGGCCTTTGGACTAACATTCTTCCGGCTTGGCCACCAGTAAGAGAAAAACCTATCCCTTTCCAAGCTCCAGGTTTAACAAAATCTCAGGGAAAGGTTCTGACTGTTCTGGTTTGGTTACAAACCCACTTCCTGAACCAATCACTGCACCTCAAGGGTACCAAGAGAAAAGATGGGAAGAACCCAGCCATGGCCATTCCTCCAGCCTATGAAACAGGCTGACTTGGAGATGGCTGTAGGATATCCAGGAGAGACAGTAAAGAAAATCTGGATATGTGAGCCTCAGGATCTCAGGAGAGCTGTACATGGAAGACATAGATGTCGAATGATTCAGCAAAGTAGTTGACAACCTTAACAAAATTCATGGCAGAATTTATGCCACAAGCTCAATAAACACATTAACTCGGGATCATTATTACTTAGATCACCCTTACTATGTACTTTGTAGAGCTTTATTTATTTAAGTTAATCTATTTTTAAAAAATAATCTCTATACCCATTTTGGGGCTCTAACCCATGACCCCGAGATCAAGAGTCACATGCTCTTCCAACTGAACCAGCCAGGTGCCCCTATAGGATCAAACAATAAAGTTCATAGTTAAAACATAAATTGTTTTTAAAAGAAAGAAAATCTTAGAACAGTATATATAGTATGATTCCAATTAAGTAAAACATAATGCGTGTGTGCAGTTTGTGTGGGTGCGTATACAAGCATGGGTCTGTTTCCCAGATTTCAGAAAACAATGTGAGCTATAGCTACACAGATCTGTTTCCCAGACTTTAGACAACTGTATGGAACCAGTTTTGCCATATTCATCCAAAACTGCTTGATGAACAGTTTCAATTTTTTTTTTTCAGGTGAGAGAGCACACTTGAGCAGGGGGAGGAGGGCAGGGGCAGAGAAAGAGGAGACAGAAAATCTTGAGCAGGCTCCACACCCAGCATGGATCCCAAAACGGGGCTTGATCTCATAACCCTGAGCCGAAATCAAGAGTCAGCCACTTAACTGAGCCATCTAGGCACCCCAGGGAAAGTAAAATTTATTCTTCTATCAAAAATGGAAATTCTTGGGGCGCCTGGGTGGCTCAGTGGGTTAAAGCCTCTGCCTTCAGCTCAGGTCATGATCCCGGGGTCCTGGGATTGAGCCCTGCATCGGGCTCTCTGCTCGGCGGGGAGCCTGCTTCCTCCAATCTCTCTCTCTGCCTACTTGTGATTTCTGTCTGTCAAATAAATAAATAAAAATCTTTATTAAAAAAAATGGAAATTCTTGGGATCCTGCGTGGCTCAGTCAGCTAAGCCTCTGCCTTCGGCTCAGGTCATGATTCCAGGGTCCTTGGATTGAGTGCCACATCAGACTCCTTGCTCAGCAGGGAGCCCGCTTCTCCCTCTGCCCCTCCCCGCTGCTTGTGCTTGCTCTCTCTCTCTCTCTCTCAAATAAATAAATAAAATCTTTTTTTTAAAAAAAGTGGAGTTCTTGGATTCAAATATTTATCTCCTTTCAACTGGCAGGCATTTGAAAGCATTATGTGGCATGTCTTACTGATACCTACAATGTCCTCTGTGCTCCTCGTCTCCTCTCCTACTGCCCTCTCCTTAGTTGTACTTTCAAGCCTGGGCCTTCCCTGTGCCAAAATCCTTCCCTGAAAGTCTCCACATGTATTTTTCCCTCCTTCTGAAACACTCTATCTCAGACTTTGGTATGGTTGGTTTCTTCTCATCATTCAGACTTCAGCCCGAATATTATCTCCAAGAAGGTCTTCCCTGACTACCCAGCCAAAAGTAGCTTACTGTGGCCCCCAACACCATGCTCTTGTTTTATTTTCCTGTAGCACTCACTGCCTCAAATTATACTGATGATGTATAATAGCTTATTGCTTGTCTTGTCCCTGAAAGTGAAAGCAGGAACCTTGTCTGGATTGTACACCCTCCATCCCTACACCAGAGCCCAACCACTCACTGAATGTTTGTGGAATGAAAAGATATATTGCTGGAATATTATTCAGTGCTATAAAGGAATGAGGTGTCAAGCCATAAAAAGACCTAGAGGAAACTTAAATGCATATTACTAAGTGAACGAAGCCAACAGCCTACAAAGGCTACATACTGTGTGATTCCAACTCTATGACATTCCGGAAAAGGCAAAACTATGGAGACAGTAAACAGATCAGTGGTTGTCAGGGGCTAGGGGAGAGGAAGAGGTGAGTAGGTACAGCACAGAAGGCTCTTTTTTTTTTTTTTTTTTAAGATTTTATTTATTTATTTGACAGAGAGAGATCACAAGTAGGCAGAGAGGCAGAGAGAGAGGTGGGGGAAGCAAGCTCCCTGCTGAGAAGAGAGCCTGATGTGGGGCTTGATCCCAGGACCCTGAGATCATGACCTGAGCCGAAGGCAGAGGCTTAACCCACTGAGCCACCCAGGTACCCCAACACAGAGAGGGCTTTTACTGCAACTCTGTATGACGTCGGGATGTCGTCATACATTTGCTCAAACCCGAGCCATGTGAGTGTGTCAAACCCACTAAGAGTGAACCCTAACGTAACCCATGGACTCTGGGTGATAATGACACCTCAGTAGGGGTTCAGCAATTGTAATGAACGTCCCACTCTGGTGGGGGTTGCTGATAATGGGGGAGGCTATGTGTGAGTTGGAGCAAGGAGAATCTGGGCCACCTGTGTACCTTCTGCTCAATTTTGCTGTGAACCTAAAACTGCTCTGAAAATTAAATCTGTTAAAAAACAACAGAAACATACATTGCCCAAGTTGTTGAGATGATTGAAGTGTGTGAGTGGAACATGGAGAAAAATTCTTAACGTGGTCAGGATTGTCCTGGGAAAGCTAGAACCTGGAAAGCCTAAACCCAAACTTTAAGAGGTGTTTTCAAAATTGGAATTCCACATTCCGTGCTAAATTAAATGAAGCAAGTTTCTTTACTGGGGACTGGGCACTCATACAGCTCACGTATGTATACCGTGACTCTCTAGAATGAACAGTGTATGCAGCCCTTACCTATGATTTGATCCAGAACCTGTTCTTCGTGCCACATCTTTGTCATGAAGGAGCCTGAGTCCGGATGAATGCCAGTGGTTAGCCTGTAGAGCGGCTCCCAATAGTCAGCTGTTTCGCTTCAGAACTAGTCCAACATAAGTTAGTTATTATCTTGTTTTGCAGATTCCAAACCCCTAGAATCTAAGTTCCATGAGAAGAGCGGTTTTTGTTTGCTTTATTTACTATTATTTTCCCAGTGTCCAGACCAGTGCCTGAATAGAGCAGGTGCTCAATAAATATCGGTTAAAAGAATGAATGAATGAACAAGTGAATAAACAATTTTTCTTCTGTGAAAAGGGCAGAAATTCTAGCACAAGGTAATTCTACCAAATTCTCATCCAGGTGGTTCATATTTCCCAGCTCCTTGTGTAATATTTATTCTTGCTTCAAGTTTTCCCAAAGCATTTTTTTCTGAATGGACACATTGAAGGAGTTAAGAAAATCAAGGAATGTGGTGCAAAAATAATGAATATTATTACGCTGAAAAGAAATTTAAAAAAAAAGAAAAGAAAAGAAAATCAAGGAAGAGTGAGGACCTTGGGCTCAGTTCTCACCTACTCCATTGGTGATAATAGTCACTAACATTTGTGTTGTAATTTCTAACAAAAGCTATTGCATTTAGCTCTCAAAACACCTGTGAGGCAGGTATCAGTACCTTCACTCTCAGGAGGGATGAGAGTTGGTCTGCCAGTATCACCCTGATGATATTAGATCACCTTGATCTAAGCCCTGGTCTTAACATGTCAAAGTCCATGTTCAGTGCATGGCCCCCAGCTGCTTTCCCAGACAACCGAATGTACTGGTAAGCTATTTCCCCTTTCTCGGTTTCCACATCTGGAAAGTGCCCAGGGGATTTCTTAGATTCCTTCCAACTTTACTTCTATGACTCTATGAGACTCCTTTTTTTTTTCTTTTTCTCCATCTAAATTGCTACAGCTTTGAAAAGTGCTAAAATAATATCTTATTCCTTCTTGCAATCGCACAGCTCTTTCAAAATCTGTTTGAGGTACTAAAAAAATAAAATAAATTATAAACATTTTCTCTTTCTTTTCAAATAATGCCTGGAAACAGAATACCTTAACAAAGAGGGAATTGGTTTCGTTAAGCATAGTATCCTCAGAAGGGCCTTCCTTACTAAAAAAGAAAAAAAGTGCCATTAGAGGGTTTTTCTCTGAGCTTATTTCAAAACAAAGGCATGGAAGAAAATATACCAACTTTTCTGGAAATGAAGCCATTTAGAACAGAATAAAAATAAATAAATCCAAAATATTTAATCACCTAGTAGCTAAATAAATAAACTTTTCCAAAAAGAAAAGGCAAAGCCTGGTCTTCACTTTATTATTTACCTGGTAAATTCCCTTTGTATGCAAAACATTTGTATTATTCACATATCCTTGTCTGTTTAAACAAAGCAATTAAACTGCTGTTGAACCACACACCCAAACAGAGCAAGTGAGTTATTTGTGCTTCTTCTCCGTAGGACATTTTGTTTTGCCTTAAACTTTTTTTTCATCTGTATGGAAATAATCTAGTTTTGGTGTCATGTGAAAAAACTTTACACAGAAAAATCTGTATTTGCTCATCCTTTTTTAGGTTTTATTGGGCTAAAAAGTAGAATTCACACAGGCAAAAAAAAAAACAAACAAAAAACCCAAACCAAACAAACATGCAAAATATTTTTGTGCACACCTCTATCACACTACTTTCCACTTTTGAAATCTTGAAAAAAAAAAATCCCAAAGCAAAAGTACCTGAGTTGAAAAGCTAACATTATAAAAGCTAGATTCCTAACACAAACACTGCAGACATAAATCACTCCATTGCAAAAAGTTTATAAGTGTTTATAAGTGTTAAATAAACGTCAAAAATGAGGACACCAGAACTATAGATCCAAAGTGTACTCCCCACCAGGAACTATTAGAAATTGTTTGGTGTCCTAGGACAGTCCTGATGTTAACTTGAAATAGATACAACCTTATCCTCAAAGCTACGCCAAACTTGCAAACACCGAGGGAACCCCATATTCAAAACTATCCTCTTCTCCTACTACCTTTAAAATGGTTTTTGTGTGTGTGTTTCGGTAAATTAAAGAGTCCCTCAGAATCGACACTCACTCTCTCTGAGATGTAGAAAAACCGATTCAGTAAATGACCATGATGAAGTCCTTCTTCGAGATGCTTCACTTTTCTTTTTAATGATCATGTACTTTTTTAATGATCGCACAGGCATGTGTGCGTCCATTTGCGCCTAACCCCCTTTAAAAGATATTTTTGGAAACTTAACCCTTGGGAACTGTTTTTCCTTTCCTCTAGACCAGTCCCTGAAAACGTGTTTTTGTTTTCATTTTTGCTTTAAGAGAAAACCTGTCTAGAGCTTTTCTGTACAACCAACAACCTCCTTATCCCTATATATTTGAACTTTCCAAAAATAACAGAATGCTCCAAGGTACTTGTTTGCAACTCCTGAAAAATCTCCAGTCACTCCCAGCAGATTCTACTGTCTGGTACTTTAGATTCACTTTCTTACTGCACCACAGGTAAAGAAGGGCCCGGTGGCAAGAGTACAATTATGTACGAGACACAGCTTCACCCTTGGAAAAAAAACACGGGCCTCCTGCTAGGGCCGCATCCTGCTGCTTCTTTCTCCCTCAAGGAGAAGGAACACACTCAGGGAGAAAGACAGTCCCCTGGAAGCCTCAGTTCTCAGAAGAAAAAAAATGTTCTAATGTATTCTCGTAAAACATGCAAAGAGAAAAATCCAAAACAGGAGTGAGGAGAGAGTAGCAGTGAGTTGGAAGAGTGCCTAACTATTGTGTTCAAGTGAAAAACTCCCCCTCAGACTGCCTGCTTCCATGCCTTGTTCCATGAGCATAATAACAGTGCTTCCTGAAGGGAAAGAGAATGTACCATTTCCAGGCTCAGAAACTAAGCTTTTCTCTTTGTCACCTAACAGCTTGAAAATGCTTACTTAACTCAAACTATCACTAATGTTCAAAGAAGTTTGAAGACCCAAGACTATTTCAATAAGTGCTTAAACAAGTTCTAGATCAACTCAGCTCATCCATTGCCAGGGCCTGAATGGCAAATGAGTACCGTATCAGTCCCTCTTCTCCTCCCAACAGTTGACACCCCGGCACGTAATCACTGCACTGCACTGAAAGGAACCCTTGAGAAGCGTGGTGCAGGTCTGAGGTGGGAGGTGCTGCCAACACTGGCATTCTTACTGAGGCTGGCAGAAAGTAAGGCTCCTCTCCCCATGCAGAGTTCGGGCATATTCCCAGCCTAGTCTGCCATCCTGTTTCAGACACTGTCTCTCTCTTCTTGTCCACAGATCATCACGCCTGTTGGGGGAAGGGGTGCTGAGGAAGACTTCATAAGTGAGCCGTCCCAGGATTGGGAGAGAAAAACATGCATAAGCCTGGACATTCATGCTCAAGAACTTCATAAAGCAAAACAAAGGCTAGACGCAACCCAGAGTCGCTTTAAAATCTCCTCTCACACACAGCAAAGCAAAACTGGAAAAACCCAATTCCACTTTCCCATCACAATTCAAAAAGGAGCTCAACCTTCTGGGGACATAGGATGTCTTAGACGTGAGCCAGAGCCCTTCCTAAAGCCCTGTCAACCGCCCCGCAGCTCCCAGAAGGCACCTCCTAGACGCCTGGACTCCCTCCGAACGCTCAACTCTGTTCCAGGTCTGAAGTCTGATGCGCAGAGGTGGCTCCGTGACGCTAGTAACGGAATAACACTTCCTTTTTTGGCGAGGAAAGCCCAATTGGTCTCAGCTAACAAGCCCTCAGCTATGGCTCTAAAAATACCCCACAGCGAGTACTGTTTGACACTTGGGTCTGCTTGCCAGACAAGCTCTAGAGAACTCCACAGCACGCTCCAGAGTCTCCAACAGCACCCTGAGCTCTGTCACTGCTCTGGTGACCTCAGGGAAGGGTGTCACTTCGAGAACATGACTTTTTTTGTTTTTCACTTTGGAGTTCTTAGAATTCTGTTCTGAACATTTGAATTACCACTCCAGCCTTGGATTAATTACTAGCTTGGTTGAGGAATCTTCATTTGGCTTCTAGTCTGAACTATGCAAATACACGATCTGTGTGCAGAAGGAAGGACTAAAATTATACTTCAAAAGGGCTCAGTAGCTTCCTGTCTTCCCCCTTTCCCCCAAAAGAAACATCAGCCTCCTTGAATCCTTTGTTGCCAGCGGCAGGAGCGGCTCCCGGCCTGTCCGCATCAGACGCTCCGGGCTCCCTACACGTTGATGGCGTGTGCGTGCTTCTTGCACAGGGGTCTGTCCTTCTTGGAGTAGAAAGGCTGCCCCTCCAGATTCACGTGGCAGACCTGGGACAGAGGACAGACAGGCATGAGGCGGGGCCTAGCTCTCACCACCACAAATGCTTAATGATGTAAGCAGAGTAGACAGTCGAACTACATAACATTTAAGACTCCCAAAGAGGAACACAGAACTAAACTCAAATGAAATGAGATGGAACACACAAAAAAATACATAAGATGAAGATGATCGATCAATGCTATCCAAAGTTTACAAGAAACCAGTACAAAACCATGAGTCAATATCCACGGGGGTGATTAACATCCAAGAAAATACCATTAGGAAACTAACAAAACATATCAGAAAAGATTATCCTCACTAATATTCAAAGGAAAAATAAATTAAAGCCTCCATGAGAGACCCCTAGGTATCTATTAGTCTAACAAAATAAATAAAACAAACAAACAAAAAAAACCTTCAATCACATGTTACCTTTAACCTTAGAAGACTAGCTAAAAAGCAAAAAGACAAAAAAAAAAGTACCAATCAACACTCAACAATGCCTACTCATGCACTGCTAAGGACACAGCTTGGTGAATCAGCTCAGCCTTGTGTAGGGGGTGTGACAATACCAGAGAGGAACTGTAAAGATGTGCCTGCCCAGTACCACCTGGGAGGGGTTCATCCTGCAGAAACTATTGCAAGGAACAATGTGTGCTCAAGCCAAAACTGAAAATCACCAAAATGCCTCTCTACAGGGAGATGACTAAGTAGATTCCTACAGTACATTCTCCAATGGAATGCCACCATGAAAACAATCAATCCAATATGGAAAAGCGTTGCAGGGAGACATTATATGAAAGAAAAAAGAGGCAAATTGATATGTCCCCATGATGACAACATGTGAGTGCAGTTTGAAGATGGAGACATCACAGAGAGAAGAAAGCTCAGTCACGTATGTTGAGGCTACTGTGGGTGAAGCGGGAGGCCAGACACTCTATACACGTGATCTCATTTAATCCCCACAAAAAGTTATAGGAAGGTATGACTTGTCCCCATTTCATAAGGGAAAACTGCAGTTCACAGAGCTGAGTGTGTCGCTTAAGTCAGAGACCTAGAAAGTTGTAGAGCTGGGACTTGGTGTCCAGGTCTGCAAGACTCCAGCTCTAGCTCATCTTCCACTCACCACACTGCAGAGAGGGGCTATGCTTACTTAAAATTGTTCTGGGCTTACAGGACTTGTATTGAGGTATCCTCCAAGTTTATTGGACTACCAGTACATAGGCTGGCCCTGGGTGGGCAATAGGCCAAGGTGTCAGAGTTAGCTGGGAAGTCAGTTTGGCTGGGATGGGCCCCAGGGTCATAGACAGCACTGAACAGAAGAAGTAGGCCTCACACCCAGGACATGGACATCAGAAGACATGCAAGTAGGGGCACCTGGATGGCTCAGTCAGTGAAGCATCCAACTCTTGATTTCATGTCATGTCATGATCTCAGGGTCGTGAGATCAAGCCCCATGTTGAACTCCACACTGGGTGTGGAGCCTCCTTAAGATTCTCCCTCCCTCTCTCTTTCTCTCTCTCTCTCTCTCTGCCTGTCCCCCCATTAAAAGAGAAGAAGGAGGAGGAGAAGGGCAGCAGGTAGAGTTCCCATATACAGAAGGCATGAAGATAAAGAAATCATCCTCTTGAGATGAGCTTAGCTCTGTGAGCATGTGACCACTCGAAGACAGCTGGAAAGAAAAGTGGCATCACAGTGGTCCCTCGTGGGCCAGTTGAGAATGTAATACTCGGGATTACCCAGGGTTGATAACGGGCCCTGGGAAACAATGGTGTAAAAAAGTGACCAGAAACATCCCAGGTGGAGGCAGTGATGTTGAGTGTAACCAGGCTCTTGGGGTGGCCTCAAGCTGCTGGTGAAGATGTGGAGACAAGCCCAAGATCCAACAGTGAGGATGGGTTTCATGGAGATAGAAAGGCAGCTCTGGAGTGAGTTGTCAAGGAGCTGCCTGTCAACATCTGGGGCTCTGCCTAGTCTGGGACAGTGCTGGTTACTTGTAAGAACTGTGGGATAAGTTGGAGAGTATATTGGGAGACTAAAGGCCCAGAAGTCAGCAAGGGCCAGATCCTCAGGGGTGGCTCATTGATAAGATGGTGGCTCATTGATAAGATGGAGCTGAGGGCAGAAAACATCACAGAAAGGTTGTGTTCAGTGTCCTGGGCTAAGAGACTCTATGTGGGATACATGGTGGCTTCCTGGTAGAGGCCTCCAGACTACTCAGGCACAACAGGGATAGTTCAAGCCCCAGGCTCCGTGGTCAAGTGTCATCAGGGCCTGGGTGGGAAGGAGTCATGGATGGTGCTGGGAGACAAGGACATCGGCCAGCTGAAGGAGCCACTAGGACTGCTGCCTTCCCCTCCTGATACCCACACCAGTGGGGAAGGGTTGGAGACCCAACAAGACTTAAAGGAAAAGAGGGGCCACTTTATCCACTACCCACTAAAGATAGGCCCCACATCTTTTCCATTGGAACTCAAGTGCCAAAGCCAGATAGGAGCTTAACCCCTCACCCCAACCCACACAGCCCTTCTCAACCATCATTTTATTATTATTTTTTATTTTTATTTTTATTTTTTTAGAAAGAGAGAACAAGTAGCGAGGGGCAGAGGAGGAGGAAAAGGTAATCTTAAGCAGACTCCATGCTCACCACAGACCCCGATACGGGGCTCCATCTCAAGACCCTGAGATGACCCAAGCTGAAATCAAGAGTTGGACACTTAACTGACTGAGCCACCTCGGGGCTCCATCTCAGCCATCAATTCATGTGCTTGGGACTTTAGAGAGGCTATCTTGTTCTATTCTTTAATCGCTTATAAATATCAACTTTGTTTCCTTTCAAGATTCCAAACTCCTTGAAGGTAGAGATTTGTTCTGGGATACTTTTTTTTCTTTTTTTTTTTTAGATTTTTTATTTATTTATCTGACAGAGAGAGATCACAAGTAGGCAGAGAGGCAGGCAGAGAGAAGGGGAAGCAGGGTCCCCACTGAGCAGAGAGCCCTATGTAGGGCTCGCTCCCAGGACCCTGAGATCATGACCCGAGCCGAAGGCAGAGGCTTAACCCACTGAGCCACCCAGGTGCCCCGTGGGATACTCTTATGTCCTCCAAACTCAAGCAATATTTGGTAAACTGAATTCGCCTAAAGTTATGTGTTCTCCTGAGATCTAACTGACGGGAAAACAGCTCATCAGCTGGGAGAGCTAGTTCTGATTTTCCTTTCTTACTTTTTTTTTTTTTAATTATAAGAAAATATACGCATCAAAGATGATTTAGAAATATAAAGTGATGATGGGACGCCTGGTGGCTCAGCCAGTTAAGCATCCCAGGGTCCTAGGATCGAGTCCCGCATCTGACTCCTTGTTCAGCAGGAGTCTGTTTCTCCCTCTACCTGCTGCTCTCCCTACTATGCTGTTTCTCTGACAAATAAATATAATCTTAAAAAAAAAAAAAGAAATAAAAAGTGATGGAAAAGGACTCCCCTCCCCCCCAACCATCAGTTTTCCAATCAAAAGATTGCTTTCCAAAAATTAAAACCAAAACCATGTTCCACTTCACTGTATCTTAACAGGGCAGTGAGTGCCACACAGGGCCACTTTGGAGGAAGACATGATGATTCACCATGCCGATTCTCCAAAGGACAGGACTTGCCTGGTTTCTCTGCATAGACCCTTTCGCAGTGCTATGGGTCTCTCACACCTTGCCAGAACTTATTTATAATCTTGGCCTATGCTTTATTGCTTCTTCTGTTCTCTCTCTCTGGGATTTGTGCCACTGTGACTCTCAGCCAAACTCAGTGAGCTCAAGGGAGCAGACCCATGCTCACCTTTTCCATGGTACCCTCTCCATGTGACACACACCTCTCATCAGCCCGCCCTTAGAGAACAGGCCTTCTGTGCCACAGTCTGCCCTGGACCTTTTCCAAGTATCTTGGGTCCTTCTAGAAGTCGGGCAACCAGACTTGCAGGCAGTGTCTTAGGATTAGACAAGCCACGGCTTGAATGCAGGGGTCAGAGGGCCCTATGTGCCTTGCTGAGCCATGGCTCTGTGGGAGACAACCGGAAAGCCAGTATATTCACATTGCTGTCCCTTTTCAGAGGGAAGGACCTGATGTACTCAAAGGACCCTAAGAGGCAATTAGAAAATCTATTCCAAAAGCTAGAAAATTGGAGTGTTTAGATTGAATTGTGTTGTTTCCTCCCCCAAATTCATATGCTGGAAGATACTCCCTGTACCTTCAATCTACTTGGCACAGGGACACACCAATGACCTTCTTTGGAAGCAGGATCTTTGCAGATATAATTAAGGTGTAAGTTAAGATGAGGTCATTAATCCAATAGGACCAGTGTTCTTATAAGAAAAGGAGAAGCTGGGTGCCTGGGTGCCTCAGTTGGTTAAGCGAATGCCTTCAGCTCAGGTCATGATCCCGGAGTCTTGGGCTTGAGTCCCGCACCGGGCCTCCCCACTCAGCGGGTAACCTGTTTCTCCCTCTCTTCCCTGCTCCTGCCCTCTCTCACTATCCCTGTCTCACTCTCTCCAATAAATAAATAAAAACCTTAAAAAAAAAAAAAGAAAAAGAAAAGGAGAAGCACATAGAGACAGACACACACAGAAGATGGTGCCATGCAGAAACACAGACACACATAGGACAGGCTGCCAGGGGACCACGGAGCCCGAGACTGAAGTTCTGCCACTACAATTCAAGAAACATCGGATTTCTTGATTGCTGGGAACCACCCAAAGCTCAGGGAGAACGCATGGCCCCGCTGTGGACTTCTAGCCTCCAAAGCTATGAGACAGTCCATTTCAGTTGTTGAAGCCACCGGGTTTTGGTCCATTGTTACAGCAGACCTGGCAAACTCACACTCAGAGTCAACACAGTGCACTCTACGCACCGTGGAGTGTGGGAGTAGTGTAGACACTGATGTGTATTGCTGTAAACTTTACGATGTGTGTTTCCTCTATTATAAGCCTATCAAAATGGTTCAAGTGGAAACTGCATGGATATTTGACACATGGCCACACTTTACCTTGAGCAGCACTTGTAAAACAAAACAAAACAAAACACAAAACAAAACAAAACAAAACAAAAGTGGTAGCAGCACATTAATTTTCCCAAATAAATTCAGTCAATTGCAGACTCACATCACAGGCCTTTCTCAGGGATGAATATTTCCTAGATGTAAGGCAGAGTCTTAATGTCAGTGAACTCATTGCTGTGTCCCCTCCCCAACCCGAAGCCCTCATAAGGAAAATGCCAATTTCATGGGAAAAACGACTTGGCTGTTTGGAAGAAATAGATGGCACATGGTTAACAGTTATGTAGGGCTTATCTCTGGCAACTATGTATCAAGAACAAGACCATTTAGAAAATAAAATGATAGCCCAGATTCCTAAAGAGTCTATCAAAAGAAGCCCTATCTCAGCCTTTCATAGAATGAGTCAAAAATCTCCAAACTAGTGTTTCTTGGTGCAAATTTTGGGGAAAATCCTTGAAACACTTCATCACATTTAAAGCAACTTATAATCAGAGGAAACCCCCCTGCTTTATTATTCACTGCTTCCAATGATGGAGAGCATTGCTAGTGAGGCAAGCTGCTGGTATGACAGATCCTGGGAGAGTACTCTTTTCCTTAGTGAAATGGAGAGTAACAAAATCCACACTGGTTTAGAAGTAATTATTAGTAATAAACTTGGCTTGACTGTGACATATCCAGACACTATGGTACTCGCCAGCTTTTAAAAATGATCAGAATATCAGAGCACCAGAGTTGAAAGGGATGTAGACAGTTGATCACCTGGCCCCACTGGGTCCCTCTCGCCCCTTCTCAGAAAGTCAGAACCCCCAGCCCCAGCTAATCACATACTGCGCAGATGAAGCAGGTGTCATGCCAGGTGTGTCCCAGGGCTTCAATAAACTTGTCACCGGCCTCCACGGGGAAATCACAGCCATGACACTTGGTGCTGAACAGATTGACGTAGTCTGAAATGAAAGGCAGAATGAGGACCAGGCATCCAGGCAGGCTGGGAGAAGCATCCTGGACACACCAACCTGATGCCATAACAATGACATCACACCACAAATCACTGAGCAGGGGCAGTGGATATGATCTAACTGGTTTACTTGTTGTCTTGCAGACAAAATGCTCAGCTATATGATTGTGGTTTTTTTTCTTTTCAATAATTTGCACGGGTGGTCTATGGATTCAGGCTTAGTTATCACTCTGTGCTGGTTTGATTTGCAAACACTCTCCACATCTGTCATTAACTTTCTACAGGGTGATTTTCTCCTCTGCTTTTACAGCCCAAACAGACCAATCCCAAAAAGAAGAAAAAAATAATATTTCCAGATAGCTTGAAAGGAGAGCTCTTAACATTTTTAGGAGTTATATAGTATGTTCTTTGCTTGGCAATTCTTCTCTCATTGGGCATTTGTGTTGATAACAAATTTTTACTACTGGAAACAATATCTGAGCTACTATGTTAAGACGTGTCCCCCTCCCTCCCTCACCAAAGAGATAATAATACCATGTATTGCTTGTATAATGCTTTACAGTTCACCAAGCATTCTCGCATAGATGGTATTCTTTACTAGAATCTCAATGTCATGGTCTGTGGATTTGTATGTACTAGTTTTCTTGCCACCCTCAACACAGTGCCTGGCACACGAGTTAGTACCCAACACATACATGTGGGATGAATGAGGGAATAGATGAACCAGTGAATCAACAAATCAATGAATGAACTCAATCTTCAAAAAACCCCTCCAAGATTGAACTGTAATTATTTTTCTGTTTTATGTGTGTTTTATTTTGTGGATAAGAAAACTGAGGCTCGCCAGAGTCATACAGCTGAGACACACAGCTGAGCAGGCTGGGTCCCAGCTCCAACTGTCTCATCTGGGCCCCAGGGGTAAGCAGGTCTACTGTCCTCAGTGGAGAACTCTTCCAGATTCTTTGAGAGATGTTTGATGTCTCTTACGAAGCCTTCATTCCCCTACAAGTGTACTTGTCTCTCCACAGCTCTACCACAGTTGGCTTCTCCTTGCAACTTCCATGTTTCTGCTTGTGGACAGCATGCCTGCTCCCCGTCTTAGACCACATGCTGAGAGGCAGTGTGCCATGGGGGGGTTATGTACTTGGGTTCTGAAGAACAAAAGCACTGAGCTCAAGTTCAAGCTCTGTTTGTGAATTGTTCCTACTTGGGGCAAGTCACCTAACTTCTCAGTGTCTCCATTTTCTCCTCTATAGAAAGGAAGTAACTACAGGACCTAAGTCGTGGGGTTGTTGTAGTGATTCAGTAAGATAACGTATGTGAATGTACTTGGCACAAAAACTCAAAAATCTTGGCTCTTATTTGCATGTCTTTATAAATGACGGAAGGAGAGAAGGAAACGTGAGTCCAGCGCCTACTTGGCACCAGTCCAATACTAGTGCTTTTCTAAGTTTCCTGTGTAATCTTCACAGCAGCTTTGTGAAGAAATATTATTCCCACTTTAAAGATGAGGAAACTGGCTGTTGAGTTTCTGTCACCTGGCAGGAAGGAGCCCGCCTCATGGATTCCAAAGTTCATCCTCTTTCCACGACTTCACGTGGTCTTGTTATCTCTTTGCCATTGAGCTTTGATAAGTTATATCTCTTGGATATATTTTCCAATGTACGGTTTCCCCTTTTGTGTTTAATTATGGTTTGTCATGCAAATGCTGTTCTCTGTGTCATGGTCTGTGAAGCCCATCTCTGACAGAACCCTTAATTTCTCACCAGAACTAAAAACATCATTCTGGTTCCTCTACAAGTTTAGAGCAGGTTTATGGTTCACTCAGTGCTCTGTAGGAACTTGTGTGGGTGAGAAACAGGGCCATAGGCTACCCCATCTCCGTGGGAGGGCAAGCCTTGAATCCCACTTCTGACTTCTCTCTCCTTATATGTTATAGTTTCCTCCTGCCCTGGACTCTCTCATCTACCTCATGCCTGTGTATGAACCAGGTCCTGGGCTTGGAAAACCCTCCCCACTTTGTCTACCTGTGATCCAGTGGGCCAGGACTTCCTTCTGGGAAATCCTCATCCTCCACCCTAACCAAGAGATGGCCTTCCTGAGAGCTTCTCTTGGGCTTCCCTGCCTTCTCACTCCATTCATTCATTCATTTAGTCAATATCTCTTAACTATCCATTTATGTGTTGGCATATCCCAGGATGATGTGTCTGCCTGAGGTTTTTGAGGGCAGAGACCCACTTCTAATGCTCAGTGTCTTTCAGAGGAATTGGCACAGATTTGATGGATGAATGATAAATGGAAAAACAAAGAAATGGTTAAGAAAACCTTACTAAATACTGATTCCTTCTTTTGCTGTGCAGCCTAACATTAAACTCTTACAATAGAATGTCTAGTCTTTTTTTTTTTTTAAGATTTTATTTATTTTTTTGACAGAGAGAGACACAGTGAGAGAAGGAACACAGCAGGGGGAGTGGAAAAGGAACAGGCTTCCCTGCAGAGCAGGGAACCTGATGCAGGGTTCAATCCTAGGACCCTGGGATCATGACTTGAGCTGAAGGCAGACACTTAACAACTGAGCCACCCAGGCACCCCTAGAATGTCTAGTCTTGCCTGCTGATTGTTTTTTCTGTTTTATACTTGATTCTGTATGATCTGGGGAACTGCCACCTTGTTTTAAAATTTGGTAGCACTGGTCTTGACCCTAATACATTTTTTTTTAAAGATTTTATTTATTTATTTAACAGAGAGAAAGAGAGAGATATCACAAGTAGGCAGAGAGACACGCAGAGAGAGGGGGGTAAGCAGACTCCCCGCAGAGCAGAGAGCCCAATGTGGGGCTCAATCCCAGGACGCTGAGACCATGACCTGAGCCGAAGGCAGAGGCTCAACCCACTGAGCCACCCAGGCGCCCCCCTAATACATTTTTTTAAAAGTTCACATATTTCATCATTTATCAAAAAAAATGAGAATATAATTGCAATTAAGTTTGTGCATGGGCCTTTCCCACCATGAATATAACCTAGTTCCTCATGTATTTATTTCTTACTTTATTTCTTCTATTAGGTCTTTATAATTTTCTTTGACTAACTCTCTTATGCCCCAAGTTGAATTTGTACCCTGTATTTAATGGATTTTATTGCTGTTGTAAAAGGGTTTCTATCCATCAAATCACAGTTACTTTCTGTTGAAAAAGGGCTTAGTGCTTTCGGAGAGCAGTGGATCTTCAAACATTAGAATCATCTTGAGGGTTCCCTAAAACACAGACTGCTGGGCCCCACCCCCTCAGAGTTTCTGATTTGGCGCATCTGGGGTGGGGCCCAAAGATCTGTGTTTCTGTGATCCTGATATTGCTGGTCTTAGGATCATGCCTCAATTCTCAAACTTAACTGAATATAGAATCATACGGGTGGGGGTAGGGTGATGAAATTCTGCATCTGAACATCTGGGAACTGATCTTCTATATCTTTAAAGTTTCCCAGGTGATCCCCAGGTGATCAGCCTGACATGGGGCTCCATCTCATGACCCTGTGATCATGAACTGAGCTGAAACCAACAGTCAGATGCTTAATTGACTGAGCCACCCAGGTGCCCCAGTAATAACAATTTGTATTGGCACGAACACACATCTATCAATTATCTGCTAATTATCTGCTAATTATCTAACAATTATCACTATACACTCACAAGAAAGGAATAGAGATGCTTATCTTCTCCCTTTTACAGATATGGAAACTGAGGCACGGAGTGACCAAGTAACTAAATCATTCAATTAATAAGAGCTGGGAAGAGATCTCATCCATATATAAGAACTCAAGAAATTTTTCTTTCATAATCTGTTGTCAGGGGAGAATAGTTTAGTTAGCTTTGCTTTTCCCCTGGAGGAACTGGAATGTTTTCTCCTTTCCAATTTTAAAGTACACTAACTTACTGTGTTTCTCTTTTTGCCCTCAGACTTGCTGCCCATTCACTGTTGCTCTGTTATTCTTCATAATCAACATGCTTGCTTTTCCTTCTTCTATTTGGTGCTAGTTCTATGACCTTAACCTTCCTATCTATGGTAACTTTGTTGGACAATGCCTCAAATCCTTTTCTGAAAAAGGCAGTCTATGGGAGCCCCTGGGTGGCTCAGTCAGTTGAGCATCTGACTCTCAATTTTTTTTTTAAGATTTTATTTATTTATTTGACAGAGAGTGAGAGAGCACAAGCAGGGGGAGCAGTAGAGAAGCAGGCTCCCTGCTGAGCAGGAAGCCGATGTTGGGCTCCATCCCAGGACCCTGGGATCATGACCTGAGCCAAAAGCAGACACTTAACCATCTGAGCCACCCAGGCACCCCTGACTCTTGATTTTGGCTCAGGTCATGATCTCAGAATCATGAGATCGAGCCCCACGTCTGGATCCCCCAAGGAGTCTGCTTGTTCCTCTCTCTCTCCCCCTCCTCCTCCACTCCTCCCCCTCCTCCTCTACTCCTCCCCCTACTCGTGCATGTATTCTCTCTCTCTAAAATAAATAAATAAATCTTTAAAGAAAAAGAGAAGTAGTCTATGAATAAATGAGTGAGGAAGTGGCTAATTAGCTAGGACACCTGATTCTCTAATAGAGTGCTTTGTCTTCAAAATTTATAATTTACTCCAAGTTCCAAGGTAAAATGTAGCATTTTGAGGAACAGAGAAACTCTGAATTCAGACGGGGCGGGGGTCACAGGATTCTGAAGGAACATCAGAGGAGCAGGGAAAGGGACTTTCACATGTTTGATTCTTTACACATTTTCTCTGGTTAAACACCTGCTCGTGAGGCCAGTGTTCATATGTCCCTTTGTACACATGAGGGAAGTGAGCTCAGACAAGTTTAAACATTCGCTCAGGGTTACAAAGCCAGCCCAAGGTGGAGCCTGGAATAGAACCGAAGACAAAGTCCAAAGCCAAAGCCTTTTCAGACTCCAGATCAAACTCATCTGAAAGGTTTCCCAAGTGGTTACAAGATGCCAGCCTGTGATCCACATATTTGGTGCAGGGAAGGGAACAGAGATCGAACGTATAAAAAACTTTTAAAAAGGCTATCGACCCAGCCCCCACCCAGGAAAGTATGACTCTGTCATTTGGAGACTCCTGATGGTTCCATGTGAATGGACACAGGCAGGACTTTCCTGTACCTGCCCCTTTCTCCCAGACCGTGGGGCCCCCTCCATAGCATAGTGGTCCTACCTTTCTCACAGTAGGGCTCCCCATCTTCCATGTGGAAGAGGCTGTTCCCGAAGGGTTTTTTGCAAGCTGCGCAGACGAAACAGGTGGTATGCCATGTCTGTTTCAGCGCATGCATCACTTCCTAGGGGAAAGAGCCTCCACTCAGGTCACAAAGGTTCAGGACAAAGAGGAAGTTGGGCCCCCTCTTCCTCACTGGGCCCTGGCTACTGCTGGAGCACCCCAACAGGGAGCAGGGCAGAAGAGCTCAGGAGGTGGGCCTTGGACGTACTGAGGAAAGGCCCAGGGAGGGAGGCAGAGGAGTTCGCCCTCAGGTAGCACCTGCTGGGTGCCATGTTCTGTGTCAAAATCATCAGAGAGGTGGTTACATTATCTGTGATTCTGAACCCTCCCATCAAAGCTGCTGATTACGTCGCTTTACTAGGAGCATGCAGGGGTCAAGGCCACATGTGGGTGCATGGCAAGGTCAGTCTATGAAGTGATAACTTGCTTTGCAGAAGCTCCACCAACACTTCAAGCTGTGTGGTCCAGACAAGTCATCATCTCTCTCTCCAAGTTCATTTGCTCCCTGGTTCACTGGTGGCAAACCAAGTCCCTTATAGGATAGATAGTTGTTCTTTCTCTGTTAGCAGCCACTTCTTGGCTTCTTAATGGGGCCCCACAATCTTGGAGAGGGAGAGAGATTGGTTGGGGAAGAGATAAGAGTCAGAGGACTTACCCCCATGATTTTGGTGTTGCACTTGGCACAGATTGGGGCAAAGAACTGCTCGTAACAGCGCTCACAGTACACATTGTTCTGTTCCTCTACGAAGCACATGTCCGCCAGGGAGGTCTTGCAATAGGCACAGTTGAACTCTTCTGGGTGCCAGGAACGGCCCATGGCTACCAGAAAGGGGCCCCTGGAGAAGCAGAGAATGGCATCTTAAGGCAGGCCCAAAAGCTCAAGGCCCAGTGTTTCAGAACCCCCAACACTTTTGTAACCCTTCTAATGAACTAATGTGAAATTCAGCTAAACTCTACACAAAAAGATATTCATTGTTGCATCAATAACACTAAAGAGAAACAGGGAAGCAACTCAAATATCTACCAGCAGGGGACGAGGAAAGTGTATTATAGGCTATCCGGTCAGTTGTAACAAGAAGAGCCAAGACGACCATGCCAATGGCTGCCATTTACTGAGTGTTTACTCTGTGCCTGGCACTATTTAAGAAGAAATGCATGTATTAGCTTGTTTGGTGCTTACAACAATCCTAAGAAGTAGGATTATGGTGCCCACTTTCAGATTAGGAAACTGAGGCACAGAGAGGTAAGTGGTTCAAGGCCATAGTGCTAGTATAGCTAGGGTAGCGCAGATCCAGGTTGGCAGTCAGAGCAGTGGGACTATGAGGAAATGTTGTACATCTTAATTTTTACTTTTCTGAACTCTCTAATTATTCTCTAATGAGCATGTGTTACTTTGTTTTTAAGTAAAAGTATATTTATTGCATGTATACGCCCTCCTCCCCAACACACATATCCTGTAAACATACTATGTCCAAACGAGTGTCACCTACATCCATGAAATGACTTGTTTCCCTTTTAGGGTGGCAGATGCTCACCAAAGCCCTGAGCAGCACTGGCCTGTGTGTGGAAGACCCAGAAGGAACCCTAAACGAAAGCTGGGTCAAAACTAGCCCTGTCAGCCAGCTTGCAACACGCCCAATAAACCCAACAACAAGACCTGTGATTCCCAGAACCCGGCCTTAGCCCAAGGGGGAGGTCCTGGCACCAGGCACCGTGCTGGGAGCTTCATCCACTTACCTCATGGAATTCTCCTGACTCCTGAGGGAAGTGGCTGTCTCATAGGTATGGAAGCCAAAGCTCAAAGAGGGTCAGACTAGGTGGCAAGCCAGAGGAGCCTGAGGCTGCCCAGTAGAAAGCCTTCTCCCTATCCCTGCCCTCCCTCTCACCCCCTGCCCCACCGCAGGGTTCAGATGGTGCACAAGCACCCCCCGCCCCCGCCCAGGCTCCCAGAGCGCCAGCTCCATGGCGCAGCGGGACCATACCTGATGACGTTATTACAGTGGCCACAGAGCGGAGTCCGGCTGCTGGCTGGGAAACGCTCAGCCCGCTGAACGATGCCCCTGGCCAGGGGAGACACTTGGGGCCCCGCAGGGGTGTAGGCAGGGGTCCCTCGGGGCAGGGTTTGCTTGCTGATGGAGGTGGTACTCTTGCTCGGGGCAAACTTCTGAGAGAAGCTGTCATCTGACACCCATGGGGGACGGCTGGCAGACTCCACAGGGCCCCCGCTGTAGGCCGCTGAGGGGGCAGGGTTATAGCTTGGGGCTGGTGAGGGGGTGTAGCTTGGAGCCGGGGAAGGGGAGTAGGTGGGGGCAGGCGAGGGGGTGTAGGGAGCTGGACTATAATTGGCCCCTGGGGATGGGCTGTACGTGGACACCGGCACTGCAAAGCCAAAAACAGCCAAAGAAAAATGTATCAGGGATTCATTTCCCCCAATTTCCCCCATGCCCAGCCAGAAAACTGTAAAAGGTGACTTTAATATTAGAGCAGTACAGTTCCAATTTTGATGGAAGACATGTTCCTGAACTTCTTGATGCCCCAGATTTGAGTTTGCAGCAAGGAGCCAAGGGAGATAAAGAGCAACCAGAGCAGAGCCCTCGGGAGCCTGGACAGGGCTGGGAAAGGGACAGAACTATAAATATCTGCAGCTGTGTGGGGTGGGGCCCAGCCAGGCCTGGGCTTCCAGAAGCCTGCAAAAGACAGGGAATGGGGGTGGCAGGCGTGCCAGGCAAGTCTCATATCTGGGTCCCCTGGGCCGGGAAGGGGGTGGGAGGGGGTCAGACTTGGCCTTGACTGGAAGATGCTTTCAGCTGCACTCTGACCAGGGATTTGACATCCACAATGCCTCTCTCACATGTGTTTGCTGAACGTGGCCCTAGTCCAGGCTTGGGGACAAAGTAGATGATGGGGCAATTGGGTTTTTGGGTTCAGGTTTCACATTTAGCTCCAATCATTTTCTTGAGAAACACTGTAGCTTCATTTGCTGGGGGAAATTTCCCCTTGGTTTGATTGGGGTGGGGGTCTTGAGAGAGCCATTCAGAGGGAACCTGGGCAGAGATATTGGGTAGACAAGGCCCAGGTCTCACTGCTCCCTCAGTCTGTGGCTGACTCTGGAAGGCCCATGCTCCCCTACACCACTTTGGGGGAAACACAGTATGTCTGAGAGCATGTGAAATTACCATGAAAGAATGCAGGAGAATACACTGCCTCAATTCCAGAACCCCTTCCTCCAGCTCTCCCAGAGCTAAAACCCTTTTTCGGAGACAACACAAAGGGGCACGGCAGCTGCTCACCCAAAGCCTTCTGAGGCATGGACTCTCAAAACCTAGGTCTCCAAGTTCTGTGGCCCTCCCGCTGGGGATCCTGCACACACATTCCAGCCGGCTTCCTCTTCTAGCCAGGGAGGCTCCAGAAGCCTCACCTCAGCTCACAGTCTGTGCCTCTGAAAAGAGGCTTCATTCCTCCCATCCTGGGAAGCAAGTTGGGGCAGCCTGCCTCCATTCCTGAGCCTGCTTAGGTGGATGGACTATGTTGAGGGGTGCTGACACAGCCCCCCTCATCTTCCAGCCAAGAAAGGAAGGTCTTCCTCAGGGCTAAAGTTCCCCACCTGGCCTTTGGTCTCTCCCACCTGGTTCTCCGGGCCCACCTTGGGTGGTCTGTGGCATGCTGTTCCAATTCTATTGTTCTACTCCCAGATGATTGGCCCCTCAGTGCTGGGTAACACAGGAACCCCAGTGCTGGGAGGGAGGGGGCAGGCCTGTGTTATTGAAAGGGGAAGGGGTAAAATCCTCCACAGCCCTGCCTTGGAGCCATGTTGGGAGTGATGCTGGCTCCTAAAAGTAAAACCCTCTCCAGAAGGAATCAATCTTCTTCTCACTTATTAAGGGAGCAGGCTTGGCACATAACAAGTCATCTGGTTTAGTCCTCTTTACGGTTGAGGTCACTGAGGCTCAGACAGAGCCAGTAAGTGGCAGAGTGAGTGTCCAAAACCATTCTATTACCCCAAGCTGCCTCTATAAAGAATACAAGTCTAATTCCAGAAAATCTTGGTGCACCACGTCATTGAGGAGTAACAATCAACTTGGAGGAGGTCCCATGCTCTGGCATGTA
Source organism: Enhydra lutris kenyoni (assembly GCF_002288905.1). Lineage (NCBI taxonomy): Eukaryota > Metazoa > Chordata > Mammalia > Carnivora > Mustelidae > Enhydra > Enhydra lutris. Next base: position 38,130,111 of record NW_019154096.1, on the reverse strand, counting down.
GCATAGCCATCGAGAGCCCTAGGTTCAAGTCCCAGCCCTACATCCTGGCTGTGTGTCCTTGGACAAGGTCCTTACCGTCTCTGGGCCTGAATGTCCTTTTTTAAAAACGGCATTAATAATTCTTAGTGCCTCACAGGATGGTTATGAGGTTTCAAGGGGACAAGAAAAATAAAGTGTTCAGCCTAGTGCCTGGCACAGTGCATGCATCATTTCACGTTAGTGAGGGTGGTGACTTCTGGGTCTCAGGGTCTGGGTGAACTGTCAGCTCAGCTTACTGCCTGATGGTCACCTGAGGGAACCCGTCCAGGGAAACTGTGGGATGTTGGGGGTGGGGAAGGGAGATGTGATGCCCTGAAATCAGATAACCTGGGACTGAGTGAGTCTATCACCAGTGGTAGAAAGTATGATGCCCCTGTCTGCCTCCAAAGGAGTGGTGGGGACCTCCTGGGGAGACATGATGCATGCACTGTGCAAATCTGTGAAGCCCAGATTCTGCGTGTTGCCCCCCTTCCTAACAACCTTGCATAGCAGCCAAGTGCCCAGAGCAGAGCATCTCAAAGTGCTGGGGCAGGGGTGATGAGGGGAACGCCACCAGGGAAGGGTGTGGGGAGAGGTCATCTAGCAGATCTTCAGAGCAGCTTCATCCCTCTCTGTTATATATAATGGGGTTCTAAGCAAGATTTTGCCCCCTGCTTTTTTTTTTCTAAAGTGGGGGAATCTCTACTGAAAGGGATTAAGAACGAAGCCCTAATCCTGTGCCAGTGCACAGCCCTAGGAGGCAGTAAGCACTTGAAATGTGGCTAATCCAAACTGAGAAGTGCTATAAATGGAAAATACACACCAGATTTCAGGGCTTAGCACAAGAAGAGAATATAAATATCTCATTAATCATTATTTTATATTGAATATAAATTGAAATGATGTTTTGAATATACTGATAAATAAAATGTGGTAATATTATTTTCACCTGCTTCCTTTTCCTTTAAAAATGTGACTAACTAGAAAATTTATTTTTATTGAACGGTGCTGCCCTCATCAGCACAGTGGCTACCTGGTACTGATGGCTTTCCCAGGCCGGCTCTTTACGTGTATTACTGCATGTAAATCTCACCGCAAGCCAGAGAGGCAGAGATATTTTCTAGCCCATTTTACAGGTGGAGAACTGAAGCTTGGTGAGTCTAAGTGATTACTGGAAAGTTAGGGAGCTCGGGCAGCCGGACTCAACTCCAGATCCCCTGCTTAACCACTCCCTAGGCAGCCAAACAGGCTTTAGCACATCCCTTCCAAATCGGGCCCTTGCCCACTTTTCGTGCTTCCCTCCAGCAACACAAACCCCATTCCCTCTGCCTGGCAGATGTTCTCTTCCCTCCTCCGGAAGGCCTTCCAGACTCCCTGATCCAGCCCCGTCTTCTAAGCCCTCGGGAAAGTCTCAGCAGGTCAGAGGCCTGCCAGAATCTGGACCCCAGGGGGCTGCCCTAAGGACCTTCCGTTTCCCGAGGCGCAGGCCGGCAGCTCCCCACTTCCAAACCGCGTCCTCCAACTCTAGCGGGGTGAGAGTGGGAGCGCGAGGAGCGGCGGCTTCCCTGTCCCCTTCCCTCTGCGCCCTTCCTCCTGGCTCTGGCCGCGCCACCCCAGACGTGCCAGGAGGGAGACCTGATATCCCATCTCCAAGCCCGGGGCTGTTGCTATTTCTGCTTGACGGAATTAAGCCCGTCTAAATTAGAAGGTGATATTTCATCTCTAATTGGCAAGTTCAAAAGGCCCCTATCGCACTTGGCGGCCTCGGGAATGTGTAATTAAACAAGGTGATTTCTGACTCATTCCAGGTCGGGCCCGGCTCCCCGCGAGCGCAGGCCCCCGCCCGGCCCGCGGGCCGACGTGGCCTCCCCCAGCCCGCTCCAGGCCCCTCCGCCCACGGCGAGGCCTCCCCGGCCGCCTCCCGGGCCCCAGGTGCTCTGGGGAGCGGCCGCCCAGCCCCGGCGCCACCGATGGCAGCGGGCTGCGAACGTCACCCTCGGCCCAGAGGAGTCCCGCGGGGGAGCTGCTGCCCGGCCTGGGTCCGCGGAGGACGGGAGCGGCTCGGGCCCGCGTTCCCTGCTTCTCCCCGGGCCGCCTGCCAGCCGCCCGGCCTCCCCGGGAGAGGGGCGGAGGCCGGTCGCCTCCTTCCCCGCGGGCAGGCATGAGTTAACGTCTGCACCGCCTGGGAACGCCGCGCAGGGAGGCCGCCGCCCGGGGCTCCGGCACGTCTCGCCCGCCTGGGCCCCAGCCCGGGATGGAGCAGAGGGGCGCCGGGCTGGGGGCCAGGCGGCGGGCGCCCCCGGAGCCGTGCCGCCCCCTGGCGGACCTGCGGAGGAGAGCCGGCGCCCGGAGCGGGGGCGCCGAAGCCCGGGTCCGCCCCGGAAGGTGCCGGGGAGGACCCGCCTGGGAAGGGAGCCCGGACCGGGACGGAAATGCGCTCCTGGCGCGCGGACAGAGCCTTGCCTCAGCCGGCTGCGGCTCCCCCAAACTCTTTTCCACCCTGCCCGCCGTGGTCCCGGTCTGCGCAGGGCAGCCGCGTCCTCCAGCTCCCCCGGAGAGTTTCGCCATGGCAGCCAGCTCCGAATTGCTCCCTAATCCTGTGGATTCTAACCTCAGAACTTTGTGTCCCTGCGTCTGAAAGGACAGGGAAGGGCTCTTCTGTGTGCCAAATACTCGGCTGGGTGCTTCATTTCGTCCCCAGAATACGAGGTCTACACAGCTGTGTGCCCATTTTTCAGAGCGGGGAACTAAGGCTGCGGAGACGAAGGGCTGTGCCTTGGAGGAGGCAGAGCGACCCCCGCACCGGGGCCTGCCGGATGCTGAAGCGGCTTCTACCGTCCACACTCAACCCCGCCGGCAGAGCGAGCTTCATAGGAGGAGGGCTGATGACGGCTCCTCGGCGCTGCACCTCAAGCCTAGCTCCACACAGCCAGGCCCTTTCTGCTCAGTCCCTGTCTGACCTCCCCTAACCGCCCATGCAGGATCCTCTCTGCGTCTCTCCTTTTCCTTAACAGGATTTGCTCCCCAGTAGGGACTCGACCTCATGACTTCTTGACCAACTCTGCCTCTCTTGGGTGATATAGAGAAGCCCCCTCCTATCCCCTTAGAGTTAGCTACCCGATTCTTTCCCAAACATGTCCTTAACTTCGTCACCCCATCACGGTTCCCATGTGTGAAAAAGGTGTGGGTGTAATAACTTGGGAGGGGGAGGGGAACAGTTTGGTTATTATTACAAGTGGAAAATGTCATTATTGCTAGAATTTTTATGGTCACGATGGCTGTGAAGAGAAAATGTTGAAAGTATAATGCTTTAAATGAAAAGTGTGTACCCACCTCAAATCCTATCTCAGCCATCCATGGAACTGGCATGGGCCCCCCATGGGAACCATTGTGACCCATGACCCCTGTGTTCAGTCACCAGAGTGCACAGTTCACCACCTCTCTCCATGCCATTCCTTACCCCTGGCTTGAAGTCCTTACCAGCATTCATTCATTTATTTATTCCTTCATCTACTACCTTCGCTGAGCTCCTCCTCTGTACCAGGCCTGAGTCAGGCGCTGGGGAGACAGTGAAGAAAATCTCCACAGCCCTGCCCTCCTGGAGTTCAGAGTCAGAATCCAGAGGGAAGGAGGGGATGGTGATGTTAGCCCTGGACGGCTGTAGATGCCCAAAGCCCTTCTGTGGACATATCCACTAGACCAGGGCACACAGGACCTTCCCCCAGCCCGGGGAGATGGCGGCTAAAGAGCCCTCAGCTTCACTGAGCAGGGGGGCAGGCAGGGGGCAGGTAAGGCAGGGGGCGGGCGGTGAGGTGCAAAACTGAGAATTGCCTGCAGGCTCTGGGGAGCAGGACAAACTTTACCAAGGGAAGAGGAGACATCGTGCTGAGTCCTCATCATTGTGAAAGGGCGGGGACCAGAGCGATGGAACAGATAGCTGAGTGAGCTCTGTGGCCCGCTGACCCTGTGCCAGCCATTCTGTTGCTGATCACGGGTGCTCTCTGGGCCTCCACTATCCTGCCTCAGCTGAGGAAACCAAAGACCAGACAGGATGAGCAGCTCGCCCCGGGTCACAGCATGATTCAGTAGGTCTGTCCAGAGCCCACAGCATTTTCATTATACCTGCCTGTCTTCCAGATTGAACCAGACTCACACTCCTGGAGAAACAAGCTCTCTTCTTTCACCTTGAGCCTGGAAATCCCCAGCCAGGACCAGGATCTTCCTGAGAGCTGGGCTGCTCCATCCCTGGCTGGCACCGCATACCTGTCTGCCCAGGGCCGGAGGCAGGCTCCATAGGATTCTGACCCACATTTGGAGGAAGGAGGGCTGAGCCTCCTTGGCAGGGCCTCACTGGCCACCAACCTTTTGGGGATGTGGCCTAGAAGCCACATCCAGCCTGACAGCCTCCCCTCCATTCTGCCTCTCACCTGGCTGGTAGACAGAAGGCCGGATGCTGGCGGTGGTGACAACCCGGGGCTTGGGCGTAGGGGCAGCTGAGGCCTCATTGTATGTATGAGTGGCAGGTGCTGGAGAGGTCGCCTTGGCGGGACTGTAGGCAGAGGCCTGGGGCCTGGAACCAAGGGGGGGAGGAGTTAGCAGCCAGAAGCACAGTCCTACCCAGGCCCTGGAGCCTGCAGTCCTGGCAGGCTGTCTCCCCCATCTTCAGGAGCTTCTGTGAGGAGGAAACCTGACAGAAGTTGTCCCGGAGTTGCCAGAGGCTGTAAAGGAAAGACCATGGCAGTCTTTGCAAGGAAGAAGCGGCTCCATGGGGGCTGAGTGTTTGTGAGCCTGGTGAGAGCAATACAGCCCATTGCTAGTGCTATCACCTTAGGAGAGAGGGAGGAAAATCACCAGCTTGCCAGAGAGACACACAGAAAACCTTCACTCCCTGGGGAGAGACTTCCAGGGTGGGGCCAGGGCTGGAGGGGGCAGTAGCAGGAGAGAGGAGACAGATGAGGTGGTCAGAGCTACCCCTCTCCCTCAACCTTCTGACCTTCTGGGGCACAAACCACTGGCCTCCTCCCCATTCCCCTTCCCGCATTGCTGGAAGGAGCTGCCAAGTCTCAGGTTTCTGGGTGCTCCAGGGAGGGCTCAAGGGAAGCCAGGAGACACAACATCTCCCAAAAAAACACACGCACACAGGCATCTCTTTACAGAATTCCTGTTGCCTTCTTCCCACTGAGTTAGCTGCCAAGGGGCCTAGAGCAGCCTTTTCCCACTTGTGACCCAGGAACCATGGGACCTCAGTGAAGGAGGGAAAGTGCCCCAGTTCGTTGCCCTCAGGAAATGCTGTCCTTGGCTTCTCCCCTTGAAGAGCTAAAAGTTCCAACAACTGGAGTTAAGCAGCATGTTCAACTTTGTCTCATCCAGTGTTTCCCAGTTTCATTTGTCAGTGAACAACCTGCCCCCCCCTTTTTTTTTTTTTTTTTTTAACTCAAGAATACCTTACTGAACACATCCTTCTCTCCCTACATCTTTCAGATACCACTGGGGACCACGGGTCCCCAGGGCAAATGGGCCATTGATGGGGATGCTAGAGAAGTGAACCCCTGCTAATATGTCCCTGCCCCCCAGCCCCTGGTTTCCTGCCTTCCTTCCAATGCTCCCAATGGGCCCAGGTGCTGGGCAGAGTCAAAGGATAAGAAAGTATCTTCTCCAGGGCTCTGAGCTAAGCACCCACCCCTGAGCTCCTGAGTGGATCCAGAAGCATGTATGTTGCTTCCCAGAGTGTATGGAGGTAGAATGAGCCTCAGACAGCCAGTGTCCCAGATGTGGGGGGTGTGCAGACTTACCGTGCCAAGTTACCATGGTGCTGACTGGGTGAGGCCATTGTCTTCCCTCCTGGGGCCTGCCTGCCCTGCTCTGATATGCCACAGTGGAGTAGGGGCCTCAAAGGAAGAGGAAGAGGCAGTGTCCCAGGGGTGCCCAGCTTCTACTGCAGTGGAAGGCCTAGGGTCAGTGGGGCTTAGCCAGGCTCTCCCAGCAGTGGAGGAAGCTTTCCCAGCATCCCAGAGCTAAAGGTCCTGTGTCAGGGATTGGTACTAGGGGAGGAAGCAGAGTCTTAAACCATCCAGCAAGGATTCTAAGGCCATGCCAAGGAAGGTTGGGGTGTCCATTCGCCTCCCACTGGCTCCCTCTAGCTCCATCTACCTTTGGGCAAGAAGGGGAGGTGTTTGGGCCCAGAGTGTGGTTCCTTAGTCCTTTCTGCTCTGGCCTGATGCTGGGAGCCCTTCAGTTGTCTCTCTGACCTCTACCTAGGCCTCATCTCCCTTTGCAAGGCAAAGGAAGGAAGGGTTTGTCCTGTGGAGGGAGCCCTGAGGGCCCCAGGACACAGATGACACGGAGGTCTGAAGCTCAGTGCTGGAGCTCACCCTTAACCAGGGCCCCAGCGTCTGGAGCTCCTCCATCCAGCCAGGGAGGCATCTCCCCACTTAACAACAGAGACATTTCTTACCCTCTTCAAAGTGTCTTCTTTGTGTCCTTACCTGAAGAAATTCTGTGTGCAGAGGGGAAGCAATTTGCTAAGTGACCCCAGGAAGCTGGAATAAAACAACCCCTGGAGGCCCAGAGTGGGCTCACCCTTGAGACTTGAGCTGGCCTGGCACCACCTAGGTCCTTGTGAAGCCTGGGACAGGGGGGCAGCACACAGGTCTGCAAGCCACTCCGCCCACCCTTCATCCTGCCTCAAGCCAGGGACCTATGAATCCTGACACAGAGAGGCATGACCTTTCCAGCAAAACCCTGGGAGGGGAACATGGAAAGCTGGGAAAGCTGGCTCTGACCCCAGACACCAACTTGACAGCTTCCTCTGCCCCAGGAAGAGTTGGGCCTGTCCAGCCGTTACACAGCCTGGCCATGCTAGAATGACTCATCTGGCCTACCCCCTCCACCTCCCTGCAACCCCCTTTACCCTTTACAAACTGCAACCCCCATTGCCCCATCCCCACCCCAACCTTTGTCGGGTATCCAGGAGGTCAGATTGAAATACTTGAGAGCATTTTATGTGCTGGGTGACTTATGCACACTTTTCTCTGTCCCAACCCTCAAAAAAGACATTGTATTAAGTATCTTAGCAGGTGAGGAACTAAGCTGCAGAGAAATGAAGTCACTTTCTGCAGTGGTGGAGCAGAGACTTAAGTCCCATGACATGGGCTGCCTCTGGAGTTAGCATGCTTTCTATCAAGAGGTAAAGAAAGAGGGCAAGTTAGTTGCTAAATATTTGCCCAGACCTGACATGCCCAGGTCAACACTGCCTCTGCTCCAGAGAGCCTTCCTTGACTTCCCCAGACCACAGGGACAATTTCCATTCTCCCCCTTACCCCAGTTCCAGGCCTCTTTTACCTGCGTGTGTGTGTGTGTTTGTGTGAGAGAGAGAGAAAGAGAGAGAGATTTTATCGCTGTCTCAGAACACATGCTGGCGGTCAAGGCAGCAAGTCCCTGTCTCTGTCCTGACCTGCATAGTGTGCTCTCCTGCAGGGACCCAGGGTCTGCCCTTCACGCTCAGCACCAGGCAGTGCTAGGTTTGGCTTCCCAAGGACCCAGAGTCCTAACCACCTTGGACGAGCCTTTCCAAGGGCTGGACACATTGTCAACAGGTAGACCCAGGTTGAGCCTTTCCTGACTCCCTCGCCTGAGGTCACGGCCGGCACCTGGGGGGCCAGTTACCTTGGACTGTCCGCAGGGCTTGAGGCAGGGGCTGTGGCAGAGGCGGTGGCAGCATGGGCAGTGGCTGCACTCAGGGGTGGCGAGGCGGCCCCGGGAGGGGCAGCAGCAGGCGGCTGGGCGGAAGCGGGCAGCAGCGGGGTGGCGGCCTGGCTGGTACACACTGGAGCATGCGCAATAGGGGTGCTGACGAGGCGGGACCAAGAAAGACAACAGGTCAAGGGGGTCCCGTATACACTGGAGCATGCGCAATAGGCATGCTGATGAGGCAGGACCGAGAAAGACAACAGGTCAGGGGGGTCCTGCTGTATGGGGATGGTGCTTGCAGCAGAGGCAGGCTGGGCGGAAGGCACCATCCATACTGCAAACAGGCTAGAATCTACCAGAAGGTGTGTTTCCAGGCTCAGGGAAGGAGCCTCCCAGGACCCAAGAGGGAAGGGCTCAGAGTACTTGAAGGTCCACAGTCACATCAAAAGTATTCTCAAGTCTGGCTAGTTTCCACACAACCCCTTGCTCCCAATTTCTGTGTACTTCCTATCTTGTCTTTCTCCGTATATACAACAAAAACACAGTGTGGTGGGAAAGTAGATTGAATTACCAAGTTTCTTCACCCATCCTGTTTTCCTTCCCATTTTGCCCTTCCCCATTTAGTCAGAGGCATGCATTGTGCCTGAGAAGGGATGGGACAAGGCACAAAGCAGAGGTAAGACGTGTGTAGGCCCAGGGCTTCGACTGTGGAGTTGTGAGAGCCTGGACATCAGGCTGCAGATGACTCAGGCCCCTGAATGCATTTGGAAGATGGACGAAAGCTACCATGTCAGGCAAGTCCAGGGCATCAGAACAAGAAAGGGGACAATGCGGCAAAGGGGATTCAAGGAGAGAGGGAGCCATGTTCCTGTTCTGGATAAACCCTGGGGACATAGCAGGACCCCATGGTGAAGAGGCAGGCAGACCCAAAACAGCCCAAAGATCCCCAGGCCAGCATGTGACCGAGCACCCATAGAGGGTTTCCCCCACACCCCCTGAGAGTCATGGACATGGTCCTGAGTGCCCGCACATCTGAGAGGCCTTGTAACTGGGAACGAGAGAGTGGCTGCTCTGCGGTGTCACCAGCACGAGACCACATGGGCTGGGAATATCCCAGCAGATGTCAGCCCAGGCAGACCACCACCAAGGACCAAGTACCCACGTGCCCCACCCCACTCTGTAAGCGCCTTTTCCCCCAGCCCATCCAGACAAAAGAAAAGCATCAGAGCCTGGGGTGATGGGATTTGATTTCTGCCATCTCTGTGAAGCAGGGCAGAGAATAAAAATCAAATTATAGGAAAGCAAAGACATGCACATTCTTTGCTCCTTGGGGTCTTTGGATGAAGATTTGCACTCAAAACAACGGCAGCAAGATATGCAGCTCCTGCCCATGGAAATGACCTCCCCCATGTTCTGCAATTCATTCGCTGAACTCGTACCACCTGCCAGGCACATGTCTTTAATTTCTCACTCCAGTCCTCTGATGATCGGCTCCATTCAATAGCTTAGGGAATGGAGGCCGGGAGAATTCAGTCACCCAGCCTCCCAGCGCCTCCTGGCAGAGACAGCAGGATCTGAGTGACGTGCCCTTGGATTTGAAGGAAGCCTTACCCAGGACCTCAAGTGGCCCCTCATGGAGGAATAGAGAAACTTCTTGTGATTAGCCAAGTAGAATCTTTCCGTGACAAAACATACTCTTCGTATTTGAAAACAGAGGACTAATCTTCCCTCTGGGAGTATATGCTGGGAGACCATATGCTGGGTCTTGGGCTGAACTACTGTACAAACCTCAGTCCATTGGATCCTCTCAACCTCCCTGAGTGATTGGTATCATGATCCTCGTTTTACAGACGAAGCACCTGAGGTCCAGAGAGATTGAATCTCTGCTGAACGCCGGGCAGCCGCCAAGGGGTCAGTGAAGGGTATGAACCCTAATCACTACACAGCTTCTCAGTCTTTCATAGGAAGATGAATCGCCTGGGAATCTTGGTAGAATGCAGCTTCTAGTTCAGTGGGTCTGGGGGCTGAGAGTCTACATTTCTAACAGGCTCCCGGGGGGAGTGCCGCTGCTGCTGGTCCGCGGACCACACTTTGAGTAGCGCTGTGCTGGGGAGGTCTCTCCCAGGTAGCAACGCAACTGGGCCATGCGCTGTTCACCAAAGCATTGCTGAAGTGATCTCCTCCATCCAGCGAGGTGCACGGTAGCGAAAGGCATGAAATAGCGAGAGAGGGTTGGGGAAGAAAAGAACCAGGGACTTGACAAGGTTGTAGCTTGACTTTCCTGTGGGAGGAGGCACCATTCTTCCATGACCATGTGGAAAGCATTCAGGGTGGACAAAGGCAGTGGCCATGTCCTGTCTAGCCCTTTCCCAGCTTAGTGGTTCTGACAGAAAGCCTCAGGCAGCCCCGCTCTCAGGCCTGCTGTATCAATGCCTTGAGGCCACTCACCCACCCTCCACTAAAGAAACTGGTTTCTAGAAGCCATGCCTGTGAAGCATCTGCCTCAGAAAAGGGCTGAGTCATAGCATGGGCACTCGCCACTCAGACCCTCCTCATGGTGTGAGCAGGTGCAGGCTGGGATGACTCAGGCTGACAGAGGACACCTGGTCCCCTTTATTTGTTCTCCCTGACCCTGTTGCATGCTTCTGGTGGGCTTCTGAGAACTGAGGACACCACTCAGGACAAGAGTGATGAAGATGTCTGGGTTAGAGACCGTATTCTGTAGGACAAACAGGAAGTTAGCTCTGCCTATCCCTTTTGCTCCAGTTCTCTGTCAGACCAGCTTACCTGGTGGCTCTCCCCAGGCATATCTCCAAACAAACCTGAATTCTGGGGGGCAAAGGTGGAGCTGGATGGGGGCCCTAGGAAAATTCATGACCTACCATCGTGTTTAGGCCCACTGTTGGCAGACACCAAGCAGCCAGGGCCTAGAAGAAGTAGGGATGGCGCTGAGGGTGTCCTGTAGGATTTTGGGTTCTTGTTCGGGTCAACTCTGGCCTGAAGTTCCACAGGCCCCCAGAAACCCCAAGGAGAAGGTACAAGAGAGCAAGCACTGTAGGGGACTTATTAGGCCCTGGCTACAGTCCTGAAGATCGTACCCATGAGATCACCCCAGCCTGGTCTGGAATTCAACAGTTGTCTCTTGACTTGGTCATAATCCACTTTAAATATCAAAGCAAAAACCAGACTAGACCACCAAGCCACTTACACTCAAATGATCACAGCTGTGTGGGGAGGGCACGGCCAGAGGAAACTTACAGCCTGGCTAGTCCCCCTTTCAGCCCATCTCTTCCCTCAACCTGGTTGGCAGCAAGGGGAGCGTGCCAGCCCTGTGCCCTGCTCAGTGGTGATGGCCCTTGATGGGGGGAATGGCGGGGCTTGGTTGATGTTCTTATTGATGACGACGACATGTATGGGAAGGATGCAGATGGTATTGGTGATGGTGCTAGGTCTTGGGTTTTGTGGTCATTGGGCTCAGGTTGGAACTGTGGGTGATGATGGAGGCGTTATGATTGATCGTGCGGTGGGGGGTGGGGATTGACAGTATTCAGGTGAGGACGCTGTTTGTCTTAGTTAAGAGAATGGGAAATGAACATCTTGGTTGATTGCATGATAGCAGAATATCAGTCAGGGGGTTGGTCTTGAAATTATTCACGCTGCCACTGACCGAGTTGGCATTCCATCTTGCAGCCTGATAGCTATGGCTCAGGGCAGCCCTGCCCTCATCCCTTTGCAGCTGGGCTGCTGCAACACACAACTCCAAGGGCCCCGGGGTCATTATAGTCTAGGCTAATAACACCCCCCAAGAACAGTGTCTGGCAATCTCCATAGGCTATAGCGTGAATGAAGCCCTGCAAACTTTGCTAGTCCTACACGGCCTTCAGAACACAGAGCACCCTAGCCTGGCATCCCAGCTCTGGACCACTACCCATAATATCCATTCCAGCCAAACTGATTAACTCAGGATTCTAGGACACACTTCTTCTCCTCAGCACCTCTGTTCCCTCTGCTAAGAACACCTGTCCAGCCTTCCCTAACTGCACTTGTCCCAGTCCTACCTAGTCATGAAGATCAAACACGCAGACGCCTTCTTCCAGAAAGCTTTCTCAGACCTCCGCTTGGAGGGGTGCTCCCTGCCTCTGGCTCTCACATGACCAACCTTGCATCATGGTCAGCCACCGTCCACTGTGGTCCTTTCTGATTCCTTTGGCTCCCACACCTGGCAGACTTGGTACCTTGACTAAAGCCCACAGACAATGAATGCTGGATGAGGAAATCTCTTCTCAGCATCCCCCAGAGGGCTTTATACAGTCCCCTGGCCTGGGGCTGCCAGCTCGCTCGTGCAGGGTCCGGGGGTTATTGGGAGGACACTGGGAAGGCTAGAAAGCAAATGAGGGCCTTCCAGGGCTTCAAGAGGGATCCAGCAGGCAGAGGCTGAAGACAGGAGCTGCAAGGTCACCAGCTCTGACTAGTGGTCCTCGGCCAGCCTCAGACACCCACTGCCTGGGACTTCTCTCTGTCCGGCAGCGTATGGCCCCACAACTACCCCTGGGCCTTGGATGTCAATAAAAGTAGCTAAATATGGGGCGCACCAGGGCGCCCTGATGCAAGCAGGACCCTCCCCCTTCCCTGTTGGTCCCCCAGCCACCTGCCCTGCCTGGCCCTGGCCTTGGCCCTGGACTCAGACTGCTAGAGGCAGGAAGGGTTTGGGAGTCCAAGGTGGAGTAGGCTGGTAGGGTGCTTCAGGGAGCATCCCAGTGCGGTGGGCAGCATAGACCTCTCCCCCTTGGCCATCCCTTCCAGGAGGGATTGCCAAGTCCCTAGAGGCAGAAAGAAAGCCCTTGCCCAGGCAGTGGGAGTGGGAGAGCCTTCTCCGGCCAGTCCAGCCACAGGGAGGGACAGTTGGGGAGCCCTGGGAGATGGACCTTCACATCTGCCTTTGTTTTTGGTTCCCTATGGTTCCCTCAATCAAGGGACAGGCTGATGGGTAGGCAGGTATGTAGGGAAGACATGAGCCGGCCAGCCTGGACCTTCCTAAATGCTCAGGACTGGGACAAGGCTGCAGGTGGCTGGGGCTAGACGCAAGGTCTTCCACACCTGCCTGCCGCCTGAGCAAAGCTTCAGCAAGCCCAAGGATCCCCCCTCCTCTCCTCTCAGTCATGGACTCAGCCCACTGAGGTCCCCCAGCAGATCCCCCGTGAGTGGCTCTTCAGTCTGGGCAAGCCCTTTCCTCGCTTCCTGAACCAGGACTGAGCATGACAGCATCTTCCTGGGCCAGGGGCCGGCAGCAACCCGGGGATGGGGATGATTTCTGATCTGTAGGCCTGCTGGTGTGGCTGGGTATGGGAGGGGAGGTAGGAGACATTCCAGAACCTTACCCCCCTCCCCATCCCCACTGCCCTGTGAGCCCGCAGCACAGACTCCCAGCCACCATTCACCGTCCCCTGAGCTCCACCAGCCCAGGGGGGCCCCCGAGTCAGGAAGTCAGCAGCAGGCAGAGCTGCACTGGGTTCCAGCCCCAGTGGGCACGGCTGAGCCCCTTTTCAGGGGTGCCTGTCCTCTCCCCATCTCAGAACACCCCTCTTGAGTGGTACGCACACAGGCACAGCATGACTGGGGCTGGTTTGGTTCATTTTAAATCCTCTTTATTTCAGAACAAGCATGCGTATATATACAGAAGAGAGTACTAGGGAGCCATCACACACAGCACAGAGAGGAGAGCACACACCCCAATCTCACCACAGCCTGGAGGGGCCTCTACCTTGTCTACCCTGGGGCTTCCACTTCCTCCACAGAGAGCCTAGTTCTGGGCTGCCCGGGCTCCAAAGGGCAGGGAGAGAGCGAGTGGGGCCAGGGTGGGGGGGGGGTGCGGTCAGGGCGGGTTGGCCTCTTCCTGGGACCCTGACCTAGAGGCAGCTTATTCTAGGACGGCACTAGGCCAGACTGCCTCTCTTAGTAGCTGAGGGGGGTGGGAAATGGCCCAGGGGCACGTTCTGTTTCCCTTGGGTCTGTGGTACTATGCCAGCCAACCCTGCCATGTCCTATCTGATCTATGGCTGAGGCCCTGGGCAGGGGAGCAGAGGCGTGGGCCGTGGGGGTGGGGGGTGGTGAGGGTGGCAGTGGGGGGGGCAGGAGTGGGCGCGGAGCTGTGTGGCGCTGGCCTCGGCTGTCAGCTCTGGGAAGGGCAGAGAACAGAACTGCTGAAGGTTTCTATCAAAGGTGCCCCCCAGCACAGTGGTACATTCTCAAGCATCACCGTGGGGCTCACATGCCAGAACTGTGGGGGGGGTTGGGGGAGTCCAGCCTGAGAGGAGTGGGGGCATTCCAGATAGCCTTTTAGCTTTTAACATTAAGGATTTGGGCCGAAAGGCCATGATGCCAGTTGCGCAATTTGGCAAAACGTGGACTGTTACGTTCCGTTTCAAACCTTTCCCTGTGGCACAGAGAGAGAGAGAGAGAGACAGAAACAGAGACAGAGAGAAGAGAGGAAGAAAGAAAGGGGTTAGGGGATGTGTCCCATTCTCCTGTCTGACAGCTCGGGCAGGGGGCATGGGAGGAGGGAGTCTGGTTTGGAGAGGCTTGGCCACCCGCGGAGTACTTTCCAGGTTTGGGACAAGACTAGAGTCCTAAGGACCAGGATTGAGGGACTAGAGTCCCTGAGCGGAATAAGAAGGAAGCCACAGAGAAAGGACCTGGCTAGTGGGCCTAAGGGCCGGCTGGGCAAGGGGGTGGGCCTCTGGGTTCTCCCTGGCCCATGTGGTGAGGGCTGGGCAGGGCTGCTTTGGCTCTCGGGACTGAACCACATAGGCAGGTGGGCCTAGCATGGTCTCTGTCCCCAGGCTGGGCATCAAGAAAGAGGAAGGCCTGTTCCCATGATGAGATTTGGTGAGCAGACCTGTCACCTCCCTATGCTTCCCTGGCCTCTGCCAAGCCTTCTCTGTTCCCAGACAGAAACCTTCACGTACCACCAACTGCCTGCACCCACCCAGGCCTGAACACAGCCAGGTACACACATGCAGCACGTCCTCATGAGACCATGGGCACACCTACAGAGGACCAGGACTTCCCACAACTTGCCACCCACGGAGCCTCCGCGGCTCCCCCCACAGCCCCCCCATAGCCCCCCCACAGCCTGCTCATCCAAGGGCGCAGCACAAAACAGGCAAGGCACAGCCAGAAACGCAAACACAGAGGAGAGGGTGTGCCTGGGGAAACGCAAGTGCCACAGATGCCAGAACCCTAGACCTTCTAGGCTGGAGGGACCGCTAATGGCCTCCAGACCAGAGGTGCACATTGGTGGCCCAGAGGCCCACATCCAGCCACAAACATGGTATGTTTAACCTGGACAGTGTTTAAAACTCCTTTTAAAAATTAATTGCTACATCCAGACCATGGAATACTATTCATTAATAAAGAGAGATGAACGAACCATTGGTACACTCTCTAGCTTGGCTAAATCCCCAGGGAATCAGGCTGACAGAGAAAAGCCAATCCCACAAGGTCATGGACTGTATGATTCCATATACACAACAGACTTGAAATGATAAAACTAAAGAAGTGGAGAACAGTTAACAGATCGGTGGTTGCCACAGGTCAGGGAGACGGTGTGCGCGGTAGGGAGGTGGGTGTAGTGATACACGGGCAACAGGGGGAGAAGCCTTGGGGTGATGGAAATACTCTGTATTTGGCTATCCCAGTGCCCACAGGCTTGTTGTGATTTTGTACTGTAGTTTTGCAAGGTGTTACCATGGGGGATAAAGGGTGTAGAGGACCTCTCCATATTATTTCTTACAACTGCATGCCAATCTGCAATGATCTCAAAATAAGTAGTTTAATAAATGAATTGCCAGCGTACAAAGGTCAGGAAGATCAGCGTTAGGTCTCTGAAAATCAGAGATGGGGCAGTGCTGGTCTTACATTTCTCTAGCCATCCCGCATCCCCACATACACATTTTTTTACCACCCACGTCTGCATTACAGACTCCCCCTCTACACGTGGAGTCCTGCATGCTGTGTCTCTGCTGAAGATTCTGTTCGACTGCCAACGTACTGGAAAACCACTGTTCCAGACCAAACTTTCCTGATACCAACAGGAAGCGAAGGCCCAGAGACATCGCGTGAATGGCCTAAAACCACGCGGAAAGTCAGCAGCAGAGCTGTGAGCTAACTAGGACCTCTCCGAGGTTGGGGAGAAAGAAGGAAGACAGCAGAAGCAGGGGCCCTGCTGGCAGCAGGATGTGCGGCAACAATACCACCCAGGACAGAGACAGGGCCAGTCTGTCCGGCCAGGTTCACGGCCACTGTCATCAGTGCTCAGTGACAGGCTCGGAGATAGTCCCCAAGAGTCGGTGACTCTAGCAAGCCTACTCTGCTTGCAGTTGTTGGTAAATTCACAGCCTGCCCGAGAGAGGATCCAGAAGAGGAAAGAAGAGAGGGGGCAGAGAGAGGGGAGAGCCGGAAGGAGAGAAAGGACGAGAAGTCCTAGGACAGCCATGGGGGTTTCTCAGGGATACCCAGGGAGGGTGCTGGTTTCTCCAGTGTGGGGTTTTCAGACTTGCTAGGCTGGCAGACCACCAAGAATAAAAAATCCACAAAGTGCAGATGACTTTTGCCATCTGTGTGAAGGTTCCCTTTGGCGGGGAGGGCTCTGAGCTGGGCTGGCCCCAGGGGAGTCAGCCACAGGAGCTGGGACAGAGCTGACTGTGCACAGGGAGGGAGGGAAGAGGACCCTGGGGTGCTTGCCCAGGGAGGCCACAGTGGGGAGGAGGGAGGAACTGGTGGGTGCCTGAGCTCCGCTGGAAGTATGGGAGGGAAAGGAAAAAGAACCTTGGGTGGGGGGCACTGTGGAGTAGGGACTTAGAAGAGTTTTTATGCTGTTTGTGGAGGAGGGTGCAAGGGCCCCCCTCCCCTCCGACTCCTCTGTGAACTTGTCACTCAAATCAACTTTCTTCCTTAACCCTTGGGGTCTAAGAGAGGGGCTGAGTTCTTCACACAGGTGAGCATTGTGTAAAGGCAGAAATCGCACTTATGAGACGGTTGAGCTACAAGGTGGGGGGCAGAGGATGTCTGGGTTACACACTGGGGTCCTCTGGGATGGTCACGCCCAAGCAGTGGGAACCTGATGCCTCGAAGATTCGAACCCTGCCTCGGACAAACTAGGCTCGCCTCCATGTCCACCCTCATCAGCGCAGCCCCACGTGGACCTGACCTGAGCCATCAGACCCCCGGAGCGCTTGCCCCAAGTCCGACAGAAGCTGTGGTGACCTCTCTGAGATTAGAGGCTCAGCTCTTGGAGGGAGGCCCGGTTTGTGCTCTGCTACTTCAGACGGAGGCCAGGAGCGCCAGTACTCCCTGCACCCCCGTAGGAGCTGGCAAGAGCTGCTATTTCAGTCTGCCTGGAGAGTTTGCTAAGGTGCTAGGGTTGTTCCTAGGAGGGGGCCAAGTCCACAGCAGACGCCTGGGTTATTTAGGGGCCCACCCTGCCTCTCCTGGAAGGAGAGGGTCCCTGGAGATTAGGCTCTGCCTTGGGCTGGCCAGCAGTGGGCACGGGAACCTCTGACGGAAGCCACCTGCTCCTACCAGCTGTAGGGGACACCTTCAGTGTCAAGAGCCAGGACCCTGAGGAGAGGAGAGCAGAGGAGGACGGCAGAGCTATGCACTACTATAGGACTATTGCAGGGTTGGGGTGGGAAGCAGGGAAGGCCTGGGAAGTGGAGCAGAGACACTCTGTGAGGGGAGAGGATGCCGGGTCCTGTGACAGGCAGACTGCCCCCTGCTGTTGAGGCCAGCAGAGCCACCGCACCTGATACAGAGCCTCCGCTCACAGCATTCCTTCCTGCCTGTACCTGCCGCCCCCCACCCAGCCCCAGCAGTAAGAAGAAGAAAGCCCCTCTGCACATGTACAAGCCTGTACAGGCTGTTGCCCAGGCCCCAGGGTTGGCAAACTCAGGCTCGGCTGGAGTCCGCTACTTGGAAGTGGTGGCAGACCTTAATCACAAACAGGACGGGAGCACGCACCCAGCACGAGCCTTACTCCCGGGGCCTCTGGTTGCTTATGATTCAGTGAGATGAGATCGCACACCCACCTCCACAGACCATGGGGAGAATGCACATTTTGTGGAAGGCTCTGAGGACCACTTCCCAGAGATTAAAGTCAGGAAAAGGGAGTGGAGCAGGAGGCTTTTGCCCCTCCAGTCCTGGGTAGAAGGTTTAGTGGCTGTCCCTGAGGCTTCACAGCCCGGCCAGAGACCCCAGTGGGTCTCTGTGGGGGAAGCTATTTTTTCTCCGGGGTGTGTGTGTGTGTGTGTGTGTGTGTGTGTGTGTGTGTTTGCCCAGAACTGAGGGGGAAGCAGGATGGAGCCTCTATTTGGGCTCTCTTTCCAGATTTCCCTACAGAAAACCCTGCAATAGCTGGAAAGAGGCTCTAAGACGTGCAGCAGCCTTCTTCTGGGGGCTGAGCCAGGCTCCTGTGGGATTAGTCCCCAGGGGGAAGGACTGATCTGCCCACATATCTCTAGGCCTAGGCAGAACAGGCCCCGGAAGATGCTTCTGAAAGGAGGGAATGACCAGTGAGGCCCGGACACACCCCTTCTTTCGAGCTTTGGTGTTCTCACTCAAGAACTTTGCAAGAGCCTGCATATTCCCGGGGAAATAGGAGAGACGGAGGTTCTGCCTTCTAGACCGTGTCTGATTAATGAGGTGCAAGCTCAGAGTGCCCGGCCAGGAGAACGAAACGTCCTCAGAAGTACTCACTCCGGGGGCAGGGCTCTGTCTCACACGAGGGAGAGAAAACACGCTGCAGGCTTCCTGACGGAAGGCTATTTGCTGGGGGTGGGGGGGGTGCTGTTGGTGGGCAGTAAGCCCCTCTGTTGGGGAACTACACTCCTCATCAAAGCATCCATATGGGTGACTTCAAAGAGGAGGTGGAAAAAAACAACAGAGTGCCATGGAGCCTGGGAGTGGGGACGGCTGACAGCTCGGTCACACTTCAAGTAGCTAGGTACTCTCTACTGAGCGAAATCTCATTTCTTCCCATTGGGGCTTTATGTAGACACCGTGTGGGCACTAAAGGGTTAACAACGGTGACTAGAACTACAGGCCATCTTAAGCAGGCCTGGGAGGACCACGTTTTCCCTTGGATGCCCCAGCCAAAAAGTGGGAGCAGTTTGGACTGGCATAAATAGAGGTTGGAAAATAAAAGCCCCGTCAACTCAGAGCTGACCCCAGAGCCCCACTGTCCACGCAATCCTGGGATCACTACATGCCAGTTAGCCGAGTACAGAAAGCCTGGACCCATGTACCAGAGCCCCTCTGAGCCCCAGCGCCTTACAGGGAGGCCGCCACAGAACGCGCCCCGAGGCAGACTCTCCCAGGAAGAGCACGCACATTTGCCACCGGAAGTAAACACAATCATACGGGCCCCCAGGCCTCACCACGGAAGATCCTAGCAGGTTCCAGTGGGTTTCAGGGCAGTGTGCCCCCCTCATACCCGGGCCCGTGAGCACCTGGATGCAGGTGGTAGGTTAGTGGCTATGGCCCCAGGCCTGCCACAGTCAGGGGAACATACCCTGAGACACTCAGCCTAGCAGCAGCCCCTGTGCTTTGAGCAATCAATGGAACTAATACCTCAGTGTAGGTATGGACAGGTGAATCCTAAGGTGAGGTACCCGTGCCCAGCACAGCCCTCCACATGCCTGCTTCCCTGTGCCCAGCCTCCAGACTCACAGGGGACGGACCCTGAGCTGAGCGCACAGGCAAGGCCGCTGGCCCAGTGCCCTCACAGGGAGAGATGCCCTCATTCTCAACAGCCCAGCAAAGGCCAAAGCAGCCCTGCCCCCTGCCCAGGGACAGAGCCAGGAGAGCCCAGAATCCTTATTCCTGCAGCCTGGGCCCAGGGGATTGAGACTCCGCTCCAGGCACCCAGCTCAGTGACCTGGGACGAAGGCCCCAAGCCAGCGTCTGCTGGAGCCCTGCAGGGGCCAGGAGCTTCCAAATACATAAACTTGAGAGGTTCCTTCCATGAGTCATGTGACCTGGGAGCTGCCTGGGGAGGGGTTGAGTTAGGAGGGACAAGGCCACAGAACCTGAGTCTGGGCACTTACCTTGACCGTCGTAAAGCTTCTTCATCAGGGTCTTGCACTGTGGGTAGAAAATTGTTGGATTAGGAGGAATCGCAGGAAACATAGGAGTCCCCACCAAAGACTGAACAGTGATTGCCCCCAGCCTGTAAACCTTGGCAGGGGAAGACTGTGTGCTGGGCAGAGGGCAGGGGGAGACCAGAGGAAATGGTGCCATTGGGAGGGAGTAGTCCAAGGTGTGGCTTTTGAGGTCCTCTTATCCCAGCTCTGGGTCATCACATGGCATGTGGCTGCCCCCACTGCAGTTAGAGACCTGGGCAGAGGACCCATGTCATTCAGCAGCCTGCCCCAAGGGGCCCAGAGCGGTCAGCAGGCCACTAGTTATCTGACAAGACCAGCTCATCTTCAAGGGCAGGGGTTTGACAGCCTGGCTGCCATGGGCCCCTCTGCATCTCCCCTGCCAGCGCCCCCTCCCCCACCCCCAGCCCCACTTACTGTATTCTGTCCCGGTCATCTGGGCCAAGATGCGGAAAGAGCGAGACTGCAGGTTGGAGGAGCGTCGGGCCCACTCCTCAGCCTCGTCTTCCGGCTTGTTCTGGTTCTTAATCACGGCCTGGTACACGGGGGAGGCGCTGTCCACGGCAAGGTCTTTAATAGGAAGGCTCCTGCAGGTCAGAGAGAAGCGTGAGTGAGGGCAAGGCTGGAGGCCTGCTCCTGTCCTCCTGCACTCGCCCTGCAGCCCATCCACTCGCACCCTTACACCCTACACACCAGCTGGTGGTCCCTGCTTTTCTCAACCCGCTGTACCCTCCACCCACTGCCATCCGAAAGCCTGCGACAAGGGCTTGGCCTGGGTCCTCAGTGCTCAGAGAGGCCACAGCAATTCCTCACGGATCCCTCCAGTCATGCCCACACCCCAGCCTGGGCTGACTCCACACACAGACCTGAAAACCCACTCCCATAGCTGCTGCCCCGTACCCCAGTGGGGAGGGCTGGATCTCTTTTAAGGGAAGAAGAAACAGAATAGGTCTCTTGAAATAATTTCAACCTCTCTGAACAATTCCTGAGTTTGGGGCTGGGTGACAACGGGCCTTTTGGGGGACTCAGAGGCGTCTTCAGGGTCAGTCCTTTGCCCCTGTATACGGTTGGATCCAAACAGGGAGCCACCGGTGCCAGGCCTGACCCAGAATAAGAGTGGGGGCCTCCCGTTCAGCAAACACGGGCAGGCGTGGTGGGGAGGAGGCGTGAGAAACAGGGCAACAAGTCTGATGGGCTGGCGTTGCCTGTAGATGGGGAGGGGGGTTCTGGCCTGGGGGAGCTGGGAGAAAAGCTGCAGGGAAGGTCATTAGTCCTCTGCTCCAGAGCAGCATGGCCTTCGGAGGAGGAACTGGTGACCTTCCCTTAGACTCCCTTAGGCACATGGCAGGTGCTCAAAACTTACTTAAATGAATGAATCCCAGGTCAGAGCCAGAAGGGACCCCAGAATCTCTTGCGTCCAGGACCTCCCAACCTGAATCAGACTGCAGGGCATCTTACAGGTGCCCACTTACCCTGGCTAGTGAGAGCTGGAGGATCCTGACTGTCCAACCCACACTCTAAGGAGTTAGGGTGGACTTGAGTCAAGTTCACAGCAGTGACGGCCTGACTCCCCAGCCTATGGACCAGTGGCCCAGGCCTCTCTTCTTATAGATGCTGAAACTGAGGTCCAGAGAGGCTAGCTCCAGGTGACAGCATGTAGGGGCCCTGTTGGGTCAGAGCCCAAGCTTCCTGGGTCCCACTCCACAGTCCTTTCCATCAAATTATCCTCAGCAAAAATGGCTGAGAGAGGCAGCTTCTGCCCACTGGGGCCTTGCTCACCCCAGATGCTCCACACCTGGAGACATGGCCCAGCCCAGGCACTCCGTGAAGTCTCCCCTTGCCTGCTGCTATGGCCACCTCTACCTGCCCTCCAAAGGGCCAGATGGCTGGGAGAGGGACCTCCCCAGTGCCCACATCTTCTAGCCTCTCTGCAAGGAGCTGGAAGGAAGCACTGGCCTACTTTCCCAAGACTGGGAGTCCCTCAAGATTGGTCCTCAGTGTCTGGCTCAGAGTGGGTTCTAAGAGCAGAGGTAGAGAAAGGTGACAAAAGGTGACCAAGACTGCATGGAGCTGCCCCTACTTCCCTGAAGGGTCTGCCCTGTCCCCCGGGAGCTCCAGCTACTGTCCACCTCAGATCAGATGGGGAAGACCAGCAGATCCCTCCGGGGTCCAGCAGCAGGGAGGCTGGGGCTTCCCAGAAAGCAGAGGAGAGAGCGGGGTCTCATGCAAGAGGCCATTTCTGGCATAGGGAGGAGCATTGGCAGGTCTGCTGCCTTTGAGTGAGAGGTACCGTAGGAAAGAAGAAGCAGGACTCCCTGATCTGCTCGAAGGGAAGGAGGAAGTGTGGATTGCGCCAAGGAAGAGGGAAGGTGTAGACCCAAGGCCAGGCCCTGCCCTTGAATCTGCCTACACATAGCTGTTCGGTCCAGAAAGTGGATGGAAGGTGTTTGCTACCATTTCCCTGGAATGTGCCCTTGAGACACTCCCCTGTTCCTTCCACAGTTCCAGGGGCTCAGAAATTTCCCAGGGGTGAGTCCCTTGGGATTCACATTGCTAGCTCCACTTTCCACAGTGCTGTGCAAAGACCAGGGATTTGTGTTGTTGCCGCGACAGCCCCTGGGAGTCAGATGAAGGAATTCCTGTTCCTTTTGAGACTCCAGGACTCCAGGAGAATATGTACAGAGAAAGGATGGAACAGGCCCTATAGTCCTGGGACCCTGGGTCTGAGGCGACTCTGGAGCCACTCCCAGTAATGGTCTTCTTGCCACCAAATACATGCCACAGTTACCACAACATCAAGGTCACCTCTAGACACTTACCCACTGTCCACTGCCCTCAAATCTGACTCATCTTTGGCCTCTCATGGATGATACTGGCAGGTGCTGGCTCCTTCAGATCCATGAGGATCCTAGGGAATGGCCTCCAAGAGGCCCCCTCATCACCCCTTCCCTGAATAATGGCCCCGCATGGATTCTGACATTCAGGTCTCTGCTGTCCCAGAGCAGACAGGAGCTGCCGCAAAGCATAGCCCAGAGATCCACTCCCAGCCTTGGGTGCAGGGGAGGCAGTGTGATGTCACTGCTCTGATTTCCATGTTCATAGTCACGTTATTGGAGGCAAAGCCCAAAAGCACTTGCCTGTATAGTCTCCTGAGCATGTCGTTTGGCTGTGAGGTGGGTGTGAGGAGGAACATGGACAGAACCGCTGTCCTCAGACATATCCCACCAAACCCACACACCATCCCTCAACCAGACAGACGACCACGACGTGGAACAGACAGTGTGGAGTCTACTTACGCCAGCGGCGACGCCCTGCCAAGCAGAAGAAAGCCCAGCAGTGAGTGCGTGTCCATCAGCGGAAGGCAGAGGGGTTGCGCACACACAAGGGAGCGGGGTTAGGGTCAGAAATGAGTTAGGGGAGTGGGGTGGATAAAGGAGGAAGAGAAAGAGACAAAAAGAAAACTGTCAGTGAGGAAGGAATCATGGACATTAACAGCAGAAACGGAGCACCTTACGGCACAGGGCGGCTCCTACCCCTGGTACCACGGTAGCATCAGCCCAGCAGGGCGAAGTTAGAAGGAAGGGGAAAGCAGGTTGCTTCCCAGGCACACAGGGAAGGGAGGGGGAGGGGAGGGGAGGGGAGGAGACAGCAGGAAGGTGGGAGAGGTACTCTGAGAAGCCTAGGTTAGGTCAATGGTGTGTCATGTTAAAAAAAAAAAAAGAAAGAAATAGTGGTGAAACCAAATGATAGTAGTCTTTTTCCAAAGACAAAGAATATATAAAGTTAGTGAAGAGCAGTTCTTCCATTATTTTCCACTGAACTTCCCTCTGGTAACCTTACCGCTCTTAAGGGCACACCAAGGACGCACAGGCAAATGTTAACAGGAAATCCCTGTTAGCTTTTTGGCTTAGTCAGGCAGCCTTGTTTTTCTGGGTACACATGAGCAAATGGTTGTGTTTTGAAACTTACGTGGTCATATTTTCTGCTTTGAATGGTGGGATTAAAGAAATAAAACTCTCCAGAGTTCTGCAAAGAGCTACAGCTCAGAACCTGGTGGGTTTGAGACTCAGGGCTCCAGGGCAAGCAAACTCTGCCCCCTGGTGGCCCAAGGAAGCACTGTGAGCGGAAGAGGAGAGGGGAAGTCCGCACACCTTTCCATCCTTTGTCCCCTGGAGCCTCCCCCTTGTAACTACAGGTAACGTCAGGGCCACCAGGGCTGAGTTCTGCAAAGGCCAAACACTATCAGGGTTATCTGGGACTTTTTAACCCTTTTATCTCTCTTACAAACATCTGTTTTTCCTAGCTTCGGGGAAAAAAAAAATACAACCATTGTTTTAAGATTTCTTGCCTTGAGTTGCTTAAGGTCCTGACTTGGGGATAAGATGTTGCCCAAAGAGATAACCAGTCAATTCTGAAAGTTAACAATGATATTCTCAAGTAGAAAACAATACGAGTGTTTGTGTGAGAGAGAGAAGGACAGAAAGATAGATAGAGACAGAGACGGAGAGACACATACAGGGAGAGAGAGATACAGAGAGACTACGGGAGACAGAGAAAGCAAGAGGGAATGAGGTCCCTATTACCGTTTGCACTATTAGCATTTTTTCCCACAAATGATTCCCAGCCAACTCTTTCCCTATTTAACACTCGAGTTCCTCAACCATTGCTAACAGGCAAATTCTAAGAACCAAGGATGCCTTAAATCTCATTGCCCTGAGACTGGGCTTCCCTGAGTCCTGGGTGCTTCCTAGGCTCTGCCGTGGGCTGACTACAACCAATACCTCGGATGATTTGTCCAGAGGCCCCTTCCCAAACAAGAAACCTGATCATCCGTTTGAATTGCTCTCATCATTTAAAGAAATCAACAACTTCCCCCAAAGAATGGCTTAGTCTATGAGAAGACTGGTTTATCCAGATGTGACCCAGG
The DNA here is from genome assembly GCF_002288905.1 of Enhydra lutris kenyoni. Lineage (NCBI taxonomy): Eukaryota > Metazoa > Chordata > Mammalia > Carnivora > Mustelidae > Enhydra > Enhydra lutris. The sequence goes on along the minus strand of NW_019154096.1, from coordinate 38,105,322 downwards.
ATTCCGGATGTTTCTTTCTAAACTGATCCCCTTGCGGAGCCTGGGGGAAAATGCAGAAGCTGTGAGAAGCGCTTGGAGCAAGCACCATATTCGTCGATTCTCCACCCTTCTCCTAAAGCTGAGACTGATTCTGAAGAGAGAATATGGTATTCTGAAAGGCCTGGCAAAAGTTCCCCTCCAACAGCCATGGCCCTAGACGCTCAAGGTGAGGGAGGAAAGCTGGTCTCGATGCCCAAAGTCTCTGATGGCACCAAGCAGCCTGGTGCTGTTGGCCTCTACTGGTGAGGAGGCCCAGCCAGTGGTGGAGGCGATGACCGATGAGCAACGGCGGAGGAGGGGAGGCGCTTACCCACTGAAGTCACTGCCCTGGGCCTGGGCCTGCCCAGCAATGGCGTCCATAATGGCATCCTGGGAGTACATGCTGATGGGTGTGTTGTACTGCGCATGGATGATGGTGGCCTTGCCGCCCAGCCCCTTCACCTCAATGGGCTTGTGGGTGGACAGGGCAGAGTCCTTCAGGGCGCTGGGGTTGAACCGTTCCTGGTAGTCCGCGCTGGGGGAGGGCAGCAGGGAGAGCAGAGGAGGAAGAGGAAGGGAGGCGGAAGGAGAAAAGGCAACAGGTGGTGTTACACAGGGGGTCAAGGCGAGGGCTGGTGGTGGAGAGACCTCCCAAGGCCTGATCCCAGATAGGTCCCCCAAGTCCCCTGAACTATGGACAGCGGCATCTGGTAGAGAAAACCCTAGAACCCTCCCCAGAGCCTTTCGTGGCCGGTTTCTCTTGCCCACTCTGGCAATGCCAGACCCTGGGAAGCCTCTGCTCAGCCTGAGCTACATCTCAGGGTCAGCAGGGGGCGCCAGGCATTGAAAGCTCTCTCAGCTCACCAGCAAGGAAGCAGAGACAAAGAGGGTTGGGGGTCGGGGACAGGAGCTGGGCCACACGTGAGAAGCAGTGCAGCCCAAGCAGGGTCCAGAATGACCGAAAGGCAAAAAGCAGCCCCGCCGGGCACACATAGGGGTTCTGAGCAAAGTTCCTCCACGACGGGGCTCATCCTGCTGGCCATGCCCTCCGTGGCCCAGGACTCTGCTCCTCCAGATGATCCAGGGCACGTGTTTCTTCCTCGGAGCAGGACTCCGGGCTGCTCAGTCCCCCTCAAGTCCAGCTGGCTGTGCGGCCACCAGTCTCTGCCCATCGGGGCGCTCCCCTCCAACAGATGAGTGCACTCCTCGGGCCCAGAAGGTCAAGCGCAGCCCTTTGGAGCGGTCCCGACACCGCCGCAGGGACAGAAATGTCTTCAGGCTCATGTGGAACCCAGCAGGAGCGCGGCACACACTCCACCACCGTCCCCCCCTCCCCCCAGAGCCAGCCTGCTGGTCTGAAGCAGCCACCACAGGAAAGGGCGAAGGGAAAGGGCACATCAGACAGAGCCCTGGCACCCCTCCCCAGTGCCTTTCCTCCATACTTGCAGCTCCACTCACATGCAGGCTCGCTCCGGGACATGAATGCACGCCCACTCACACATGCACACGCATGTACACGTGCTGACGCAGGCGCACGCTGTCCAGACCCACAGACACTCGGACGCATGCTGGGATGTGCACACGAGCGCACACACATGCTTTCCTTTGATACTAACTTGGCTGGAGAGTTGGCTACCACCTGGGGAGGAGAGAAAGAGCAAAGAAGACAGGGCTATCAGAGTGTGGTCCTGCCAGGGGCTCTGAGCGCTGGGACCATCCTCAGATTGGCCCTCATGGAGGCTGCTCCAGCTCTGACAGGCGCTGGGGGAGGAGTCCCGAGGAGAGGGGCAGGGCTCCAAATCAGGGTCACGGCCTCTGAGTTTGGGTCAAAGGTGCTGACAGTGGTGTTTCCCTCTCAGTAGGTCCACAGTGCTTGAAGCTTTGCCAGGAATAAGGGTTTTCTAGTCCATCTTCATGGGTGCCACATACTGCCTGGCTGGAGACCCCAAGACAGGAAGATGGAGAGGGAGACAGGACCAGCTGCAGCTGCTATGGGCCAAGCCCAGGCTGTAGGAGCCTCCTAGCTAGTCAGCCATCCTGGACTTATCCTTGTGTAATTGGCAGTGGTGCTGGGGGGTGCAGACGGGTTACCCACAGTCTCCCAGATGTACTCTACTCTGGGGCACAGGGGTGCAGTCCCCTGTGACTGTCCCTAAAGGCCCTGTGGACGGTCAGTGAAGCAGGATGGAGGAAGGCGGAGGCTCAGGAGAAGGTCCAAGGGGTATTGCAGGAAAGAGCCCAGCCAAGGCAACCCAACTCAGACCCAAGAGGGACCCTGCCCTCGCTTTTGTCTAGAGCGAGCTTCCTGGAGCATCATCTCTTTGGGGGAGGCATTGCCTGCATTAGGTTTCCTTAAATGCAAATCCCTTGCAGGGCAGACCGGGGCAACACCAATGGCCTTGCCAGAAACCTGAGGGAAAAGAGCACAGGTGGCATCCCTGCCCCCGTCGCAGACTGGACCACTCGGGGCTCTGGCTGAGAGATCCTGGGCCCCAACTAGCCTGACCCTGGTCATCCCTTGACCAGGCCAAAGCTAGGGGGCCCTCTAGCTGCACGCCTTACAGTCTTGGAGCTGATAAAATTCCCTCTGTCCTCTAGGCTCAAATAGCTCCAAGTGGAGCTATATTAGGAAAGATCTTCCATCCCTTCTCCATTTCTGGCCAGTGCAAACAGCTGCAGGGTCAGCTCTTGCCCTGACCAGCCCAATGTCCCCTACAGAGGACAGTGGGGTGGGGAGGGGGAGTGCCGCCTCTGCCCTTCCCTGTCCCAGCACCGGGCAGCCGGCACCGTCTTTGGCATTGACTCCTGCTCCATGCCTAGCTCCCACCTGAAGACTTGGAGGCTGAGTGGCCCTCAGCAGACAGCTCAGAGAGGAGCCAGCACCAGGTCTCAGGGAGAATCAGTCAAGATCCACCCAGAGGCCCCTGCACCAAGTGCCCTGAGGGGTACTGCCCTGCCCTGCCAGCTTGCAGCAGATGGAGAGGGACTGCTGCCATGCTCTGGCCTGCGGACCTCGCACCCTGTTTGTTCTCGCCAGTCCTCCCCAGAGGATACAAGCTGCCAAAGACTCACATTGCAAGCTGCCTGGAGAGGAGGAGAAGGAACTTCCTTTTGGAGCCAGGTGGGACAGAGTTTAAATCCTTACCCTGAATCTTCCTAGCGCTGTGACTCTGGGCAGTTCCCCACCAGTCTCAGCCTCAGTCCCTCATTCACAAAATCGAGATGGTGGCGGCCACTGCGCAGACAGGCTGTGCACACTAAACAGAATCCTGAGTGTAAAGTCCTTGTCATGACTTACGTGTGCAATGGATGGGATGTGGGGATTAGCAGTTACCAGCCCTGTCACCTTCCAGCACATAGGCACTTAGCAAAGCTGGTAGCCTCAGCCCATCAGAAGCTGCCTGGGCTAGCCCAGGTCAGAGGCTCCCTGCTTCCAGCATCGCCTGGGGACCACAACACAGCCTTTACTGTGGATGAACAGAGAGATGTACTCCTTCCACTAGCCTGTCTATCCTTAGAGAAGCTGTTGGACCCTGCTGCTCTGAGTGTCAAGTAATAAATTAATACTTGTTGGCTTCTGAGAAGCCCCTGCACCAGAGGGAAGGCACCCCTGGAGTCATGGGAAGCTGGGATGGGGCTGGCCCTTGACTTTGCTGGCCAGGTTGTGAGGTCCCTATCACCATGTAGGAAGGAGTCAGGCTGACCCAGGTACCAGCCCAGTGTGCCACTGTGCTTATTAGCTGTGTGTGACCTTGAGCAAATCACTCACTCTGAGCTTCTACTTCTCAGCTAGGAAATGGGGGAGATGATGCTCACCTCTGAAGTTGCTGAGAACTGAAGTTAAATAAAGCACATGGACTGTGAGTTGGCCCCAAGTCTAGACTGAGGGCTCACAAGGGGACATATTACTGTCACTGTAGGTGGGCTTCATGGAGGTCCCTGTCTCTCAGAGACTGATTTCCCTGCCAGGGGCCAGTTCCAGAGAGCACCAGAAAGAGCTACCAGCCCATCCAAGGTGGAAGGAGGCCATTTCTGCTCTGTCATTCCTTGAGTTTTTTGGCAGAAGCTCCTTGCTGGAAAAAGCCCAGGGTTTATGGTTCTGATGCCTTGGTCTGAGGAGGCTGGGGTCCAGGTGCTCAGGCTGTGGAGTGCTCAAGGCCAGCTTCAGCCAGGATCCCAGAAAGAGCTGAGGGATATGGGGAAGCTGGGGATCGGCAAGGGAGCAGTGAACCAGTGGGGCACAGGTACCTTCTGTGGCAAGGGCAAGGGAAGGGCATGGGCGGGGCCAGAATGACCCAGGTTCTGATTCTAACTCCTGGGAGCATCTACTGTGTGACTTCAGGTAGCACAAGGCAAGTGTGCTGGCACGGAGTTCAGGGCTGTGCAACGTGTGTCCTCTTTCCATCCTGCCAGCAATCCTGAGATATGGACAGTCTCACACCCAGGTACAGAGGAAGAGCCCTGAACCCCTAACCACTGGGCCATAATGGCCTTGACTCAGCCTGCTCCACCTCTAGAGCACATGAAGATAATTATACCGATTGTAGCTGAGAAGTTAGAATAAGATACAAGCAGGAAGGGCTTAGAAGCTAGCACGTGCTCTGCTTGGGGGCTCCCTCCCCTCAGCCCCTCCACGATGCGCACCCTGGTTGCAGGTTCTTTTAGCTCCTGTGCTCACAGAGTCCCACCAGCTGGCGCTCAGCGGGTTGTGGGGGGGCAGGCTACCGTTCTCCTACACACCCTCTTTGTCCTCCGTTCTTCCTTGCCTCATTCTATCTAGGCTCAGTTCTACAAGCCCATGACACTCACCCCATTCCTGAATCTTTCTGCACCCAGCTCAGTCGCTCCCACCTACAGGCAGTCTTCCCAGATCACTCCCAGCCCCCAGAGAACTTACCCTCCTACCTTTCTATTTCTTCCCTGCTTCTACCTCAGGGCTCCTCCAGGGGAGGGACCTTTGTCCCAGGGTTCCTTGAGGCAGCAGGCTTCATCTTGTGGGGTGGTGGATGTGGCAAGGTGTTGCTGGTGTGGATGTTTTGGGAGTCAGTATCTCTTGCATTCAGACCTCACTTAGCCACTTAGCAGCGGGACGGCTGGACCTTGACTAAACCTCTGAGCCTCAGTTTCCCCCTCTGCAGGATCCAATGCGTCACCCCAGCTTGTGGAAAATAATGACGCGTCTGGCTCCTTACAAAAATACCGGCCAGGTCATTACTTGTATGGCTCCAGGCTTGTGCCACCGCGTGGGCCGACTGAGGCCAGCTCCTTGCTCTGACTGCCTGGCCGAGCCTCCATGAGCACTGAGGACCCCGGTGGCCCCAGACCACCAGCAGAGAGCGGCGCACCTGTTACCTACCCTCCTGGGAGTCCAGCACCTGAGGCCTTCCCTCGGAGGCTCATCTGATACATCTGAGCCATCTCCCTCAGGGTCTCTGCTGAGTACAGGCCAATGGGGTTGTTATACTGCCTTGGCTGGCTTGAGCCCTGCGGGGCTTTCGGGCTGAGTGAGTCCAGGGCTCCCTCCAGGCTGGTCTTGGCCCCTGGGCTGCCCCGCGGAGGGCCGGGCTCAGAGGCCTCCGTGTGTGAGGAGAAGACGGAGGTCTGGGAGAAGGAGCTAAACGTGTGCCTGAGCTCCGGGGTGCCCAGGGTGCCCAGACTTGCCCTCGCCTCAGGGTTGGGGCTGAGTGCCGCTGGGCTGCCGTTCGTGTCCCGAGCGGGGTCCTGGCCCAGAGCAGCGCCATGCAGGGGAGAGAGAAGAGAGCGGTTAGAGGCTATACGGGTCCCAGCGCTTCCGCAAGGACCTGAAACACAGGTGTTAGTGTGAGCGCCCAGCAGCCTGCCCCCTGCTGCGACCACGCAGAGCTCGGGAGGGGACACAACGGACACCTGCAAGAGAAAGGTTTTGTCGAGGAGAGGGAGGGAGGTGCCCATCCCTGTCCCTGAGGCCCACATCCTCCTGACCAAAGTGCCAGCCCCACACAAAAAGCCAAGCCAAGCCAGCCCACCTGCAGGGCTGCGGGAAAGGGGACGTGGGCCTCAGGGAGTTGGGGAGAGCCCCCTCCATCCTCTCTCTGCTTCCCATTGCCCTGAGTGGAAGCCCCTAGTTGGCACAGCCTGGCCTCCTGCTCTACCAACCCCATACTGAGATGCCTCCACATGGCCAGCCAGAGGCCCCCCACCCTGAGCTGGCAGTGGTCAGGCAAAGTAGAAATGCAAGAGGGAAAACTGGGACACTGCGGGGCTGACAGCTTGTTCCCACAGTCTGCCTGTGCAGCTTCTCCTAAGCAGCCCTCTGCTCCCTTCCCCCATCTGTCACCCACCCCAAGCCCCTGTCAGCCTCTTCCTTTCAGAATGAGGTCATGCAGGAGGCAGGGAGTGGGCCCTGCAGGAGGGGTGGGGTGGGCCTTCCATGCTTCAGGTCAAGTCCTTTTGGCACACAGGGTTGACCTGCTTCAAGGGAGCACTGAGGGGGTGGCAGGCAAGGTGGTGAGGTATGCCTGCCTTGGGCTTGCTGCCTGACTACCATCAGTACCTCTGAGGGGGCTGTTGGGACATCCAGTCGGGAGGGGCAGTGGAAAACGGAGGGAGAGACCCTATGTCAGGGATAAACTCTGAGGACCAGCAGGCCCCCTCCCTCCATGCCTGGGCTGGCTGCTCAAACAGGGTCTCTGGCTTTCATGCCCCAGTGACCCCCTCCCAGTACCCTCAGGCTCCTTGTCCCCACCTAGCTGGGAGGAAGATCCCTCTCCTAAAAACACCACGGCCTAGGCTGGTTTCCCAGCAGCCCAGTCATGAGGTCCCAGGACCAGCACCCAGGCAGACACCCCACACTTGGTACTGCATGGGGGCTGGAACGCCTCTTCTTGGGGGCCTGCCCCCACTCCCTCACGCTCAGCCATAGCTGGGGCAAGGAGATGGCTAATCCTACTACTCTGTCCGGTTTGGGCCAACCAAGGGCCAGGCAGGCAGACCAGGGGCCACCCCATAGGAACCACCGCTGAGAGTGGAGTCAGCACCTACCTTCTGGTGGGGGATCACCGGCAGAGGGGACTGGACCGGGGGTGCTGTTGTGGAGATGGGGATGGGGCGTTTTGACCTGGAAGAAACCAGAAAGGGGTCCAAGTGAAGACAATTGCCACTAAGACCAGGAGGTCCTGCCAGGGCAGGGCTGGAGATAGAGAGCATCAGAGACCTGGGTCATTGGGTGACAGCTTCAGGTCCACTGTCCTCCCCATGGACTGGGTGACTCCAGGAAGGCACTGGGCCTGACCAGGATGAGGAAGTCATGGCCCTTGGACACTTTGCTCCCATGGGCCTCTGTTAGGTCCTTGGGAGGCTATCTGGGGCAAAGAGGAGGCAGGGAAGACCCTGGCTTTCAGCCCAACTCCCCTCGCACTGACTGGCAGCACTGTGACCTCCCCGACCCCCCAAGGCTTATCCATAAAGTGAGGCACAGATGTGTCAGGTGTTTGATGGCTTGGCCCTGTCCTCCTCCTGGTCCAGAGGCCCTTCTTACTTTCCTGTGTGATCCTGTGGCACGGGCTGGGCCCACATGACTGCTGCCGGACCCCTTCTCTTGGGCCCTTGATGCCCACATCCCTCTACCCCCTGCTCTGGAGAGCTCCCACCTACTTCTGCAGCGTGAGACTCAGGTTGTAGCTAGCAGACTTGATCTTGTTCTGAGCTTCCAGGTGGGTCATGGTGTCTGTGTTGACTCCATCGATGGCCACCACGAGGTCACCCTGGCTGAGCTGGGACTGGGCGGCCTTGCTCCCCGGTGTGATCTGAGAGAATGACAGATGGGGGGGGCGGCAGTGAGCATACAAAGGGTGGACCTGAGGTTGGGCCGTTCCTGAGGAAGAGTCACCTGGGATTATCCAGTAGAGGCCTGCCATTTCCTCTTTCATTCACTATGAGCAGCACCCGCTGCTCCCCAAGCCCGATGCCTTCTCCTGGCACACCATCGCCCCTCTGCCTAGCGTTCTGTATCTGAATGTGACCCAGAGCCCAGCCCTGGCTAGGGGAATGTGGATGGAAGCAATACCTGCCACTTCCAGGCCTACCCCTAGCCACCATCCTTGCCATCCTGCACTCTCTCTGCTTCTTAGCTGACTGGATGCAGAGGACCCAGAAGAGGACAGCTGAGCCACCAACGGAAGGACCTGAATCCTCGACCCACTGCTTGGAGGAGAGAGGATTAAGAAGTACTGCATCTGATGTTGCACGAGGGAGAAGTAAGCTTCTGCTGTGCTAGGCCATTGAGACTTGGGGGCTGTCTGTTACACCAATTAGCCTACTATAATGGCTGCACCCCCAAAACCCATGGGGCACTTTCTGGGCTCCAGGAGGGAGGGTATATGCACAAGTTAAGACTCAGCACCACCACAGAGACTCTGCCAGGCTAGTAGCCAGAACAGATGAGCCCTCAGGGGAGCACCCCAGGGCAAGTACCTAGGACTATCATGGCAGGGAGGCAGAGAGCTGTGGAAGCAAGGTCCGCTGGGGCATGGGGCAAGGCTCAGCACTATGTGGCTGGCTTCAGACTTCCAGAAGAGGAGATGCAGGTGTGGGGACCAGATCCCAAATCCTGCACACTAATGACATCACAGAATGTTAGAGTCTGGGGCCCCCTATCCCCGGGGTGATCACACAGAATGCTATAGATACCACACGTCAAGAATATCTCCTGTCATGTCAAGGCCACACGCCCAGGGACATTACATGCAATGTCAGGATGGCTCAGACCCACTCTCAGTAAACATCATGCACAATGCCAAATTCCACAGGCCTGGCCCTCTGTAATAGCATGCCCCCCACCAGCCCAGAGATGTCACTTGAAACGCAAAATTCTGGAGGACCTAGATGATATCACCTATAATAACTTGATGGCTGGCCCCTCGGGACATCACATGGAATGTGAGGAAGCTCCAGTTCCAAAGATGCCTCATGGAATGTCACCGAGACTGGCTTTACACCCCCATGTCACAACACGAAATACCATACTCTACCCCCTACAGATAACACAAAGAATGACTTGACCCCCATGACATGTGGAAGGCCCCTTGTGACATCATGTAGAATGATGTACAGGGCTCGCCCCAGTGACATCACAGGAAAGAGGAGGCTCTGGGAGCCAGCCCCCACCAAGCTGTAACTAGAGGATGTCCCTTGGCTTTTGTTCCCCAACATGCCCACCAGCCAGCTTTCCTGGCTTCTCTGGGCACATCTCAGTCACCTTCCTGTCTACAACCCAGGGACAAGGCTGGCTTCTAATGCTGGCAGAAGCTGTTTTCTGGCCTTGGCCTGGGGGACCATCCTAGAAGGAGTCCAAAGAGGACCTAGGGAAAGTCCCCTATCCTGGTTGCCAGGCCCTAGGCTCCCAGACATGGATGGAAGCCTCCTACCACACCCTTCATGAGGAATCTTCCACCAAACCAGGGCCACCTGTGGTCACCAGGCTCTAGTCCCTGGTGGGCTCTACAGGCCAGGCCGCAAACCGCCTGTGCAAACCCAGGGACAGCAGCAAGAGGAGACGAGTCCTCGAGGAGGAAGTGCCCTGTTAGCCCTGGGGACTGCGCTAGCTTTGCCAACACCGAGTAGCTTCCCCTCACCCATGAATCCACAGAGACCTGGCAGGGACAGTAGAGAAACCACCCGATAGATTGCCAGGAGACCGAAGTCCAGCCCACTTTCCTGGCTCCAACAGGGGTATCTTAGAATTACTTGGGCTGGGGTGCCTGGGTAGCTCAGTTGGTTGAGCATCTGCCTTCGGCTCAGGTCATGATCTTAGGGTTCTGGGATCAAGCCCCATGTTGGGCTCCCCACTCTCCTTCTTCCCCTCCTCCTGCTCATGAGCACACACACTCTCTCTCTAATAAATAAATAAAATCTTAAAAAAAAAAATTACTTGGGCCTTCTCAAAATGCACATCCCTTATCCCCAAATTCATGGCCTCAGGGAGCCTCTACTAATGACAGGAGTGTTGTTTCCTTTTATTTTAAGGGTTGAAAAAAGGGTAAAAAAAAACAACAACAACAAAACAAAAAACCCAGAGAAAAACAAAGCACTTTCTGGGCCAAGAGGGAACTCCTGAGGGCAAGCTGAGCTGTGAGCTGGGCCTGTCTGCAGAAAACCGGCTTTCCCTACTCCTTCTGGTTTCACATTCAGGCCTATGCTATCCCCAGCATTTTCTGATATATATCTTCAAATAGAGAAAGCAGACAGAATTCTACAGGGAGCATCCCCACACCCACCACTGAGCTTCTACCTTCACATGGTTCAGCTTTCTGTGTCACATGTCTAGCCTCTCCGTATGGTAATCCGTCTTAGTTTGGAAGCTTTTCAGAGAAAATAGCGGATACCAATATGCTTCCATTCAGGGTGAATTGTGCAATGCCTCTGCGGTCCTCGTGAACCACCCACAGGGCTCCCCCACAGTAGGACACCCCCACACAAGGGCTCCCATACAGTAGAACACCCCACACCAGGGCTTCCCCATACCAGGACTCTCCCAGATGCTTCTCACCATCTACAGACCGCATAATGAGCTCCCAGGTATGGCAACCACAGACCCCAGATAGAAGGGCAGGCCTTCTGCCTGCAGAGGTGAGGCCTGCCAGCCAGGACTGGAGCTGTGTCCAGAAGATCATGGATGTCAGTGTGAGCAAGGATGCCAGAATGACATCCAAGAGCTGCTGGGGCCAGATCAGCTAGGGCAAGGTATAGGACTATTGGGAATGCCCTCTCTTTGGAGCTGCCCTGGGGACATCTGTCTCTCTCAAGCGTGGGCTAACACCGTATCTTTCCATGGGGTCTCCTGCCTCCCCCTTGCCTGGCTCTACCTCATTCTCAGTATAGATTGGGTGATCCTGGTTCCCTGGGAAGTGCCCAGCCTCCCCAGGGCCTGGTTAGCAACCGAGCTCCCCCAGGAGAGTGCCAAGCTAGCTCCTGCCTGCCTGGCGCCTCTCTCCCCACACCTGTGTCTGCTCATCAGGGCTCAGCTGGCCTGGCTTTTAGCTGCCCTGAGCAGGGCCCATGACCTCTGAGACTGGGGGTGGGTGGAGGTGGGTGGAGGTTACTGTAATTCTCTTCTGGAAGGGTGCTCTTTGGCTCTGTCCAAGTCTCCTAAGAGGAGCCAAGGACCCTAAGGAGGTTGCCCACTGCTCGGTCCAAGGGCCATCAGATCCCCACCCTCTTCTCAGAAGCAGCCTGCCCTGCAGGAGGGTGAGGCCACCCGGTGACCCCTGCCCAAAGCCCAGGACTCGGGAAGAGTGCAGTGCAGTTGTGGTATACCCATGTGTCTCTTGCCTGACTCTCTGCTTCTCTCTCTGTGTTCCTTGTCCCACAGAGGACCCAAAGCCACTAAATACTTGGAGGATTTTTTTCTTTGAAGTCTTTATATCCTCTTTTGAGCATTTGAAAACCTCTTCATAACAACAGTTCATTCCCACTTCACTTTTCATTCTTCTCCGACCACCAGCCATCTCTCAACTCAGAGCCCAGATGTGGGCAGAGCTCCAGGAGCATGGTCTGGTCTCAAAAGCTCCTGAGGTCCCTGGGGGCCAAAACTGCCACCAGGCTCATGAGAGCCCTTCCTCCTTGTTGGGCTGTGGTTTTGGATCCGTGAGAAGAGACACCAGGCCAGCAGGTGCCAGGGAGCAGCCGTGGTCTCTGTGACTTGTAGGGAGGCAATAATATTGGATGACTTGTAGGGAGGCAATAAAGCAAAGAGCACAGACTTGGTCCAAGCCAGACCTGAGGATACAGGGCAGCCTCCACACTCTCTGGGAAAGTTAGCAGCAATGCCTTTCGCACACGATCACTGGGAGGATTACATGTTTAAATAGTTTATCCCATAAGGAGATGCAGAGCTGAGAAAGCCTCAGGGAAGTTCCCAGTGGAGGAGAGACAGGGGCTGGCCCCCAGCCCTGCCCCCGGAGGGCTCCATAGGGGAGGAGACTGGGCAGCTGTACCCTGGCTCCACTGGGAAACAAGATCTGGGGCTGGAAGGAAGCAGGGTGTGAGGGGCCAGCCTCAACTGACCGGTCCTAAGCCAGCGTCGGTCCCTAGAGGGGCCTAAGCATCAGCTGGAAGAGACAGAAGTCCTGACCAGGGTCCCATGGAAGCAAGGCACTGGTCAGGGCTCAGGTGCACATAGGATCCTATTTCCCCAGCTCCCTGGTTGCAGGGGGGTGGTTGGGCTCTGCAAAGGCTCCCAGCCCTCACTCTCGGTGCTCCAAACCAGACAGGTCCCTGCCTTCCTTCCCTTCTAGAGCTGCCAGCGTAGGTGTGGCAGGGGCTTGGGGGGCAAGGGTAGGTGGTAGATGTGGTGAACTATGCAACTTCCAGCATCTCCTCCCAAACCACCTAGACTGTCCACCCCAGCAGACTTCCCATGGAGCCCTAAGTGCATTTAACATGATGTGATTAAATTACCATCACGCCATGCTCTCCTCCCTGCCCATCTGGCCTCCCCTGGGGCATTGCTCCATCCCTCATCCTTTCACTGGAAACTTCTGTCTCCCCATGGCCCCACTCCCCAGTTCCACCCTGGCTAATATACAAGCCAGAGTCTTGGCTATACACAAAGAGCCTCTCCTTGCCCAGAGGATTTTTAGGGCAGTGAAAATATTTTCTATGATGTGATATTGTGGATCTAAGTTATTCTATGTTGGCCCAAACCCGCAGATTGAACAACACTGAGAGTCAACCCAGATGTAAACTATGGAGTCAGGGACAGCTCTGAGCACCTGGGAGGGAAGCAGACAGGGCTAATGTCTGGCCTGGGAACCTCCAAGAATGCATTCCCCAGCTGGGGGCCTCTGTCCGGTTATCTTCCCCATTCGCTCATCTGGGAAGGCCCCGGCCAGCCTCACAGCAGTCCTCCGGAGGCTTGCCTGACCTTCAGTGTGGCTATAAACAGCTCAGCCTGTCAGCACTGCTAGGCGTTGCCCAAGAAACAGCACTAAGGCCTCAAAATTCCAGGAATGGCCGGCACAGTTAACCCAGAATAGTCTCGGCCTGTCCCCCTCCCCCTCCCAGGGGACCCTCTGTCCTCTACGTCCCCACCGTAACTAGGAGATCTGACAAATACTAGAACAACAAAAAAAACCCAAAACCAGCAAAGAAGCAAAAGCTTCTGGGCTGGTGCTCCAGGAGAGCCTACAAGGCCAGACGAATAAGGCCTTAAGGGACAGAGGCCTTGGAGCAGAGAGAGGGGCATCCCGCATGCCCAGCCCACCCCACCTCGGGGGCCGGGCTCAGGCCCCACTGCTCCCCCATCCTCACCACCACCTCAGCAGAACAACAGGTCCACAGCACTTTCCCAGTGCTTGTTAGAAAGCACTCAGCCATGCACACTCCCATTTCACAGATGAGACAACCAGGTTGAGCAGGAGAACCGACAACTTGGCTCCAAAGGCAACACAACTGTGAGCAACAGAGCCAGACAAAAGCACACACTTCTTCCATAAAGTCAAGGGCTGCAGCATGCACCAAGGACAAGGCCCCAGACCATGGCCCCAGCCTCTTGACCTAGCTTGGACAGGGGCAGGCCCTGCCTTTGGAGCCGTGGCTGCTCCCATCCCTCCCCCACTTCCTGGAGAATTGGCTAGGGCTGGGAGGGGGGCGGTGGGAGGGGAGCTCATGTTGCAGGCCCAGCCGCACCTGTCCCGGATAAATAAAGGCATTTCCCCTCCACCCTCCCACTTTCCCTCCTGAGCCCACTTCTCTGTGGGTCCTCGCGGAGACCCACTGAAAGGAGGCCGTGGGTGGCTGTTATCTGCCCAGGGTTGATTCTGGCAGGTGGGCGGGGCAGGGGCAGAGTAGGGTGGAGACTGGAGCTACCACTGCCTGAGGGGGCAGCCTTCTTACAGGAGGAATGGCAGCCTGCATCTCCAGCTGACAAGGGACAGGCTCCATTCAGTCTTCTTCTGCTAATCCCCAGCCCAAGGGTGGAGGGCAAGCCAGGGAGTTAGGGGTTACTGAGGTCACCGGAGCTCCCGAGCAAATCTGAGCCTCAGCTTGGCTGACACTGAGGTGAGAGGGTAATCCCAGAGCCGCCCCCCCCACCTCTCTCAGGTGCCCAGGGGTGTCGGCCCTGCTGAGAGTGAGCAGGCCCTGCCTTCATTACCCCCACCCCCCACCCCACCACCTTTTGCCGCCACTGGCCTGTTCCAAAGGCTCAGGCCAGGATGCCAGAGCATCCCATGGAGGGAGAAGTTCCTGCTGCAGAAGGGCCTTGAGAGCCCCAGCAGGAAACACCACAGCCCCCCATGGGAGTGTCCTGGGCCCGAGCCGGGGATGCCCCAGCCCAGGGCATCAGTGGCCCCGCAGAGGAGTTTGTGGAGAGGTTCTGAACCCTGGGGAGGACCGAGCGCCCAACCCAGCTCGTTCCATTGCCTTGATGATTTGGGCACGCCTCTGAAGGAAGCCAAGAGGCCATTATCCCTGGCCCCCGATGCCCTGCTGGAGTTGGGGGTTCTATTTATAAAGGTCCCCCGTAGTCATTGGTTCCATTACCTCCCAATATACCCTTTCCATGCGGTGGGGACATTCTTCCTGCTGTCTAGCTTAAGGCCTCTGTGCTGCAATATAAGCCCTGGGCTGTCCAAGGCCAGGTGGTGCATAGATCCGGGGTGAGGTCATTGGCTATCCTGGGTGCCCCTGAGCCAGGAGGCTAATTTCCACCCACTGGGGCAGGGAGCACCAGCATGAGGCCTTGAGGACTGTAAGGACGGGGGGAGATGTGGGCTCAGTCCCAGGCATGGGAGGCCTGTGGACCCAAGACGGTAAAGGTGGATAGCCCTGCGACCATGCAGGTGGGGAGCTGTGTAGGGTCCTGGAGGGAGGGGGCCACGTCCACGCATTTGAGCCCACATGGCAGCATGTCATCAGGCAGGGCGTGCAAGGCTCTGGGTGTCCTCCTAGCATTAACACCGGGGCCTCTGGGACAGTGAGTCTGGAGGGGTGGAGACTCAGGTTAGATGAGCCAGACCTCCAGTGAGATCAACGTGGTCCTCTCCCTGGACTCGAGCCAGGCCAGTGCCCGCCCCCCCCGGGGGGTCATGTCCTCTACAGCTGTTATGAGACTCCTCTGGCACTCCTGAGGGGGGCTTCTCCTTCTCAGTTTCCCCCCAAGGACCGGAACTGCCCCTCCATGGGGGCATTGGCTCCCTGTCCTCTCTGCCAAGCACCTCCAGGCCTTCCCTGTACCCACCTGAGGGCCCCCTTGCCCACCCCCATGTTCCTGCCCCCTACCCCCAAGGCCCATGGCAAATCTCTTCGGCCCTGAGGAAGAAACTGCCTCCCTGTCCCCAGGTGGGCAGGGTCCAGACTCCCTGGGCCATCCATCCCCCCAAACCCCCAACCAGTGACTGCCTGGAGCCCCAGGCTGCCCCCTCGTGCCCACACCAGCGGTGTGGGGAGCTCAGCCTCAGCCTGACCCCCTAAACCAGGCTCGGCTTATCTTGCTCCTCCCACACCTCACAGTCCGCCCTGAGCCCTGAGGTCTTCACCCTAGCTCTGCCAGACTTGCTGGGGAGTCCCTTGACAAGTGTTACCTGAGTGCCTACCATGTTCTAGACATGGGGAGGGGTGGGGGGGGACCCAGTGGTGGCTAAGACAAAGCTTCCTCTCAAGTGCATCTAGCTTATCGCCTCTCTGGACTTGAGTGTGTCTGGCTGGGCAGTAGAGTTACTCAGACAATCTCCAGGGATCTGGGACATCGCCAGCAGGCCGTTCCCTGATCACAGACCCTGCAGAACATATGGGCCATTTCCCCAGGTGAGCATGGGGAAGAAGATGTCAGACAGTCAGAGCAGCTGTGGCCATGGCCGAATGGGTAGGGCCCCTGTGAGGGGAGGGAGGAAGCTGTCAGGAGATCCCCAGCAGGCCCAGGAAAGGGGAGGGGGTATGGAGGCGAGGCTGTTACCTTGCACCTGGGATGGAGTGGATACTGGAGCCCAGTCACCAGCCCAGCCCAGCCTTGAGCCCCAACAGCAGGACCGCTGAAGTCCTCGGTCTGTCCATCTATCCAGCTGCCGGCCTGTCACCTGCACTCTCCATGCTAGGAGTGCCCTCTTCTCAAAGCAGCAGCCCACTTCCATGGAGATGCTCCAGGCTTAGGGGCACCCTGGGTTCCCCCTCCCCGGGGAAGGGCTTAAGAAGGCATTAACTATACTCCGTCCACCAGCCTGCCTACCCAGCAAACTTGGCATTTCCTTCTTGGCTCAAGACACCCACTACTTGCCCACGTTTCACACTCACAACAGGTCGGTGAACTCAGGCGGACAACAGCTGTGGCTGAAACCAGGGGTCTGTGGCTGGCAGCATCCAGTTGGAGCCAGTCCCAGCCCCCAGACTGGGGACGGGGCATGCTCTGCTTTCCAAGAGCCTCAGACAGGACAGCGCAGGGATGGAGGGATGCACACACCTGCCTGTGGGCGCGTTCTGCCCCTGCGGGCACCAGGCTGTGTGGGCAGCACACACTCACCCGGGAGATAGTGAGAGGCATGTTGAAGTCCTTGCCTCCCTGGAGACGGAAGCCCCAGGGCCCGGGCCCGGTCAGGGTCACGCTGTAAGACATGCTGGTGCTGACAGCGGCAGTCTCTGTGAACAAGAGAAGAGAGGGGTGAGAGGGCCCTCACGCACCCACCTCCCTGGCCTATACCTGGACCCCTACCCCCAACCCCCAGCCTTGCCTGCTCTGTCCCTTGCTGTCTGGCCAGGCTGGTGGAGCTCCTGAGAGGCTCCTAAGAATAGCTGGGAACGAATGCCATCGACACTGATATCTGCCCTCGGCTGCTCCCATAAATGGACTGTAACCCTACACTCCGCCCGCCCGCAGCCTCCCACTGTGACTCACACGGCTAATATTGCCCCCGGGGAGGGCTGTCCAGCACCCAGCACCCCCCAGGGCACAGGATGGGGGACCGGCCAGATTAGCGATAATGCTCTCTCCTCCTTGCTCTCCTCTCCTTGCTCCCTCTGCCCTTTCGGGCCCAGATGTGTGTTCTCTCTGCCCAGCTCAGCCCACACTCCTTCACCCAGAAGACTGTGGCTGAGCTCCTCTGGGCAGGGGCTTTGCAATTTGCTGTCTTCTTGCTCTGGGCTCCCTGGTGAGGACCTGAGATTGTAGCTTACTCAGAAGGAAGCCTGGGATGGAGCTGAGCCTCCTGCTGGTCTTGACAGAGCTTCTGCTCAGGAGACTAGCAATTGGCCCAGGGTTGTCCAACTGTAAAAATAATCCTAATAACAACAGGAGCTCTGGGCATGCCCGAGCTCAGCATCAGGTCCCTCAAGCCATTATCCCATCAGATCCTGAGAGGCTGCCACCTCAGCCTGCTGCAACCAGGGCTCAGAGAGGTTAAGTGACTTCTCCAAGGTCACACAGGAATGAACCCAGGCTACGCTGGAGCACCTGAATGGTGCTCATTCCTATTAGACTCGTGCCAGATAATGGGTTCCCAGTGGCTGAGACACCTCGCAATACCCAGACCAGGCATGGGAGTGAAGGGCACAGGGTCCTGGCCTAGGGTCTGAGAGGAGGTCTGAGGCAGGCCCACACCCTCCAGACCCTCTAGGGGCCTCGAGGTTATTCCTGGCTCTCCTGGCTCATTTGTGCCCTGGAAAACTTGACAGCAGCATGGAAAGCTCCAGCTGCCAATGTTGCATGCCAGATCCCCATGCCCTTTGCACTGGAATGGCAGGGGGCAGGGAGGAGGGGAGGAGATGCCATTTGCTCAGCTGCTGGGATATGGGGCCAGAAGGCAGAAGGACGGGTTGTGCGTGCGGTGTGTTCAGCTTGTAACACAGAGACAGGGTGTTCTGGGTGGGGGCCTGGGAGCCTAGGCCCCTCAGGACTCCAGCCAGTGTGGTCTTAGGGCGAGATACCTCCAGAAGTCCTTCCTCAGAAGAGACTGCAGGCCCTATGCGGCCTGGAGATACTTCCAGGCCATCCTGACTCTGTCTGGGGAAACTGAGGCTCACGGAAGCTGCTCTTTGGTCCTCTGGGAAGGCTCTAGCCTAAGCTGGGCCCTGAGGACTCAGTGCAGGCCTGGGTGTGAGTAATTTCCCAGCTGCCAGGACCCCCACCTAATACCGTGGGTCTGGCCCATGCAGCATGCACGGTAGGAACCCTCCATCACAGGAGCGTTTGGTAACTTGCCTAAGTTCACACAGAAATCCAGAGAAAGAAGTCAAGGAGGGACCTGTATACTTTCACCCACTCTACCGCCTCTTCTCCTGTGTATCACACAGCCCAGTCTGTCCCCGCTGCCCGGGCCTGGCCCAGAAAGCCGGCCACTCATGGCCAGCACCCCACCCTCCTCTATACTAGCCCCAGCCCCACCCCTACACCCCATCCCATCCCTCCCAACCTCCGGTTTTACCCCCTTTCCTGGGAAAGGTCTGTCCTGCCAAGCTGGAGAGGGCCCAACAGCAAATATGGTCAATGTGAGGAGAGAGAGGAGCAGATCCCGCAGAGGGAGGGGAAGCCCCGGGCTAGGCAGTACCTGGAGCTGCAGGCTCTCTCTCTGGACTCTGGCACCCACACTGCCTGATGCTGCCTCTCGGATGGGGGAGGCGGGTGTAGGATGCTCTTAAAGGGAAAGGCCAGCCTCCTTCCATCTGCCTCCCCTTGGAGACCAGAAGCCAGCCAGAAAGCAGCTGGCCCCCCAGAGGATGGGCATGAAGTGTTTCCTGATAACAGTAGCCTACTGGGGAGTGGGGACAGGGGCAAGCCCAGTGTCTGTCCCTCCTCCACCCTGCCCTTCGAAGTTTGAGATAGAGGCTTCAGGAGTGAGAGAGGCCAGGTGGGGGACAGAGGGAGGGGAGAAAGAGAGGCCACTGTGGGCATCAGAGGTCAGGCCCTGGGTCTCTCCTCCATCACCACACTCATAGGTAAAGACCATGCTTATCTGAGGAGAACTTCTCTGCTTTTTATTTTCCTATACACTGTCAGAGCCATAGGGCCCCGGGATGGACTTAGACAAACCACAGGTACAGAGTGCACACGCCTGTGTGTGGTGCACGCAGACATGTCCCTATAGAAGAGTGTGGGCCATGGCAGACAGAGCACTCTGGAAGCAGGTGCGTGGCAGAACAGGCAAATGATGGCTTCCTGTGCAGGAAGGTCTGCGCTTGGCTTCCAAGGCGGGCTGCAGGGATGCCGAGCTGGCCTGCCCGTGTCAGTGAAAGGCCCAGCCTGGATGCAGAGGCAGCTCACAGTTAGCCAGCGTGTCCCACGGAGCTGTCGCCATTGTCATTGCCTGGACAATCATAGCACACAGCATTTGAGGAGAGGCGGACGACTGCGGGAAGCAGGAGGGCCTGGGCTCCCGCACTTCAGGCTGAGCCCGGGGTACAGGCTGTTGAGATGAGAGCACTTGGCAGGGCAGGAGTTTGGTGGTGTTGGGGCCGTGAATCCAGCACGGCACAGGTGACAGGGCCACTTCAAAGCCTGCAGGCTCCTGGGAGTAATCCTGGGTCTGTGTGTATGAAGGGGAGGTGAAGGGGCTGGATGTGTCCCAGAAGAAAAGGGGAGCCAATGGGCGCCCTACATCCTGGGGTTCGGGCTGGGGAGCAGCCCCTTGGTCTGAAAGCAAACAGCACACATCTGTTTAGCCCACAGAGCGTCCCCCTGGGAGCAGTCTCCCAATGAGCCACCACGTATAGGGTCACTAAGCAGTGAAGAGCGGTGAAGGGAGGTTGCCTAGAGGGGCCAGGTGGTGTCCTGACTGGGGGATGGTCCTTCCCCGAGACCACAGGCCATATGGCCTGGAGGATGGAGGGCCATGCCTAAGGCCACTGATAGGACGTCCCCCTGGGATGTCTCCCAAGCTCTCTGACTCCTGCAGTCGGGCAGGACTCAGCTCCCCTCGCCCCCACTTCCTCCACTCCTCCTGGGGCCTCAGCATTCCCTTTCTCTCTGCTGCCTTCAACGCCCCATTTCTTGCCCATCCTACAGCATCAGCTTCCTCTGGGCTTTTCCCTGCCACCTCATCCCTTTCAACCTCTGCTTCCCCAGCCACTGCAGAGAAGCCCTACCACCCCGCGAGGCTGACCAAGCCACCACAGGGCCCCAGCTCAGTTCTCCCTCTGAGGGCTCCCTGCTCCCCAGGCTCAGGGCTAGACACCTGATTGGGCCTCCCACAGTTCTGACCACCTCCTGCCCTTCTTTTCTTCTCTTCTGTCCCCACCACCAGCTCCCAGAGTCCCTTTGGCTGTTCCCTGGTCACAGAGCAACATTGTGTTCCCAGACACCCCAAGCTCCACCCCCCAGACCCCCCCTGCTGCATTCACACAGGGCGTCCCCTCTGCCTGGACAACTCGGCATGACCCCCTCGCTGCCTGGCAATCCTTGCTTCACCTCCACCTTCCCTGGGGAGCTCTCGGGGATTTGCCTCTTCTTTCAGCACCCTGTGTTATGGCAGTGCTTATCACACGTGTTAGGTGACTGCTGATGTGCCGTCCCTCTCCACCCTGTGCCACAGCCCAGCCCAGTATTCCCTCCAGGACGGCACACTGTCTTTCATCACACACCGCCCCCAAGTCCGAGGGGCACTTCCCATCTCTGTCCTGGCCTCTGTGGCCGTGCACAGTGCCCAGGCTCAGGATTGGGGAGTGAGTCCTTCCTGAGGCCAGAGCCAGTGTTCCCCAGGAGAGGCAGGGGCTCCACGGTTGGAAGGAGAAGCCCAGGTCCCCCCCTGTCTGGGATGCCGAGGTAACAGCCTTGGGGAAGTAAGGCAGGAGATGGTCTTGGGCTCGTGGGGGAAGCCCAAGAGAGCCCAGGAGCTGGGGGTTGTTGTACGGGTGTGAATGAGGGGTTGGGTGGGGAGCGGTCTGCTGAGAGGGGAGGGGGAAGGGTAGCCTCGGGGCCTGTGCACATGGCATTTCCAGCGTTCCAGAATATGGCCTTCTCTAATCACCATCGACATTCCGTTCCATAGGCACTTGGGATGACAGCTGGCCTTCTTTTAATAGCCACAAGTATTCTGGGTGACATCCTAATCTCAGGGCATTCACTGTGAGCACATACACAGCTCACAGCACCCCCCACCAGGTAAGTCCAGCCTCCAATCATGCAGAGAGGTACACACCAGCCACCCTTTGTCACAGGCAGCTTAGAGCAGACCTGTTGAGACACTTGGTTCTGTGCCCTGCCGTGTCACAGTGACAGAGAACATGTGCAGGGCACATGGTCACACACAGGCACAAGTTACACTTCACCGTACACACACATTCTGTCCGGCTGTACACACTTACACATGCTGCACGTTTCCCACAGCACCGCAAGGCCCCTGCTGCCGGCCATGGATGTACAAAGTCAGGGTCCCACCATCCCACAGACACTCTCAGGTGCAGTCCAGACTCACTCAGGCCTGCTTAGAACATCGTGGAGTTCCAGAGATCTCCAGGCACCCCAAACAGGAAAGGGGACATCTGGGTGGGGAAGGAGTGATTCCCAGAGGGTGCTGGACCTGCCCACAAAAATAGCTCCCCTTTTTTGGCCACTTGCCCATTGTCCCCACCCCTGTATGAATTGGCAGGGGCCCGGCCCAATCACCTTCCCAGAAGTCTCCACTTCCTGCTCCCCGGGCCTGAGAGGGGCCTTGGTTTCCATGTCCTCCAGGCCCTGACTGCCGGAGAAGCGAGCGTTCACTTGCTGGGCAGCCTCCCACATGGCTGCTGCCTCTGTGTCCATCCAGCCCTGGGAAAGGTGGGACAGTTACACTGAAGGGAGGGGGACCTTCCCTAAGCCCTGCTCCTGCCCTCATCCCCAGCAAAGACTATCTCCATCCTCTGCATAGGTGTTCACTACAGGAAGGTCCACAGCCCTGGAGGCTTGCTGGTCACAAAATCCCTGCCATTTGTGAGTGTCTTTGGCAGATGTGTGAGTGTGGGCCTTCTTAAGCATGTGGGATGGTCCATCTTTACGAGGGTCCAGACCTTTGTTGACAGATAGCATTCACTCCTTTGATATCATTCACTATGTGTGGTCAAGGAAGGGACCTCTGACATCTCCCCCCTTTGCCCCTCAACCGAGGCTCTCCAGGGATGGAAGAAGTGGGAAGAGGTCAGTGGATATTCTGGGCGAAGCCAACCATGGGCCCTGTAGTACAATGATGGAGGAGCTCAGGTGTGGCTGAGGACAGGAGGTCACAGCACAGAGAGCTCTCCTAGGGACATTAGGGGGCATCCCAGCCCTGGGCCCCAAAGAGGGGCTGGCAGGCTGGTAGTTCCCAGGGCTAACACCAGCTGTGGGGTCAGCACCCACCCGTGGGCACTCTAGCCAGTCTTGGATGTAGACACAACTGTTTTCCCTTTTAGAGAAGAACACAGAGGCTCAGAGCAGGTGAGTGACCTGCCTGAGGTCACACAGTGAGGCTCCGGTAGAACTGAGGCGTGATTCCAGGTCCTCAGACTCCTGGGCCAGAACTCCTTCTGTTGTATCCTGTGGGCTCCTCAAGGCTCCCAGGAGGAGGGGGCTTAAGGCTAAGAACAGAGGACCCTGAGCTAGCTCCTGCCTGGGTCTCAGGAGGCCCATCTACGGCTAGAAATGCCTGTCTTTTCATGGCTCTCAGCTTCTGGAATACTGCCAGCATGGAAGAGAGATGGCCTGGCATTGGAAGATGTGTCAGTCCAGCCCTGCTACTGGGTGACCTTGGGCCAACCCATTGCCTCTCTGGCCCCAGGGCCCCTGCCTGTCACAGGGGATGGGGCAAGGGAAGGCCCTGGGACAGTCATGGAGGGCTCTTCCTGCCAGCGTCCCAGCTTCCTGAGGGTCCTTGGGTCTCAGAGGCCTGAGGCTGGCCTGGTTGAGGAGAGGAGGGCAAGGTGCCAGCCTCGGGAGACCACTGCATCCTTACCACCTCGCTCTCTGAGCCCAGGGATGCATGGCGCCTCTGTCCGGAGATCCAGCTGAGGTCTGAGGCCTGGCTGCTCAATGTGGAGCGGTGGGTGGAGCGGTAGCTGGCGAAGGGGCCAGTGCGCTGGCCCGACACACCGAGCAGCACCCCCAGGCAGGGCAGGTGCTGGGCAATGGCCATTCTGCAGGAACAGCACATCTGGTTAGGGGGATGAACACACAGACACCAGGAGATGGGGGTGGATGGACAGACTGCTGTGGGGCTAATGGGAGTGGACAGAATGTGGGAAATGGGTGGTTCAGACACTGGGGTTATGAGGACAAATGCTGGAGTGATGGGAACGGACAAAAAGACACTGGCAGTCACAAGAGGTGATGAGGAAGGCCAGAGAGATGCTGGGTTGAAAGAGACTGACAGGCTCATAGCCTTGAGGAGGGACAGACAGACACAGGGGCCATGGGCAAGGAGGGTAGCAGGTTCGGCACGGTGCTTGGTTTCAGCTCTCAAGGGGCTGGTCCAGGCTGCATCTCTCCCAGTGAGGACCAGGGACAATCCCCAAGGAGCCTCTGAGCCTGCCCCTGGCCTCAGCATGGTGGCAAGTTACTGACCCCATCAGGCAGAAGGAGGCACTGAAGGGCCCCTCGCAGGAGAGGCCGGCTGTGCTGGGAATCCCATCAGCAGAGAGCACTCTGGGCCAGAACCACGCCTGGGATCCACCAGGGCCCTTGAACCTCTCCCTACTGTGGTCTCTCCAGGACACTGCTGTCTGGGGGCTTCTCTCTGTAGGGGGTATCACTGCAGATCGGCCATCCCAGCTGCCTTTTGGCCTTGGCTCCCCAAATCCCATAGGCAGAACTGGACACTGTCCAAGGGGCTCTGATGTCCCTCCAAGCTGATCCCCCTGGGAAACTGGAGCAGCAGAGGGGGTCACACCAGCTCCAGACCCCATCCAGTGTCACTGGCTGCTCCCAGATGCTAGAGGCCCCCACCCAGTGCATATAGGAGAGACAGAAAAGATGGCCAGTCTCTGCTCCCATTCATGGCTTCAGGCCCTCCATGGCCTGCGGACCTGGGGCTGGGTCCTGGAGGAGGGCTGCACCTGTACTTGGGGTGGGTGATGGCATAGATGATGGGGTTGTGGATGGCAGAGGCCTTGGCGATGACAGCAGGCACTGTATTCATGTAGGGCGTCAGGACATGGGCGTACCTAGGACAGAGAAGCCATGGTTCCCCTGCTAGCTGGCCTTCCCAGAGACTCCACAGCCCACCTGCCCTCTCAGGAACCTGCTTCCCCTGGGCCAGGCCCTGTGGGCTACACCCAGCCTGGCCCAAACTAGCACGGCCAAGCCAGC
Source organism: Enhydra lutris kenyoni (assembly GCF_002288905.1). Lineage (NCBI taxonomy): Eukaryota > Metazoa > Chordata > Mammalia > Carnivora > Mustelidae > Enhydra > Enhydra lutris. Next base: position 38,081,084 of record NW_019154096.1, on the reverse strand, counting down.
CTCATGAGAGGGACTGAAATGCAGGGAGAATTCTGACCTGAGGTGAGCGGAAACCTGGGGAGCCGATAAGGGAGGGTTGCTAGAGGAAGATAAGGCAGGCTGGGGGGTTCTGCCCAGTCCCATGATAGCCCGGAGCCTGTGCTGCAGGCAGGAAGCCCTCCCCACCCCGAGGACCTCTGGGCCTCTGGCCAGCTCCTCCCCCACCCCGCATAACCCTGAGACCCACTGCTCCCCAGCTCTCTTGGAGGGACTTCACATGACAGTCTTACTGGGGACCAGGCCCTTCCTGCACAAGCAGGTCTTGGACCCAGACACTTCCCAGGATGAACAACTCTCACTGTCTCAAAGTGCTTCTGAAGTCTGGCCTATGTCCTCGCTGCTGCAGACATCAAGTCCCCAGACTAGCCACGAAGGACTAGCAGGCAGGAGGTGAGCGGCACCCCAGGCCGTGTGCCCACAGCCCAGGTGAAGAGGGAACCAGAATCTCAGGGAGAGTCTTGTGTTCCCGTGGGATCTGGTAGGACCTGGGAGCCCCTGAGGGCCCTCAGATCAAACCCACCATGGCTGAGAGCTCCCCCAGCGTATGTCCCAGTGCCTCCAGGACATGGCGGGGCCATCTCCCTCGGGGAATCTCGCTGCCACTACCACAACCGCAGAGAGAATGAATGAATGCCTGTAAGGCAGGACTTTGGGTGTGGAAATGGCCGGCTTGGGCTTGGGCTTGGGCTTGGGCTTGGGCTGGGGAGGGACAGGCCACCCCAGGGTCCCCTTACCATTCTCCCACCCCCTCCAGCCCCTGTCCCAGCCCCTTGGGCACTGCTCACCCAGCAAAGGCCGTCAGGGCCACAGTGGAGTAGGGGGCCCAGGAAAGCACAAAGAGAAGGATGACCAGCAGCTCAATCTTGGCCATTTTCCACTCTCTCTGCAGCCGCTGCCGTTGTCGGGGGGACCTGACACCGCCCTCACAGGCCCTGAAAGTCTGGAGAGCCCTAGCACAGGCGCAAAGTCCAAGTCTGACCCCACTCTGGTGGCAGTGAAGGCCGCGGTCATGGATGCTGTGGGAAGGTTCCCTGGACCTGGCCATTCTCTCCAACACAGGGAGCCCTGACTCTCAGAAAGTTCTCCATTACATCCAGCCAAAGCACTTCCCTGTGGTTCCGCCTGTGGGGTTTTCCCTACCCGCAGACCTCCCGATTAAGCCTAAAGGCCCCTCCTCAGAAGCCCCTGTCTCTTGAGACTTTCTAGGTGTGCTGGTCTCTGGGCACCTCACCCTTTAAGCACATGGGCTCAGCTTGTCTTTGCCCATCTGGAGCTGGGAATCTCCTGGGGAGGGGAGGGCGCAGCGTGAGGCTGGCGACAGGGTCGGGTCGTCCTGGCTGAGGGGCGTGGCCACCCTCCCATCTAGCCCCTCCTCCGAGCCCAGCTCTTACCGGCCTGTCTCCCTGATGGCCCTGAAGATGAAGATGTAGGAGTAGATGATGACCAGCAGGGGGAGGAAGAACACGAAGCAGAAGAGCAGCATGGTGTAGGCTCGGACTGACGGCGTGAAGCTCATGTAGTCCCAGGAGCAGGAGGTCAGCAGCCCCTCAGGTACGTAGGCGCCTGGGAGTCAGGAGTCGATGCTCAGCCTTCCGGGCAGCCTGCTTCAGGCTCCTCATCCAGCAGAAGCTTTGGATGTGGGGTCCAGGCTCCCGGAACACTGCTCCCCACTCCAGCCCTGCCCACTGCCATGAGGAAGCTGGAGCGTGTTGAGGGAGCTTTCCCAGCCAGTTCTAGCCAGCAGAGCCCACTGCTGCCCATTTTTACCAGGCTGGAACAGAGACCCGACCGTAGCCCTCAGTCTTACTCTTCCAGATTTGGGTCAGGTTTGTGGTCCTGCCACAGAAAGGTGGGTGCCTGGCTGCTAACCCTCCCACCTGCTCAAGCACACACACCAAGGCCTGCCTCAGCATCAGAAGCCCCTGTCACTTCCCACCAGCCAGGAACCAGTGGTCTCCCCTGGTATTTGGGGGTGGGAGCCCGGGTCATGCTCGGATTGCTGATGGAGCTACCTCAGTTTCCCCTGCTGCTAGTCATGCCCCCTGAATGAGTATCCACCTGCCTCAAGGCTTAAGCACTCCCTTGGCCCCTCTTGCCAGCTGACGAATGCAAGTCTATCTACCTGCCCCTTAAACTTGCCCCACCCAGCTTATCCTCCTCTCTCCCAATTCCCCCAGTCTACTTACTCCAGCCAAAGAAGGGTGGCAGACTCCAGGCCAGGGCATAGAGCCAGACGCCCACCAGGACAAGTGTTGCCCGCCTCTTGGACACCACCCCAATGGCGGCCAGTGGGTGCGTGATCACCAGGTAGCGGTCCAGAGCGATGGCCATCAGGGTAATCATGGAGGTGATGCCGAAGACAGCCCCACAGAAAGCATAGAACTCGCAGCCTGTGGGCACAGCTCCCTGACCTCAGGCCATGGCGGGAGCCCATGAGGTACCCCAGCGGAGGGAGGGTCTGGGGATGGCACATATTCAGCTCCTGCCTTCAGCTCTCCAGAAAAGCCACCCTGAGCCCCTCTACACCCTGGCTACTTGCCACATCTGGCCCAGGGGCTGAGTCTTGCCTCTTGCTCACTCACGGGGTCAAGGGTGGCCACCCACTCTCTGCCCAGGAAGAGCCAATGACCTCCTCATCCGAGGCCAGCCTCCACTGCGGGCATCCCTTGCCACAACCTGCCTCCTCCCTCTAGCAGAAGGGAACCCTGAAGGTCTACCTGCCTCCCCAAAGAGCCACCGCTTATGGAGGCTGCTGACGAAGAAGACGGGGGCCTGGGTGAAGGACATGAAAAAGTCGCTGACCGCAAGGTTGATAATGAACATGTTGGAGGGTGTCCTGAGGCCTCTGGTCCTGCAAAGGGTTGGAAGCTGTCAGGAGGTGCTTCTGCTGGGGAGCTTCCCCGAACTATGCACGCACACGTGCACACACGCACACACACACACACGGGAACGAGCCACAGGCCACGACTTGTCCTGCTGCCCAGCAACCACCAGCCAGACAGCTCTAGGGCCTGACGGCGTGATCTAAGAATCCCCCCTAGGCAGCAACTCTTGCCTCATATGGAGAGCGATACAGTCCCTACAGTTCTGTGCAGCCGAAGCTGGCTTTAGGACTCGTCTGTTCCCTCCTCTCACCCTCTGGAACCACTCTGCATGACCGGCTCTCTCTCCTTGGTCACACCCCTCATTCCACTGAACCTCTCCCAGCCAGTTCTCCCAAGTGCCTCCTCCTGCATGCTCAGATGTGCCTTCCCAAGAGCTCCTTCCACCTCTTTCGTCCCCAGCGACCCCTCCTGGTTCCCCTTCTGCCAGAATCCCTGCAGTCTTCATATTCAGGGTTGGTGCAGGGCAGAGGGACGGACAAGTGTGCCCCACAGGCCAGGAGCTTTCATAAACTCCTCTCCCGTACTCATCCATCTTTGCATCTACCCCTCCCTCTTTTCCAGATGAGAATACTGAGCTTCCCACCCGCAAGGTGGGTTGCTCCAGGTAACAAGACTCAGTAGGTGGCATGGCCAGGATTCAAACACTTATTTGATGGGCACTGCACAGTCTGAACTTGCGTAATCCTACACTGACTCCCTGAAATCAATCACAAGTCCATTTTGCAGATAAGAAAAATGCACCCACAGGGACGCCTGGGTGGCTCAGTCGGTTAAGCATCTACCTTAGCTCAAGTCACAATCCCAGAGTCCTGGGATCAAGCTCTGCCTTGGGCTCCTTGCTCAACGGAGAGCTTGCTTCTCCCTCAGCCCCTGACCCCCGCTCATGCTCTCTTTCTCTCTCTCTCTTTCTTAAATAAATAAATTTTAAAAAGAGAGAGAAAAATGGACCCACAGAGAGTAAGTGATTTGCCCAAAGTCAGTTCAGCTAATAGGTAGTAGGGAATTGCCTGTCTCGGCCATTCAGCCCAAGAATGGAGCAGGTGGGGAAAGAAGCTGGGGTGCTCGCCAGGGGCTCTTGCTGAAGGTCTTGAGGACTCGTGACCCTGTTTCCAGTGGGGCTGCTTATCGAGGCAGAGGATGCCCACTGGAGCAGGTGGCATGGAGGTGAGCTGAGAGCATGGCAGAATGGGCAGAGGCATGTGAGTCATAGAGACACTTGTCCTACACAGAAGGTGTGTCCTGGACTATTTTTTTGACCCTTCCCTAAGCTAGAAGATGGAGGCCTGTCCTGAGACCACAGAAGGCTTGGCTGCGGCGTCCCCACCCAGGCTTAACAGAGCCCTGCAGAGCTGGCGACAGCATTCCTGCCCCGTCTCTGCATGGCTGGCTGCCCTCAGTGCCCTTGCCCTGGTCTCGCCAATCAGGCACCTGCAGAAGGTATAGATGACCATCAGATTGCCCAGCATCCCTGTGAGCCCCACCAGCAGGATCACTGTGCCCAGGGTGTAGTGGGCATGATCTGGAACATCCACCGTTGGGAAGGGGACCCAGGCAGCACCCTGAGCCTCGGCTGCCTGTGGAGAGACAGACAAACAAGAGCATCACATTATCCTTTCATCTGGAATAACCCTGAGAAGGAAGGGTTAAGGTTCCCAGGAGGGCCGGTAGGGAAACTGAGGCTCAGAATGGCACCACCACTTGCCCACACTGCTAGGAAGTGGCTGAACCGGAGAAGAATCTCCGGTCTCTCTGAAGTCAAGCCAGAGCTCCTGAACCATGGCACAGAGGCATGAGGCTTCTAGGATCACCTGTTGGAGGCTGGACAGACAGAGTGACACATGTCTGTCAAGGAGGGACATGGCTGGAGTGAGTCTACCTTTCCACAGAGAAGGCAGAACCATCCCTCGGTGCTTCCTCTCCCCTGTAGGGGCCCTGACCGAAGCACTCGAAGTGGTTAGCAAGGGTCTTCCAGGCCCTGTAGACTCTACAGTGGCGGAGCCCCTTTCCCCTGGAGCCCCACCCCCTCACCAACCTCAATGAAGAGATTGTATTCCCCCACAGTAAAACTGGGGAGTGCTGACCTTATTACCTGGCTTGAGACAGAGGAAAAGAACTCCCCTTTAAAGAAAGCTTGGGGGCACCTGGCTGGCAGGTCGGTTAAGCGTCTGACTGTTGATTTTGGCTCAGATCATGATCTCAGGTTCGTGAGGTTGAGCCCCGAGTCGGGCTCACGCTCATTGGGGGAATCTGCTTGAGATTCTCTTTCCCTCTCTGTCCGCCCCTCCCCCCCAATAAATAAATAAATCTTAAATAAATAAATAAATGTAAAAAAGAATAAAGAAAGCTTAGGTTCCCCCAGGGTCACTGCCGACTCCAGCACAGAGGGTTTTAAAGAACCCTCTGCCCCAGCTCCTTTCCTGGAAAGGAGGGCAATTTAGTCTCTGTCTTGTCTCCTATAGCTACAGAGCCTTCCCGTCCAATCCAGGATGTAGGCCCACATCCCAGGGTCCTCAGGGTACCCTCCTTCCTCCCCAGTTACCAGTGGTTTCGATGGGGTATGACCCTGGGGCCCTGGCCAGAAGGACGGAGGCACAGGAAGTTACCCACCACGTCACTCTGGGCGGACAATCCAGACGCCTCTGGTGTGCCTTCCTCTCTGGAAGGCTCTGTGGGGTGTCCAACCACCCTCAGAAAAGAATGCATGCAACCAAGGGCAGGTCTGGGCCATTCCAGCCCCTTGTCCCTTACAGTTGGCCTTTCTGTTCCTCAGATGCTCTCTCCACAGGGACGGACTTTGCCCATACTCTCCTCTATTGGCGTCTCTGTGGAGGACAGTCCCAGAGGAGTCCAGTAACATGCCCAAGATCCCACAGAGGAGCTCAGGTCTTTTCTCTCTCCCTGTCAAAGCCCCTGGGTGTTCCCAGCAGGGAGGCCTGGGTGGGTGGAGGGAAGGCTCTGTGTGCGCACATGCTGGCCCCCGGCTTACCGTGGCACTGATGGCCAGAGGTTGGCCCAGGCTGGAGGTGCTGCTCCGGGAGCCGTCCCACCCGCTGGGTGAGGCTGGGGTGGCCACGCAGCTGGGCTCCTGGGCTCTGGGCCCTGAAGGAGGGTTCATCCTGAGGCAGGGTAGTCCTTTCTCAAGCCGTCAGGATATTAGTTGTGCCCAGCCTCCCAACCTTCCTCTGTCCTCTGTACCCCTGCCTGGTCTGCAGCCGCCTGTTCCCGCGTCCTGCGTGGACCCAGCCCAGAGCTACTCTTGAAGCTGATGACTGCTGTGTCCAGTGAAGCACAAAGGAACAAGTGTCACAGCTATGGCGACTCACAGCCACGGGCTCTGTCCCCACCTTTAAGTAGCAGAGCTGGGAGTGCACATGCCCAGTTGCTCAGTACTGCGAGCTCCCCCAGATACAGGTCCCTGGGTGTCTGTCCATAGAAGGTGTGATGATGGCGGTGTCCATGTGTGAAAGTGTGTGTGTGTGTGTGCGTGTGTGTGTGTGTGCACGAGTGTGAGAGTGTGTGTCAGTGTGAATGTGTGTATTTCAAGGGAGACTGTTGTCCTTGGGCTTCCAGACTCTGGGCAGAAGGCTTTGTCCTCCCGTCTGACAAGGCTCTCTTTCTCCCCTGAGCTCATCAGAAACAGCCGCTGCTGCCCTCAGTAAACCCCATGGCTGTCCAGGAGGGCAGCTTCACCCCTTCCATGGAGCGCCTGGCCCTCAGTTCTGCCCACAAGAGTCCACCCCATCATCACAGCCACCCCCATGAGCCAAGGCTGTAACCCATTGCACAGATGAAGAAGCTAAGAGGTTGTGTCGTGATATCACACAAGCAGGGTGAGATCAGACCATAAGGCATTTTTATTTATTTATTTTTAAATTAACATATAATGTATTGTTAGCCCCAGGGGCATAAGGCATTTTTTGTTTGTTGTTTTTTGATAATAAAATTTTTATTGAAGTATAAAGATTTTATTTCTTTTTAAGATATTATTTATATAAGACAGAGATAGTAAGAGGGGAGGAGAGGGAGAAGCAGGCCCCGCTGAGCAGGGAGCCTGATGTTGGACTCCATCCCAGGACCCTGGAATCATGACCTGAGCCGAAGGCAGACGCTTAACCAACTGAGCCACCCAGGTGGCCTGAAGTATAAAGATGTTTAAAAACCACCAAGTGCAAAGCTGGTAGAGACCTGGGAACTCAGGCCTGGCTGAGATGAGTGAACGTCAGAGGGGGAGGCGTCGCCAGGCCTGCACCTCCACCCAGTCTTGCAAGAGGCAGTGGGAACAAAGTGAAGAGTCCCAGAGCTGGAGGGAATGGCAGCTGAGCAGTCTTCACAGGTGTCCCCTCGGCTTCCAGAACATTCTACCTTGGAGCGTGTCCTGAGACACAGTGCAGAGGTTTGTGGAACCCTGGAGTGGAGACACATACCATCTCTTGCTCCAGGACAGCTCCCGGTCTTTACAACCAGTTCCCCTTGAGCCCCAGATTGGGGCCAGCAGGTGGGAGCACCCACACTCAGAGAGAGAAGCTGCACTTCCCAACAGGCGTTAACTCATGGCTCAGACGCACTTACCCCTGACACCTTCCATTTCAGGTCTTAGCTCACAGAGGCTCACCTAGGGTGCTGGGTGAGGCTGGACCCTGGCTTTGCTTCTTCTTGTAATGCCCAGTGTGGACTTACCAGCTGCTGGCTTTTGAATATAAGGCTTTCCCTACTGACCGCCGCTGGGAGCAGCTCTGAGCTGACATGAAGTCCCATTCAATGTCCTCTCTCCCTCTCCAACCTGAAAGCTAGGAGAGAATGCAGTGAAGTAGCTAGGACCAGGAGCTCTCAGAAAGGTTTGTTGGGTGGACAGAAGAGAAGGGGCCATGCCCAGGGCAACACAGGCCTCGGAGCAACTCCCAAAGGCCCAGGGAATTGAATCCTTTTATATTGCCCTTCTCCGTGGCTGACATACAGCCCCCTTGGAAGTGACACTGAGATGTTCCATCCCCTCATCCTGTGTTGCAACCCTTCAGGGGAGGCCCCAGCCACGACCGTCATGCTCCACACCTCTGTGCCCAACTTCTGCTCTGCTTGGAGCCTGCAGTCCAGGCTGAGTCAGGAGAGCTACATGGGCAGCCCCAGCCTCTGAGGACACAGTGTTTAACTGTCCCCTGTGGGCACACCGCTGCCCAAGCTATCCTGGTTATAAGTCACGGGTCTGAAGTGGGGGAGCCCTTGACCTTCCATCACTCTCCTCAGACCTCTCAGGTATGCAGCTGCATTCCCACCTCTGAGCCCCACTTGGGCTCCCTGCTCTGCCTTGCCCGTCAGATCTCTCTCCAGGCCTGGCTCAGAGTGGGGCCCAGCCTCTCCAGGCCCATCCTGGCCTTCCTGTCAACAGTCTCTGGTGCCCCACTCCGCCCAGGAATCAGCACAGGGACAAACAGAGAGGGGGGCCTCCAACCCCTCCCAGGTCCCATCCTGGCTAGTGCCCACTCCCTCCGATGGCATCTCTTCCTCTCTCTGTCCAGCAGCCGAGGGCAGGCGGATGTTCAAGGCCAGCCTCTGGCTCTGGGTACCTCTGTGTCCCCCGGTCCCCCGAGCTGATAACAAGTTGCCATCCCCGTACATGGCTTCTCTCTTCATGTCTTCCCCTTTTCTCTTGCCCCCGCCTTACAGCTTATTCTTCGCACTGCAGCCCTAAAGTCATTTGGAAACATGGAGTCAGATAACCCCATACTTAACCCTTTGGCGGCTTCCATTGCTCCTGAGACATAGACAAAGGCCCAGATTGGAGAGGAGGTAAAGGAAAATAACACAATGCCCATGGATTTTGTTGGGGAAGCTAAACCCTTCAGCATCAGCAAGAAGAGGCCTGCTCTCACCCACCGCCTCAGTGTACGTGCATACGGGCCAGGCGGCCATCACACCCTGCTACTGCCCCTTTTGGATGCATGTTCCAGAACAGCCCTGTTTTCAAGAAGGAGTGGTTGAGCTCAGGTGCCAGGCAGTCTGGGTGTGGCTGCCTGCTAAGCCCGGAAGCTTCTGAGAAGGCCAGCTGCCAGCACCCTAAAGACCCTCTTGGGAGCTGGATTCAGGCCATTGGGGAAAGGGGAGCTGATCACACGGGGAATTGAGTTCAGGTGCAGACCCTCTTGCTGGGGAGGAGGAGCTAGCTTGGTCCCTGAGCTTCTGGGCTCACTCTCCAAGGTGTCCTCACGGTGCTTCAGCCAAGCTGGCCTCCCCTCGGCACGCAGGAGACGCCCAGTCCCTCTGTCGCCCGGCTTCCGCTCATGAATTGCTCTTGAAACTGTCCTCCACCCCTTCTCAAGGTCTCAGCTCAAACACCACCTCATCAAGTTGTCAACGAAGCCGTCCTGAGGACCCAGCTGTTCACAACCTCCTGTCCATCCTGTGGAGGACTCACTAATAGTGTCATTTATAGTGATTGTCATCTGATTGTGTCCTCTCCCTTCCCTGGGTCACAAATAGATCTATGTGCTTCATCTCTGTGACCCACTGCCCAGCGGAGTGGCTGCACGTCCTTTCAGGAAAATAAAAATCTCCTGGGTCCTTGCTTCTTGAAGTGCTGTCCAAGCAACCGGTGGTAGAAGTGGCCCTGAGGGGGACACTGAGGCAACCGAGGGATTAGCAAGAGCAGGACACTCTGCCAAGTCTGAGGCTGGAAGGACAGAGGAGGAAGGGGGGTCCTGGGATACCGGGGGCTAGAGATGTCCAGCAGCCTGCTACAGAGAGAGGCTGCTCACAGGTGGGAGTAGAAGCCTCGGGGGGGACATGGCGGCCGCCAGGGACTCCATGGTGGGCAGAGCGTGAGCCTGCGCTCCCACCCTCTCCTCTCTGGCCTCCTGTCTTCTGCTCTTCCCTCCCAATGGCCAAAGCTGCCTGGAAGCCAGAGGTAAGAGGGGCTGAGCAACGTGGCTCCCTGGCACAGAGAACAGAGTAGGGAAGGGCGATGGTGCACACAGGTTATCATCCTCCACCCCGCCCCCAACCTGCCACTGTGGCCAATAGATGCCAATAGGTGATGCCAATAGTGGCCAATAGGTGCCGCCCCAACCTCCCGGCCAGCAGATTAGCCCTCCCAGTTCACCCGCAGGTCTCTAGCTCCTTGATTTCTTGTGACCCCCCTCCCCAGAGGCTGCTTGTGGAGGGATGGCCTGAACCGTGGGTAGGTAGTGGTAGCATCTGTCTGCCTGGCCAGCCTCTGGGTTCCCCTGGACCAGCCTGGGCACCCTGCTGTCCCACCTGGCCTAGGAGTCTATGGGTCATCACGCTCACGCCCCCTCTGCATGCACATGCACAGTGCCAGGAGATCTGAGTGTGCACTCTGCACCCAGAACCCTCGCCTAATCTCTGTGTTGCCTGCTCCTGGCACCTCACTGGCATGACTGCAGGTGGGGAAAGCTCTCTAGGCCCCTCATCCTCAGGGGAGTTCTGGGGACATAAGAAGCAGGAAGCCTGAGAGCCGCTCTGGGTGTCTGCACAGCTGAGGGGCTGGGGAGGCAGGGGTAGGGCGTGTTCTGTTAGAGCGGGCAGCGGGTATGCACATCTCACTGGTGGGTCATCAGCCAACACAACCCACACTGGTTGGGGGGCTAGAATCGGCCAAGGGCATGGACACTCTCCACAGGGCCCTGAATCCAACTTTACTTACTTCTGAGTCCCAGAATTGCCGTCCAGCGTAAGGAAGTCCTGAAAGCTCTTATAAGAAAAGCTGATAGAGGGGCGCCTGGGTGGCTCAGTCGGCAGGAGTCTGCCTTCAGCTCGGGTCATGATCCCAGGGTCCTGGGATCGAGTCCTGTGGCGGGCTCCTTGCTCATCAGGGAGTCTGCTTCTCCCTCTGCCTGCTGTTCCCTCTGCTTGTGCTTGCTCTCTGACAAATTAAAAAAAAAAAAAAAAAAAGCTGCTAGAAAAGCCAGGAGGGCAGGCCCATGGCCCCTGCGTTTCTGTCTTTCTGGCCACAGCACCAGTGTCCAGGGAGCCAGGTCCCTGTGACCTAGCCTAGCAGGCAGCACTGTACTGACACTCCCACGCCCTTCCCAGCCTCTCCATGGCTTCAGATCACTTTCCACGTCCTGAGGCTGGTCAGGGCTATCTGGTTACCCAGAGACTCCTGGGAAACTCCCAGAAGCTGTCACCAGGGGAATATTAAATGTCTTAGTGAGCATATTCCCGCAGGCACCCAGCCAGCCGCTCACCTAGCGCCTCCTCTCCTGGAACCTGTTGGGTTCCATGCAAACCCTGTCAGGATAGGGCCCACCGTCCTACAGCATGGGGTGGGGGTGGGGGACATAAACTCGGAAATTTGGAAAATCTTGCTCTTCTGCTGTCTTCGGTCGCAGAGCAGCAGATATAGCTCTGTCCATCTACCTGCTCTGAATGCCATCCAGACGCGCCCCTCCCCCACTGCTGCCCCACCACCAAAGTAGGCCTGACTCTTGGGAGCCAGCTGAGTAGCCCAGTGGCCCTGCTAATGTCCCCAGAGGCATCCAAGGGTCTTTAGGTCCCTGTGGCCCACATTTTTGTCACTCCTCCCACACCTACTCCCCCAGAATGGGGGGGGTGCCTTCTGTGCACCCTATGATAGCCAAGAGAGGGACTCGCCGGGGTACAGCCGTGGGATAGAGTTTCCACAGCACTGCGGGGCCCTTTCCTATCCTCACAGGAGCACCTATGGTGGCTCCTGGGTTTGCTACCTACTGACGCCTACATTCCTGGCTTGGGGTCCAGACCCAGGGCCTTCAGTGTCTCCTAGCCCCATCCTTCCTGATCCACGTGTGTCATGTCAGTCTGGGGGCTCCAACTTCATACCATCCAAGGACCATGCATTTATTAAGTGACTACAGTGTGCCCTGCCCTGGGTTAGCATCAGCTAGAGTGGCTGCCGTGGGCACACTTGCTGTGTTATCAGGAGGGGAATGACACAGTCTCTCTCTCTCTCTCTCTCTCTCTCACACACACACACACACACACAGTGCCTGCCAACCCCAGAAACCAGCTTTTTCCTCCCCTTAGCTGGAAGCATCTGTCTAGGGGAGTCAGGGCCAGTTAACAGGTGCAAGAGAGGAACAGGGAAACAGAAAGTCAAGGGAAATATGAGTAAGGCCAAAAAAACCGAACCCTTTAAAAAAAGATTTTATTTATTTATTTGTGTATTTATTTACACAGCACTCGCACAAGCAGTGGGAGACGCAGAGGGAGAGAGAGAGAGAATCCCAAGCAGACTCCGTTTCGAGCTCAGAGCCTGATACAGGCCTGGCTCGATCCCATGACCCGGAGAACATGACCCGAGCCGAAATCAAGAGTTGGGCACTCAGCCGACTCAGCCACACAGGTGCCTCAAGAACTTTTAACTCAAAAACTGATTGCACACCCCAGAGAGTCATGTCCCTTGGACAGGCCCAGCCCGTGGAAAGAAAGAACTTGCTACTGGATTTCAACCACAAGACTGATTCCTTAGAGCCTTTGACATTTCCTGGGGACACATGCAGCACTCCAGCTGATGCTCGCAGAGAGCCGCGTGAACCACATGGGGACTCTATACTGGTTTTGTTTTTGTTTTTTTAAATTTTTTTTAATATTATTTTTTATAAACATATAATATATTTTTATCCCCAGGGGTACAGGTCTGTGAATCGCCAGGTTTACACACTTCACAGCACTCACCATAGCACATACCCTCCCCAATGTCCATAAACTCACCCCGCCTCTCCCAACCCCCCTCCCCCCTCTATACTGTTTTTTGACCTTTGGGTAACATGCTGGAGTAGCAGGAAAAACAGTTTTCTTCCTCACTGTGTTTTCACTTCCTGAGCTCTTCCTTACCAAGTGGAGCATGTGTCTGAGGGGGAGAGGAAGGGAGGAAAGCATCCGCTTTGATTTCTAACAGCCCAGAGTGATTTTTGACAGCTCACAGAGGACACGTTGGGGCAGGATGGAAAACCTACACGAACCACAGAGATGCACTTCATAAAGAGGGCAGTTCTAGCATGGGACATGTGTCTGGGTTCATTCTCAGTGAATAAAGTACCCCATAAACCCTCAGATTTCTGAGCACTGAAGGAGTAGACCTGGAAGACTTCTGAATGCAAACCCTGAACTTGAATTGGCTTTGTCTTTTGATGTTGACTGTGGACCTGGTAGCTTTGCAGGGCTGCCAAAGCAGGAGAGGGCAAGTCCTGGCTTCACCCCGGGGCTGTGAGGTTTGCACAGCACAAATGCTCACCCCACCCCACAAGGACATTGGGGTCAGCCAGAACTGTGCCCCCCTGTGGAGCTGGGTGACCTTGGGTGACTCCATCTTGCCCTCTGAGTCTCCTTCCTTGTCTATGGAATGGAGACCAGGATACTTCATTAGAGGCAATGGTTTAATTTGACAAGAGAAATGACTCATGCATCTGGAACACAGCAGGCTTCAGCAATGTGAGCCCCTAATCCTTTTAGCTGATTGCAGAGGGATTGAGATGGCTATGGCAGGTCTTGCCAGGATCACAGCCCACTTTGTGGCAGAAGGGGCCCCTCCTGAAGCCCTCGAGGTCAGGGAGCAGATGCGCAGAAGGCAGCAAGGCAGGTGTGGGGACCACATCCCTTTTCCCAAAGAGGGGAAGCGAGCCCCTGGTATGAGTGTGAGCTCCCTGCCCACGAACAGCCAGCCCCACTGTCCAAGGCCCCAGCTTTTCCACCCGCAGGGAATATGGGGGTTGGCTCTTTGCAGGGCGGGTGGGTTGGGACAGAAGGTGCTCATTTTCTCTCCTTAGAAGGCTGGCTAACTCCAGGAGCTGCTGGTAGTTTCAGGCAGCCAAAGTCAGGGACTAGCGGTGGCTGGCACCCTCCTCTGTTGGGGCTCTTCAGTCTTCCCTCCCATCCTTCCTTCCCCACTTGGGCCAGTTGGGGCTCTGGACAGAGCTCCTAGTCAGCTCACAGATGAACCTCTGTGAGCCTCTGGGGCCTCTTTCCTCTCTCTTCCTGTACACCACTCTGTCCCTTGCCTTCACATCCAGCTCCCAAGGCACTCTGGAATCATCAGGGAGCTTAAAAAGTTATGTCACCTGGAGCCCACCTCCCAGAGACTCTGATTCAGTTGGCCTCAGGTATGAGCTAGGCTCTGGGACTTTTATTTTATTTTATCTTTTTAGAGATTTTATTCATTTATATGAGAGAGAGGGAGAGAGAGAGAGTAGGAGGGGGAGGGGAGGCACAAAGGGAGAGGGAGAAGCAGACTCCCCGCTCAGTCCCAGGACCCTGGGAGCGTGACCTGAGCTGAAGGCTGACGCTTAATTGACTGAGTCACCCAGGGGCCCCGGCACTGGGATTTTTAAAAAACACTGCCTAACACAAAGTCTTAGGTGCCCAACCTCCATCTTTATGCTAATGCCTTCCAGACACAGACCTGGACTCAGAGCTGGCCCTGTGCTCCCACCCGCCATTAGCTCCAGTCCCCTCAGCTCCAGCTCTGTCTGCTCTGTACGGGGCTATGGTTTTGCAGCCTGTTTGCAGCCTGTGCCAGGAGTGGACTCCTCCACCTTCTCCACCCCGCCAAGGTCCAAATTCAGGCTCGAACCAGACCTGCCTGAGCCCCTCTAAAGTAGGGGAAAGGGCTGGTGATGAGGGGTCCAGTGCTTGGTGCCCAGGGGCAGAGGGGCACACGAGAGGAACCAGTGATGAGGGCTGTGACGAGCAGAGCAGTGAATTCCAGAAGCCAGGCGGGAGAGGCAGGGTTCTTAGCCGGGGGTCTGCAGGGAGACTTCAGGGCATCCTTGAACTTGGGTGAGAAAAAAATGATACTGTTTACACGAATCTCTAGCCGAAATTTAACATTTTCCTTTATTATGAACATGGACAAAACCCCACAGTAACATGGCCTGTGATTCTGTCACTAGTGGAAATCACTGCTGCTTTTCTATGGTGGTAGGACTGTTGTGCAATGGCACAATATTGGTTTTCGTCTTCACCACTTCAGAATTACAGACCCTGCATACACCTGCCACCAGATCTTGTTGACTTGTTAATGAAGAACCATGCATGTAACCCCATCACAAATTCATTTATTTACTATATTAGTGGTCATATTTCACTGGGATCGGTTTCCTTTGTAATCCTGCGTATTTTATTTCATGCAACGCTCCTGGAAAGGACCCTAGAGGCTGCGCAAGACTCTTGGAGTAGAAGTTGAGGCAGGTGTTCCGAGATCAAGCTGTGGCCACGATTGTAGGGGGCTGTCGGTGGCCTCCCTTGGGTACCTCACAAAGGTGGCCTGGAGGTCTTTAGGAACCGGGAGACACCGGGAGACACCGACAAGCCCCTGGATCCTTCAGGTCTGGTTGTTTAGCTTTGCCGAGGTCCCCAGAGGCAGCCGGCATCTGGCAAGAGCTGCCTGGTCTCGAGGCCCCACCATCCATCCCAATCCCTGAACCCTGACGCCCGGTCGTAAGTCCTGCCTGCCTCTTTCTGCAGATAAACTTCGATTCCTTGGAGACGGCAGAGCTGACCAACACCCCATGGGGACAGAGTGTGCAGGAGGCCTCTGCCACCCAGAGGAGAGGGGACCCAGTGTGTGGCAGTTGCCCCCGAGACAGACTTGGACTCAGTGCTCTGTGCTCAGGGCAGTGCCTCACCGGAGAGCCAGAAGCAGCCTTCACTGCAGGTCCAGGAAGCTACTAGGCCTTAGGGAGAGGGCCAGACAGAGCAGGGAGATGATATGGAGAGTAAGAAGTAGGACCCTGGTGCAGGACTGACTGGCAGAGCCTGGAGCTGCTCCCTTTGCTGCCTGTGGACACAGAGGGGCTGGAGGCCCACACTCACACCCCAGCACATGGACCCTCCAGCCTGGCCCACCCCTCTGCTCTTCTCACTCAGAGAGGCAGTGGTCGCCACCAGGGACTCTACCTTTCCCTCATAATCTAAAAGCTTCTCAGAATCCTGGTTCTGAAAGCGAAAACTTCACAGCTTCCCCCCCAAGGACTGGGAAGCCTATGACTTCACAGCAGCTCCTCCAGCCACCTCTCCCCACTTCTCCCCACTTGTCCCCACTTGGGGCTCTGTGTCTGCAATAGTGGCTGTGTGAGTAACCGTGTGACAGATTTGAAGAGTGAGGGCTCTCCCTGCCTCACAAATCCCTGAGGACAGGCCAGGGCCAGGGAATTCCTGGGACTGTTTTGTAGTTTTTATTTGTGCAATCTAATTGATACCAGCACATCCTTTAAAAATGAAATCATGGGGTGCCTGGGTGGCTCCGTTAGTTAAGCATCAGACTCTTGATCTCAGCTCAGGTCTTGATCTCAGGGTCATGAGTTTGGGCCCCGTGTTGGGCTCTGTACTAGGCATGGAGCCTACTAAAAATAAATAAATGAAATGAAATGAAATGAAATGAAATGAAATGAAATGAAATGAAATCATACCAAAAGGTTTATGTGAAAAATAGTCCCTTGTCCCAACCCTTCTACTCCCTAGTTCCACCTCCTGGAAGCAACCATTTTCAATCCCTTAATATTTCTTCTGCTAGCTATCTCCATATTTGTAAACAAAAGGCTTATGCTGCTGAATCTTGTTTAGAAGGATGTAGAAAGAGACTTTTCCTGTTGTGGGTTAAAGCCCCAAAGCAGAAGTCAAGAGGCTTAATGGCCCCCACAATCTAGAAAAAAAATGTCACAGAGCTGCTTGACAGCCCTCCAAGCCACCTCAGAAGAACCCGAGCTGTCCCCTGCACCCCTTCCCCAGAGAGCCACCATGGTTGCAGGAAGGTATGCTGGTGTTTTTCCTTCCAAGAAGCTGGAGGCTGGGTGAGTCTCCTCACCCCTACTTCTCAGAGGTAGATCTGGCTAGTTTTCCCAGAGAGGACTCGAGTAGAGAAGAGGGCTGGTTGGGGAGAGAGGTATCTCAGTACTCACTTAGCTGCCTGTTTTGGTTCAGTACCTCCAAGCCCATTACTTTTGCCTGATGCCCATCCCCCAGTGCAGAGATCCCCCCACTCACCCACTCCAGGGGAGACCCTACAGTCTTCCACTGTGATGGGGAGACAGCTGTGCAGAGTGGGGAAGTTGCCAAGGGCTCCTAACACCATCTAGGGCTTCCTAACACTCCTCCTGCAGGCCTCTTTCCTCCCCCCACCTCTTCCCAGGTACCTGGTTCTGCCCACTGCAAAGCCTTTGGTGGCTCCCACCATGTAATCACGTGATTATGGGTGGTTCATGGTGGTTCCCATTGCCGGTTTAAGACCTGGTTTTCTCGGGGCTACTGAGTCAGTTTCCACTCATCTTCCTGTGTCTAGGTTCCAGATAGTTGTGGCTTCCTCTGCTGTTCTCCCCATCTTTGGGGGTTTCTGTCTTTCAAATGTCCACTTACTGTGACTTTCATGGAAGTTTTGGACAGACAGCCAACCCAGATACAGTGTTCCATCCGCTATCTTGATCAGAAGTCCCGGTTTGCTTTCTGCTCCGAGGTGCCCTTCGAGGCTGGGTGTTTTATGTTCTTCCCCTTCTCTGTAGGTTGTGAGGGCACAAGTGGAAGCAGGAATTGGCAAGAGGCACAGGAGGCCCGGACTGAGGCACTGCCCATTTGTGCTAGGACATCTGTACTCTGCCCTGTCTTCTAAAGATGGTTGATGAATTATTCAAAAGGCTGGGGTTTTATTATGTATTTTCTAGCTCACTTCATTAGTTACTGGGGAAGAAAATATCTATGAAGACATTTTAAATGACTATTGCCACCCATGACTTGGAAGTCTCTCCAGAAGCATCTTTGTACATCAGGGTGGTCCTTCTGGAGGCTTATTCTCCCAAAGTTCTTATAGCAGGATTCTGGGGTACAGGCCTGGTCAAGGATCTGGACCTCTGTTCTGAGGGTTGGCCTCCCCCACCATCCCACGCTTCCCCTCCCCCGTGCAATGCCCAGCATGGCCACCCCTGTGTGCAGCTCCAGCCTGGACTGCACTGAACAGAAAAGCACAAATGAGAACAAATCGACTTAATGTGGGGACTTGAAGGAACAACAGTATTTGATTTTACAGAACCCTGAGCCTAAAAACCTAAAAGTTTTTAAGATATGCCCTTCCTCCATGCCAACCTCAGGTCTAATTGACAGGCATAATAGGACTTTAAATCCATCTCCCCAGCAGCCCAGCCCTGGGCTGGAGTGCCCTTAGGTTCAGGTTTCTGATCTTTAGACTTGTCACATAAAACTGATGTGTCCCCATGAGAAAGAATCAAGGCCTGGAGAACCCTAACTATGTCATTTTCAATCTCATGGTAGATAGCCGGTCTGAACTTCTCTCCATTACAGATTTTGCTGTTCCTGCCTCTGGTTAGTGCTCCTGGAAGAGACTAGGATCCAGGGGGCCTGGGTTCTCAGGCACTTCTGAGCCCGACAATTGGGACGAGGCTCTCCCCTGGGCCTCCTGGGTCCAGTATCTACAGAGGACACAAAGACAGAGTCTGCAAGAGCTGGGGCAGGGCTAGGCTTTGAAGAGGAAACTAGTTTCAGAAGTGAAGAAGCCTATCCTCAGAGCTGGGCCTCAGGCACCCCAAAAAGGATGGAGGTACTTACCTGAGCACTTGCTTGCCTCAGTGAGGGCCACAGCAGCAAGAGCTCTCTGGGAGGTCCATTAAGGAACCACCTACCCCTACATTCCTATTCTTCCCCTCTGCCCTGGTCTCGGGCCTGGCCTCAGCCACCCTGTGCTCTGAATGAAACCACACAACAGTGTTCTGTTTGGGTAGGGCTTACCCAGGTGAGGCCCAGGGAAGGATACCCTGCAACCTCCTTCCTATACCCTTGCAACTGCACAAGAGGAAGGACTGTGGCTGCTGTACCCTAGGCCCTCACGTCATCATGCCAGCCACTAGATCCTGCCCCCATCCACCTACAGAGAGTCCCAGGAGCAGGGGCACTCTTGACCAGCTCTTGAGGGCCCATGCACATGGAATTCCTGGGACTTCAAACTCAAGAACAGTGAAATGTCAGGGTGGGAAGGGCTCAGCCAGACCTGAAAGTAATGTGAGCAGAGTAGGGAATGGGAAAGGCAGCCAAAGGTGCCATGTCAGGCAAAGTCCTAGTCTCTACCTGATGCTGCTGGGAACTCTGGGGTGTAAGCTACCCTTGGGATTTAATCCAACCTCAAGACAGGGGGCTTGAGCTAGCAATTCTTTGCTATGGGCTACCCCACAAGTACCTAAACACCCTAGCATTTCCAGTTCCCTCCAGGGTGAAGAACTCTCAGATGCCAGCACTTAGAAGGGGGTGGGTGGGTCCACAGGACTGGGGAATGGTGGCCATAGGTCCTGGGCAGAGCACCAAAAATGCCGGCTGCATTGAAGAAGTAACTAGAATGAAATTCTCCCAAAGACTAGAGATTGGTGAGTCACCAAATCCCGGAGTGGGAAGGAAAGTCAGAGGTCATTACACGTGGATTCCCAACTTCCAGTCCACCCTCTGAGGGGATAGGGAGGGTCTTCTCCCCTTGAAGTTTAAACCTTCCAAATCTGTCATTCTCTCACCAGTCATACAGAACATCCTGTCCTCCAGCCTGTGTGGTCAAGCTGGCCACAAGGTGACACAAGAGCCTTGGCCAGCATCTTCTCAGATGACTGCTGGGACCCTGGTACTCACCTGGGCAGCCCTGCAGCCCACCCACTCTTGCAGGCTTTCAGGAAGGAGATTATCTGGCAGACAGAATATTTAATGACTCTAACCACACCTCCCTTTCCCCTGCTTACAGGTTTTAGAATTGAGCACCAATAGACATTAAGACCTAAGTTTTCTAGAATTGGCCCTTCCTACTCTCTCTTTTTCTACTATACAGTGGGATATTTGTCCCCCTCATCTCCCTTGGCGCCCCCCTACCTCAGGGGCTCTAGATGTCAGGACTACGCCTGCTGTGTTGGCCACCATGTCCCCAAGGTCTCTCCTGGTACCCAGCAGACAGGAGGAGGTGCTAAGTGACTTTGGTTGATCAGAACTGATGTCACAGGATGTTTGTGACACCAAGCGTGAAGAATGAGCCTTGTTTTAGCCTGCATTCCCTGGGAAGCAGAATCTGAGGCAAAAGCTTAGATGCTAACACTTTTTGAGGAGTGAATCCCAGCGAAGCAGGAGTGAGGCAAGTAAAGCAGAGGGAACCTAAGGGAGGGCTGACTGAACCGAGCATAGCACTGTAACAGGCACAGTGATTATTCAGCTCGAAAGACGTCTAAAGAAAGCTGCATGAACCACCATGACGTCAAGGAGTCGGCCTCAGAGAAAAGAAGGGGGAAACACACTCCCATCTCCTAGTTGCTGAGTTTACTGGGTGCCTGCACCTGGGGCCTCTCTAGCCCTGCTCTTAGGTCTGGTGCCCCTCGCAGCCCCAGTAGGAACCAGAAGAACTGAATTCCAGGGCTGTGGTGGCATGCTTTGGCACGAGCTGCCGCCTGTGGGCAGGCCAGCCAGGGGACTGAAGCCAGCGGCCCATGCCATCGCTGTCTTGTGGCCCACAGTTCTGCAGGCCAAAATGCACGCACAGGTGCCCAGCGGGTCTGCAGTTGCTTGTGTCCCAGTAGGGACAAGCTCCAGGACAGGAGGAAGAGACAAGTAGCAAGAATGTGGGGGCAGGGATGCCACAGGGCCAGGAGGTCAGGGAGGGCACTAGGCAGACATGGCCTGCTTTACAAGGCTGCACCCAGCTCAGCACACTCCCTCTGATGAAGATCCAGACCTTCCCCGTGCCTCAAGGATGTGGTGGTACCAGGTGGTCCTCCAGAAGACTCACCTGCAATATCAGGCAGAAAACGATCAAGTAAATCCAGGGAGATACACGGACTGGGTCTAACGTAAGACTTTCTCAGCTGCTGTGGGAGAAAAAGATAACCCTCCATCAGAGTTGGGTGTCTGGCCCCATCCCCACTCAGGTTCTGTAACCCCTGGTTCACATGGGGAGGTTCTGGGAAGTGTCTGGGGAGGGTCTGAAACCACAGAGTGGGGGATGGGGAGGCAGAAGGGGAGTGGTGAGTAGCTGAGGTGGGCAGCCTTAAGGAGTTGGAGCACACTACCCAGATCCTCCCAATGGCCCAGAGGGCAAGATGGACATTTTGGAGAAGAGATATATTCAGGTTGAGAATGTGACTGACATGGTTCCGGCTGCCCTGACTCAAAGGGGTGTCCACAGTAGGCATTGCTGGTGTGGTGGATTCAAGATGGCCTCCAATTCTTTGACACTCCTCCCCTTGAGAGGTGAGATGTGTCCCTGCCCCTTGAATCTGGGCAGGCTCTGTGACTGCTTTAACCAGTAGAATATGGAGGGCGTCCTGCTCACCAGACTGTGCCCAGGCCTTAAGAGGCTGGAAGCTTCCACTTCCTGTGTCTTAGAACACTGTGTGTGGGGAGCTCCAGTTGCCTTACAGGAAGCCTGATGCCTGGGGCTGCCTCACTGGAAAAGCCGCATCAGTCAGCTTCGGTTCGTAGCCCAGCAGTGCTCGGACTTCCGGCCATCCTGGCTAGGTGCCAGGCACATGAGGGACACAACCTTGGACCTTGCCATCTGCCAGCCAGGTAACCCTGAGTGACCTCAGTTTGTGTCTGGCGCAAACATCTTGCCGCAGAGCCCTGCCCTGATTCCTGACCTACAGAACTGTGAGACAGAAGAAAGTGGTTGTTGGTTGAAACTTCTAGGCTCTGCGGTAGTTTGTTACACAGGGAAGGACAAACAGAACCAGAAGCTACAGGCCCTGTCCACCAGGACCCTCGCTCCACTTTTGTGTGGTTTTCCTCACTGTGCCTTCTTCTGCGTTGGGCATCATTTTCAGCTTAGACTAAAATGGCCTCATTTACTGGTGTGTGATCCAAGCCTAAGGGATGCAAGGGTCGTTTTCAGAAATGACACCCCCAAGGAATTTTCTCATATTAGGGTGGTCCTACCTAGTCTTCCCTTAAGATAAGATAAACTGCCCATTCCTAAGCCAACTGCTAGTGAGGAAAATGGTGTGAGGACCATAATCGGCTTAGATCTGCACTGTCTACTATGGTAGCCTCAAGACCACATAGAGCTACTGAAATTAAAATAGAAATTAAATGAAAAGTTCATTCCTTCAGTTGCACCAGTCACATTTTGTTCAGTTGCCACATGTGGCTCGTGGCTAATGTAAGGGAAAACACATAAGATAGATCATTTGCTTCATCGAAGAAAGTTCTGCTGGACAGCACTGGCTTAGATGAATCCTTGGGGAGTTGGGAGGGCAAATCTGGGGAAGTCAAGCACAGTGGTTACCACTGTTAAGAGAGGGGGTCTGTGGAGGCTGTGGTTTTGTCTGTCCTTCCTTATTTTAGTAGCCAGTTAGGTTTATAATTCCCTATAAACACCAGGACCTCCTGCATTCTTTCTAAGCCAAGACTCAGCAAAATATAAGAAAACTAAGTCCTCGTGGCACTTACAAATAGCAAAGCAAGAAACCAAATTGAATCTAACAGCACATCAAAAACTAATATACCATGATAAAGTGTGGTTTCTCTCTGAACTACATAGATAGATACAATATTAAGAAATTGATTAATAGAACAGACATATTGATTGTTCAAAGGAGGAAAATCATGACCATCTCCACCGACAAGTAGAGGATGTTTAATACAATTTGACATTTTAGTTTTTTTCTGCTACAAGCCCTACCCCACCTGGGGACTGGTCAGGAACCTCTCTGCTGTGTGTATTATATGGCAAAGGTAATATACTGGAGAGACATTGAGATGTTCTCAAAGAACCAAATAGAATGTAACAGAAATAACATTGCACCTGAAAAATAAACAGATAGGACTTCACCACCCAGTTGTATGAATGCTCCCCCTCCGCCACCATACATAAGCCTGGACTTGTCCGTGGTAGTGTGGTTAAAGTCTTGGGGAGCTCCCATCACTCCTCCCGGTGACCTGGGGTCTCCTTGGCAAATGGAGAGGGTGTGACTATGCTCTACAGAGAGAAAGCTAGCTACGTATCACATGCCCAACAGGAGGCCAGGTGAGGGGGTCGTGGGAGTGAAGGGGACTCTCTGCCTGCACCATTAGCCCTGAGATTCCCAAAGTGGGCTACGGGAAGCTCAAGTTCCTCTGCCCTCTGGAAGGAGGTATGGCCTGAGACCCTCAGCTGTCCCCTTGGGCTCCCTACAAAGTCTCATCACTTTCACCTCAGTGTGTCCTCCAGTGATCAGCAGATCTTCTGTGTGCTGTGATGAGAAAACCGGTGGGGCACCTGGTCTGGGTAATAAGACCCTGACATAGGAAAGCATTCTTCCAGAGGACAGGAATACCAGGCTTTCTGACTCAGTTTCTGGTGACCCAAACTAGGAGGGTCAGAGGCCAGAGCTGTTGTATTTGTCAGACTGGGGCTCTCTGGGAACCACTCAGCTGACAGTGCCTGGCTCCTCCTGGGGACACCCACCCCACTGGCCCCTGTGCATTGACACAAAGACAGACCTGTTTCCTGGGACAGCTACTGTGTGCCCCCCACCTTTCCCCATGCTTCCTAGTCCTGATCACTAGCTGTGTTCCTCATACTCCCCACCATACTCTATATCCAAATTCTATGGAAACAGCCTAGAATCTGTCCCTGACTCCCGTCCACCCCTGCAGACCACCAACTGAGCCCACTTCCGGGGCTGACAGCAAAAGTTGAACTGAGGAGATAAGGCTAATACACCCCAAACAGCTGTGGGCCATACCAGCCAGAGACCTACAGAGTAGGGTGACCCACATGAAGAGACCAGGATGTCCTTCCTGGAGGAAGTGGGGCTAAAGTGAACTCTGCCGGCTCCTATCATTGAACACAGAGGCACATAGAAATTCTGTCCACTGATGAAAACAAGCACGTGGTCAGACCAGTCTGGAGCTCCCGGGATGGCCTTCTTCCCACCTCATCCGAGCAGGCCACACACATGGATCCCTCCCCGGGCAGGTTACAGAACCAGCTCCAAGTCAGGCACCAAGTCAGGGTAGGCAAGTCTGGCTGGAGGACAGGGTGCCCTCTCTTGGACCTTCTGGCTCCCATTAATGAGGGAACTGCAGGTGACAGAGGCAGAACCGGGCGGGCAGTCAGCTCTGCCCCGACCCCCACTGCCTGGCCAGGCCCTCCCTTGGATCCCCCCCAGGATCCCTCCAGGCCCCTCCCAGGTGGTTCTGATAGGTCTGCTTTGGGGCTGGATGCCAGTCAGACAGTCACTGGGAAGCAGCCTCAGGAGCCCCTGAGATGGACTCACCCTTACCCAGCCTCAGCAATGGTAAGCTTCTGACTTAAGCAGAAGCAGTCAGTTAAGCTTCTGACTCTTGGTTTTGACTCAGGTCATGATCTCAGGGTCATGAGATTGAGCCCTGCATCAGGCTCTGCACTTGGCATGGAGCCTGTTTGCTTCTCTCCCTCTGCTCCTCTCCCATCTCTAATAAACAAACAAAAAAAACCCACGAAAACAAAATCAGATCACATATCCCTTGACAGGCAACTCTGTCCCTCCCTCTCTATATATGTTACACAAGCCTCCATTATAGACCTTACCTTATTGTGCTGCCCCTCCCTGCCCACACAGGGGAGGCCCTCCGGGGGAGGGTCATGCCTATCGAGTCACTGCTGCAACCTCAGTGAGAAGCAGAGGGCCTGGCAGGCCACTGAGCAAGCCAACCTGGACAGCAGTGGTATCCCACCTGGCTGGCTCAGCCATTCCTCCCATGTAGTCCACGGAACTGGAACTAAAGTTGTTCCAGGAGCAAATGTGGATGGCGCTTGTTCATTTCCATTCAGATAGCTAGGCATTGCGCCAGTCCTACTTATTAAATACACCTTTCTGTTCCCGCTACAATGAACTACCATCTGAGTTATATATTGTATTCTCATAGGTGCTGCAGTGCACTTCTGGGTTCTCTAATTAATTGTTTCATCCTTCCATGTATCTACACTTACGGTGATACCAGTGCCCAGTGCCACTGCCACCCAGACTTCGGCCCCCCGGGAGCAGAAGGTGACCACCCAGGTGCAGTGCTAACGAGGAGCAGTGGCCAGGGCATTGAGAGGACACCCTGTGTGTGCACAAGGATGCAGGAGTCCCGCTCCCATCCATCTCCAGACCCTCCTGGCTGCAGCTGGAGAGCAGTCCTTAGGGAAGGTCACTAATGGCCTCATGGCAACCTCAGGCACTGCCAAGATCCCACTCTAGCCAGACCCACGTGTTTGTCCAAGCTCAGAGACCCCAGGCCCTTGGAGCCTGCCCCCCCCCCCCCCCCGCAGGTAAGCAAGGTGAGCAGGTGCCTTAGAACAGTAACAGCCCCACTGGAGAGGCTTTGCTACCTAAACCACTTCAGCAGAAACAAACTCAAATGTAGTTTTTATAACCCAAGGGATTGACTGTAAAATGTCATCCGCAGGAAGAAATACATCAAAACAGAAATTTTGGGGGAAAAAAAAAACAGGAAAAGTCCTGGTCTTGTCAGATATAAATAAAATATATACAGAAAATTACTGTAATAAAATACTATGAGACTAGCACAGGGATAAAAAGATCAATGGAACAGAAACCAGAACAGAGACCAGAAATAGACCCCACACATCTAGTCCTATAGATGTGACAGGGCAACACTTTTAAACTCTGGAAAGAGGATAGATTATTCAATAAATAATGTTAAACATCTAAGTAGGTGATTTTGACCCATTTTAAAAAGAGATGTCACTTTCAAAAAAATCTCAGAGCAAATCTTAGAGGAAAGATTTAATGGTTTAAAAAAATCGGCCATGGGGCACCTGGCTGGCTCAGTCAGTGGAGCCTGTGACTCTTGATCTCAGTGTTGTGGGTTCACAAGCCCCATGCTGGGAGTGTAGAGATTACTTAAAAATAAAATCTTGAAAAAATTAACCATAACAAAATAGCAAAATCAAACCAACCAAAAAATTATGCAAGAGTATCTTTTTGGAGGTACCTGGATGGGACAGTCAGTTGAGCATCCGACTCTTGGTTTCAGCTCAGGTTGTGATCTCAGGGTCGTGAAATCGAGCCCCAGGTCAGGCTGCACAATTGTCGAGGTAAATAAGTCTTAAAAAAAAAATAGGCAATGAGCAGCCATAAAACTCTTCAGGAGTTTCCATTTCTAATTAGTAATGGTGGCTTGTATTAGACAACTGTCCGCTGATAACAATTCTAAATTCTGGACAAAATATTTTTTAAAAGCCAACTGTCTGAAAGCATTTGAGAGCAAACAGAAGTAGGCAGAAACTGGGGAGGATATGATCCTTGAAAAAAGGGAAAAATGTAGAGTGAGATCCTCATTCACTCAGCTTTTCTCCCAGGTCACTCAGTCTGTGCAGTAGGGGGCCTGGGGTGGAATAGGTGTGGGTGAGGAGGGGATGGGGATAGATCTCAAGCAGAAAGAAGCCAATGTACCTGGTTGAGGAATCAGAGGTCAGGGAGCTCAGAGCTTCAAACATTGAGGGGGGAGCCCCAGAAAGAGGGGCACACCAGAGGGAGAACCCCAAGATCTGTGCACAAATTCCGCTGAAATCTTTGGCTGACTCCTGACTGCACATGTACAGGGCAGGACTCCAAGGAAGCCAGAGGAAGGCACAAGTTCAATGGAAATTTCAACTGTCGTCCAATGCTAGAGAAACAAAAATTTGGAGCTCAAATCCTGTCGAGTTAGAAAAGTCTGATAAACATTCTGGCTTTGAAACCCCAGAAGATCCACACCTTAAAAGAAAGGCCCACTTCCTGGAACCAAGGACTACACCCTAGGAAAAAGGGCAAAATGGAAATAGACCCATTCTAAAAAGTTGAAAACCAAGCCATCCTAGGCTCAAAATGATCTGCCTGTGGTTCCTTCAAGAACAAAACTTGACATTTGTAAGTGGAAGATAATGAAATCTAGAGTCTCTAAATTGTATCAACCACAATATTCAGAAGCCAGTAAGAATTTTCTGGCCATGCTGAAAAGTGGGAAAACGTGACTCATAGAGGGAAATGGTTATGGGGAGCATACAGATAATACAGATGTTGAAACTAGGAGACAAGGATTTAAAAATAAGTATCTTAAATACATTGAAGAATTTATGGAAAAGATAAACACAAGAAGTAAAGAGATGGGAATTTCAGGAAAGGGGTGGAAATTCTAAAAAACAAACCAAATGCAAATTCTAAAACTAAACATAAACAGTATCCAAAATACTGTATTGCAGAATTTCAGTGACTTGATAGATTAAGTTTGCATATTATAATCTTTAGAGCAACTACTAAAATACAGTACAAAGAGCTCTAGGTAAAATGCCAAAAAGGGAGAAGATATACAATTCTAAAAAATATGCTCAGTGGGGCACGTGGGTGGCTCAGTTGGCTGAGTGTTCAACTCTTGGTTTAGGCTTAGGTCATGACCTCAGGGTCCTGGGGTGGGCTCCAAGCTTGGCTTGGAGTTGGCTTGAGATTCTCTCCCTCCCCCACCAACCCTCCATCTAGAGCCTCAAGAACTTGAGCACACACACACTTTCTCTTTCTCAAATAAATAAATAAATAAATAAATAAAATCTTAAAAAAAAATGTTCTGTTGACCCAAAAGAAGTCAAGAGAGGGGATATAAAGAACAAATAGGACAAATAACAAATAGCAAGATGGAATACTTAAACTCAACCACATAAAAATTATACAAATAAAAATCATTAAATCAAATTAATTTAAAAGGCAAAGGGTAAGGGATACCTGGCTGGCTCACCTGGCAAAACATGTGAGCTCAATCTCACAATCGTGAATTCAGACCCCACATTGGGCATGGAGCCTACTTTAAATAGACAGATGATAGATAGAAAGAAAGAGAGAGAGGGGCGCCTGGGTGGCTCAATCAGTTAAGTGTCTGACTCTTGATTTTGGCTCCGGTCATGATCTCAGGGTCATGAGATCAAGCCCCATGTTGGGCTCCATGTTGGGTGTGAAGCCTGCTTAAGATTCTCTCCCTCCCTCTTCCTCTGCCTCCTCTCCCCTCTCAAATAAATTAATATATAAATAATAAAAACACTAATACAAAATCTGATAGGGCTATACTATTATCAGATTATACTTTGAGGCAAGGAGTACTACCATAGATAGGGAATGACATTTCATTATCATTCTAAACAATTTTATTCCGATGAGCTTTACTTGCAATTGCATTCCCACAGTTCTTTCTTCTCATCTCCATCTATCTATTTAATCCCAGGTACCTTGAACCCATCAAGCTTGGTGGAGGGGTACTGTGGGCAGAATTGTGCCACCCTTGCCCTAAATTCATATGTTCAAGTCCTAACCCACAGGACCTCAGACTATTTAGAGACAGGGGTGTTTTTTTTTTGTTGTTAAAGTTTTATTTATTTAAGTAATCTCTCTCCCCAACATGGGGCTCAATCTCACAACCCTGAGATTAAGAGTCACATGTTCCTCCAACTGAGCCAGCCAGGAACCCTGGAGATAGGGTCTTTAAAGAGATAATTAAAGGGAAACTGGGTGGTTCAGTAAGTTAAGCATAAAACTCTTTTTTTTTTAAAGATTTTGTTTATTTATTTGACAGAGATCACAAGTAGGCAGAGAGGCACGCAGAGAGGGAGAGAGAGAGAGAGGGAAGCAGGCTCCCTGCTGAGCAGAGAGCCCAATGCGGGGCTTGATCCCCTGACCCTGAGATCATGACCTGAGCAGAAGGCAGAGGCTTAACCCACTGAACCACCCAGGCACCCCAATAAATAAATCTTTTAAAAAGAGAGAAAGAGAGAGAGAGTTAGTTAAGGGTAAATGAGGTCATTGAGGGCAGACTCTAGTCCACTATGACTAGTGTCTAAATAAGAAGATACAATTAGGACACAGAAACACACAGAGGAAAGGCCTCATAAAAACAAAGGGGAGATGATGGTCCATCTACAAGCCAAAGGGAGAGGCTTAGGATGGAAACAAGACTGTTAAGCCCTCTCTATTGCCTTCCATCCCCAGTGAGAGTAAATTAGTCCATTATTTCCTGAGTATGTCTCTTTCTTGAAGTTTCTTGCCATATGCAGTCAATACCAACCAACACAAACTACTAACATTTGGTTTTTTAGAGTCTTCTGGAGCTAGAAGTTTACCAGCTCGCAAGCTTACTAGGTTCATGACCTACCTCCCAAGTACTTATAGGTGATGGTTTTCTCAATTGCATCAGTGTGGAACAGCTTCCCAAATCAGCTTTATTGCTCCCTCAGTTGACTCCTACAAAAATCAGGTTTTTGTTAAGGCACACTTCATCTCTTAGCTTCAGTTTCCATGTCAATCAAAGTATGTTAACTCTCTTCTGGGGACGGTGTCAACAGGCATTTGGAATGGCCCGATGTTTGACGTAATGTTATAAGCTGTCCTACAAGACAGTCTCTGGAGGTGCCTGGGTGGCTCAGTGGGTTAAGCCCCTGCCTTTGGCTCAGGTCATGATCTCATGGGATCGAGCCCTGCATCGGACTCTCTACTCAGCAGGGAGCCTGCTTCCCTCTCTCTTGCTCTGCCTGCCTCTCTGCCTACTTGTGATCTCTCTGTCAAATAAATAAATAAAATCTTTAAAAAAAAAGAAAAAGACAGTCTGATAAAATGAGGCTATCCTGAACCCCTGGTAACAGAATCATTTACCTTCGTACCAGGAAGATTGGGAAAGCACCAAAATCTTCATGTGGTGTGTGCCCAGGCCAACTTTGAGGAGATTGTGCTGCAAGACCTACAGTTCTTATGAGCTTATCTAGAACAAAAAAACAGAGACTCTTAATCTCAGGAAACAAACTGAGGGTTGCTGGGCGGGCAGGGAGGGATAGGGTGGCTGGGTGATGGACACTGGGGAGGGTATGTGCTATGGTGAGTGCTGTGAATTGTGTAAGACTGATCATTCACAGACCTATACCCTGAAACAAATAATAGGTTATATGTTAATAAAAAATTATAACAAAACAAATAAACAGACAAAACGTCAGGAGGGCCTATGGTGGTTCCTTGCGTGCTAAGTGTATGTGTGACATGCTTTCTTCCCTGAGATGCAGAAAATGATTGTGAAAGTGTTAAAGGCACAAGGTCTGAGTCAGAAAGCTAAATTTAAAACTGTAGCTTTTTGAGTAGCAACAAAAACAACAAAACCCAAAATAAACTCTGCAAGATTATGTCAAAATCTTAATGACATACAACAGCAAAGCTTTCTTCCTTGTTCGTGCTGTATGTCTGTTGCTGGTTGCTGGGACCCTTTCCCTTGATTTTCTCGCTCTGGAGTCTAGGCTGCTGGGACAGTCACGGTCTTGAATATGGCCAGACTCACAAGCAAATGGATTGCTCTGGAAGGTGACAAATTGGCAATTAGATGTTCTGGTCCTGAAGTGGCACACATCCTCTGATCAGAACTGATTGGTCAGAAGCAGCCAAGTAGTACGACCAGAAGTGCAAACAACCAGGTTCCCTAAGGTAGAGAGCAGGAAATATTTGATCAAAGCATCATCCAACTGCATATGAACTATACGTGTGCTCTAGGTCTGGTGACTAGAGGCCTGACTTTGCTAGAGTTGCAGCCCCAGGTGGCACCCTTTCCGGATTTAAGAGGCCCTTGACCAACTTTCAAACCACAACTGTATACTATATACCTTCCTCCCTGTCTTTCACCAAGGAACCTGTGGTGATTTTGCCAGGTAAGTACGCCAGGTAAAGAGGAATCCCCCCGGGTGCCTGGGTGGCTCAGTGGGTTAAAGCCTCTGCCTTCAGCTCAGGTCATGATCCCAAGGTCCTGGGATCGAGCCCCGCATCGGGCTCTCTGCTCAGCAGGGAGCCTGCTTCCCCCTCTCTCTGCCTGTCTCTCTGCCTATTTGTGATCTCTCTCTGTCAAATAAATAAATAAAATCTTAAAAAAAAAAAGAATCCCCCCCAAACTTTCAGTTACCTTTGACCCTCCCTCTAAGAAGGAACTCATTCCTTGACATTCAGGCCACTAACTTGGCCACCAATCAGGGCCTTACCAGCATCAGAGTCTTCAACAGGCCCTGTAAGCAGCCGTCATCAGGATTATGTCCCAGTTTCTGAGTGTGTGGTTGGAACGGATGGCCTGCTGCCACAGAGCTGCTGTGGGCTTAAAGAGTAAGTCCATCTTCATAGGAACTGCCAGGTAGAAGCCACTGGATTACCCCTCCCGGCCAAGGGAAATTAACTTCCAATGTTGGAGGTTGTTGGAGCTGTGTTTGCCTCATCTTCTGCACTCAAGCGATCGCTCCCATGGGTCATGGAGTGTGTATAAAACTCACACAGGGGAAGCATGTCACAAGAAGCCAGCAGAACCTCAGGTAAAAGGGGACACAGCTGGAGGTACCTGGGGAGGATCAATAATCAGGGATGAAATCCAGAGCATATTCAGAAAGTTCTCTGTGTGGTCGAAGTGGGAAACCTAATCAAGAAACATGGAAAGAGGACTGACTTCACAAAGTAAAAAAAAAAAAAAAAAAAAAAAAGTGGAAGGACAAGGGGAGTCAGGGTCTTCTCAGGAAATGAGTCTCCTTTTGTAACTGAAAAAGCACCATATACAACCCCAAATGTGGCAACTCCTTATCAAAATATCAATTTTGGGGGCGCCTGGGTGGCTCAGTGGGTTGGAGCCTCTGCCTTCGGCTCAGGTCATGATCCCAGGGTCCTGGGATCGAGCCCCGCATCGGAGTCTCTGCTCAGTGGGGAGCCTGCTTCTCTCTCTCTCTGCCTGCCTCTCTGCCTACTTGTGATCTCCGTCTGTCAAATAAATAAATAAAATCTTTAAAAAAAATCAAATTTTTCCAACTTTTGTTCATGAAAATGTATTTTTTATAAAGACAAATGTTTTGTTTTGTTTTAACTTTAAAGATCCTATTTATTTATTCGACAGAGACCGCAAGAGAAGGAATACAAGCAGGGAGAACAGCAGGCAGAGGCAGACACAGGCTCCCTGCTGAGTGAGGGGCCCGATGTGGGACTTGATCCCAGGACCCTGGGATCATGACCTGAGCCAAAAGCAGACACCCAAAGACTGAGACATCCAGGTGCCCCTCCAAAATGTAAAATTTTTGAGATGTAGAAGAAATAGTTGTGTCTGTTTATCTAGTTTATTAATTTAGCTATTCATATTTTTAAATGCATATTTTATAAAGTAGTATCTCAATCTGTAAATGTG
This sequence comes from Enhydra lutris kenyoni, assembly GCF_002288905.1. Classification (NCBI taxonomy): domain Eukaryota; kingdom Metazoa; phylum Chordata; class Mammalia; order Carnivora; family Mustelidae; genus Enhydra; species Enhydra lutris. Next base: position 38,049,033 of record NW_019154096.1, on the reverse strand, counting down.
TCTTTTGTTCATTCCACGTGTTGTGAAACAACCCCAGTTTTTATGTCCCCTAGAGCCTCTTGGTGAGTCATCCAACAGGTTTCTTAAAAAACTCATTTCTTGAGAACAAAACCAAGAAGCCTCGAGAATTTCAATTCCCTACTTACCATCAAGAAGATGTCAAGGAAATCAGTTTGCATGTGGTGCACTTATCGTAGGTGGAAATGGGGACCCGCTTGACCATTCTGCGGAGGTGTGACGCTGCTATAATGCCAGGGGAACACCCAAGGCCCTGTCTGCTAAAGGGTGGGAAAAGCAGATGGCCCTGGGACTTGGGACATGCTCACAACTGATTCGGTAGTGGACAAAGGATCCATACTGGTTGCTTAGGTTGAAAAAAAAAAATAGGGGTGCTTGGGTGGCTCAGCCGTTAAGCATCTGCCTTCGGCTAAGGTAATGATCTCAGGGTCCCAGGATCAAGCCCCGCATCAGGCTCTCTACTAGGCGGGAAGCCTGGTTCTCTGTCTCCCACTCCCCCTGCTTGTGTTCCCTCTCTCACTGGCTCTCTCTTTCAAATAAATAAATAAAATATTTTTTTTAAAATAGAGGAACTTCAAGAGATTAAGAGAAATGTAAGAGTCCTGTTAACAGAATGTAATGTGTTACTGAAACAAACATTTGGGGACAGTTAGGGAAATCTGATCCTCAACTGGATATTAGATTCTTTTTTCAAAGATGAGATGATAGTACGGTGTTTGTGCTAAAAGCGTCATTTTCTGGGATGCCTGGCTGGCTCAGTCAGAAGAACACGTGACTCTTGATCTCTGGGTCGTGAGTTTGAGCCCATGTGGGTGTAGAGATTACTAAATAAGAAAAATTTTTTTTAAAAGAAAGAGTCCTTTTCTTGTAGATACATAATGTCTAGAACTTAATTTAAGATAATCTAGCAGCAGAGGTTGGGGAGAAAACAGAGAGGAAGTGTGTGTGTGTGTGTGTGTGTGTGTGTGTGTGTGTGTGTTGGGGGGTGGAGAGTAAAGAGGGAAAAAGATTGGCCACAATTAATAATTGGTCAAGCTGTGTGATGAGTACTTGAGGAATGATTATACTAATCTATTTTTAAGCATGACGGCTTTCATTTTAAAAAATAAAATGTCTTCAGAAGTTTGTTTTTCAAACTGAGGTAATTTAGAGAACATCCTATAATATGAGAGGCTTTTAAGGACTAGACTATTCTTTTTTTTTTTTTAAAGATTTATTTTTTTCTTTAAAGATTTTATGTATTTATTTGACAGAGATCACAAGTAGGCAGAGAAGGAGGCAGAGAGTGGGGGGGAAGCAGACTCCCTACTGAGCAGAGAGCCCGATGCGGGGCTCGATCCCAGGACCCTGAGATCATGACCTGAGCTGAAGGCAGAGGCTTAACCCACTGAGCCACCCAGGCGCCCCAGACTATTCTTTTTTTTAACTAGGCCATTAGTTATTACTTTTTTGAAGCTTTAGGCATGTATAATAAGTATGGAATGCAGAACACATAGGGTTCCTTGCCTTCCCCTTCTAGCAGTTGCAAAGTATCAAGAGGCTTGTTGACAGTCGACCAATTGTTTACATTTGTGTCATACCTTGGCAGAAGGTGTTGCGTGTTATCAAAACCACCTGTCACCCCTTACTAAAATGCTCTACCATTTAAAAATTGTAAATAGGGACACCAGGGTGGCTCAGTCGGTTAAGCTTCTACCTTCAGCTCAGGTCATGGTCCTGGGATCGAGCCCCACATTGGGCTCCCTGCTCAGAGGGGAGTCTGCTTCTCTCTCTCCCTCGGCCACTCCCCCTGCTGTGCTCTCTCTCTGTCAAATATATAAATAAGATCTTTTTTTAAAAAAAGTTCCTCCAGTAGGAAAGAAGGCCTGCCACTCAGCCTGCATAAGGGTAGGGAGGAATTCCTTTGACCCCCGCACCAGGCATCTTAAAAATTCCACTAGCTTCAGCCTGCGGCAGAAGACCCTTATAGTCCCTTCCATCCTCGGCACTGGTCACAGACATTTCCGAGTAGTCCTTCCCTCCGAAGCAAAATGAAGTTGTTTTAGCAACAGGTAACTTCACTCTTCCTCCATTGTAACAGGCCCCCCAGAGCTCCCCCTCAGCATTAAGGCACATTCCGTCTGGGGTTCATCTCCTTCTCCAGCTTATGGACACTTCGGTAGATCTTTCCCGTCTGCATGTCCTATTCAAAGGCGCCCATGGAGCAAGACAAACTGTCAATGTCATAGAGGATGTCGTGGTTCCGGGGCCAATCCAAACCACGGGAGATGTCCAACTGGTCAAAGTACTTTTCCATGCAATGGTCAGGAAAAAGGGAGTACAGGGACCCCTTGTGCTGCTCTAGAACAGCCAGGGAGGTCTCCTCAGCTGTGGTGCTAGCCAAGTACCTCTCAGTGGGCTCCACCTGCCCATCGTTGAACAGATTGTTTTTCTTGTCTTATCTGCTGCAGCCAGCATGACCACTGACTCATCTTCCCAGTTTGAAGCATAGACTTGTTTCAATGGTAGAAGCGTAGCCTCCTGACTGGCAAAGAGCCACAGAGCCGGCAGGGGCATTGATGGTCACCTGCTGCACTCACACGCTGAGCAGACACCACTGGCAAACCTTTTCTGCAGAAATATCTATGAAGAGCGGAGAGTTGGACGCCTCCTCTCCCACCTGGAGTCTCGTCGCCCTGGTAGCTCTTTGATGGAATGCGCTCAGGCTTAATGGAAGACCTTGTCCTGGGGGCCATCTTGGTGCTAATGACTGTGGGAGAACTGACTCAGGACTAGATTTCCTTTTAGTCTTCTCTGAAAGAGTCTTTGAAAATGAGTAACTCTCGATGTTGGTGTCTGTGGTAGTAATGAGACCAAGGTCTCATACCTACCACGTGGTAAAGCTAGAGTTTGGTCTTTGGCGCTCTCTCCTGACAGCTACGTGACCCTGAGTCACAGCCACCCATGTCAGAACCTCACACTAGTTTCTACGACAGCCTTCTCCTCTATCTTGATTTGGATCACTTGGTTGGTTCATGAGGCAAAGTTGAGCTCAGGCTGGAAAGTGGCCCACCAGCCTGGGATATTCGGTGTGTGCTGTGGGCATTGTCAGAGTGTGTGTGTGTGTGTGTGTGTGTGTGTGTGTGTATTTTAAAGAAGGAAAAGAGAACACATATCAATCTAGAAAGTCAGTTTGATTCAGTTCAGTTAAGGGGCACCTGGCTGGCTCAGTCAGTGGAGCCTGTGACTCAGTCCCGAGGTTGTAAGTTCAGACCTCACAGTGGGTGTAGAGATTACTTAAAAATAAGAAATGTGGGGTGCCTGGGTGGCTCAGTAGGTTAAGTGTCTGCCTTCGGCTCAAGTCATGATCCCAGAGTCCTGGATCGAGCCCTGTACTGGGCTCCCTGTTCAGTGGGGAACCTGCTTCTCCCTCTCCCTCTGCTGCTCTCCCTGCTTATACTCTATCTCTGTCAAATAAATAAAAAAATATTAAATAAATAAATAAATAAATAAATAAATCCTGGAACTCCTGGGTAGCTCTTGGTTGAGCATCTGACTCTTGATTTCAACTCAGGTCATGACCTCAGGTCATGAGATCATGCCCTGCATCAAGCCTTCTTAAGGTTCCCTCTCACCTTCTCCCTTTGCCCTTCCCTCCTGTACTTGCTCTCTCTTTCAAATAAAATAAATAAAAAATCTTTTTAAATATACAGTTCAGTTCAGAGAGTTGCTATTGTATTTTTGAGGAAATGATGTACTAGTTAGCTTTGGTGTGGTAACAAACATGCCTCCTCCCCTAATCTCAGTGACTTACAACAATATGCATTTCTCATTCACATTGCATGTTTCTATCTAGGATGGCTCTGCTTCTTGTTTCTTCTCATTCCAGAACCAACCTGAAGGATCAGTCCCCTATTGAGGATATGCCATTTTTATCGCCAAGGGAAACAAGCAAGAGACAGAATTGAATCATCTAATGTCTCTTAAAGTTTCTGTTTGACTGTGGTAACTATAAGTCCTGCTCATGTTCCACTGTCCAAAGCAGTCATACGGACAATGGGTTAGGAAGTACACTCTACCTTCGGGAAGACACTGCAGATTACACATATAATCCTCTTACAGGGAAGAGAGCAGGTAGTTGGAATCAATAATCCAAGTGCCTGAATATTCTAATATGTTCACTGTTGCTGCAGGAGAGTATAGGAATATTGCTGTTATTTTTCTATTCTCATATCTTCCATTTTTACAGTATTTATATAATTTTCATAATTCAACATGTGTTCTCCTAGGGTAAACTACAGTGTCCATTACCTGGCCTTTAGTACATTGGAGACATTGGCTAACTATGAAAATTGTACCATTTAGTTTGCACCTGTCAATCTCTCCACTTGGTTTCTTTTTGAACAGATCTCAGACTGCTTCGCACCTACATTTCTTTACTGTGTTTGTGATTGACTCCCGGACCCTTAAAAGCATTAGTGAAAATATATGTATAAAAGAAGCTGACATGTACTAGATATTCACAAAGACTGCTCAAATCTGAATCGTGTATTATTTGGGTAGATAAAAATTTCAGTGCAACATAATAAAAACATTTGACTTTATTTATGGTATTTTATTTTATAATTCAACTTTTGTTACAAAAATAATAAATGTTCATTTTAGGAAATTACAAAAATATTAAAAAAGCCAAAACCAGTGGGTAAATTTACCAGTCATCTCACCACCCTAACATAACCACTGTTACCATTTTACTGAATATATTTTCAGTGACGGGGCATCTGGGTGGCTCAGCCAGTTAAACGACTGCCTTCGGCTCAGGTCATGATCCCAGGGTCCTGGGATTGAGTCCCACATCCGACTCCTCGCTTGGCGGGAGCCTGCTTCTCCCTCTCCCTCTGCCTGCTGCTCCCCCTGTTTGTGCTCCCTCTCCATGTAAGATAAATATAAACAAAATCTTTAAAAATATTTTTTTTTTTCAGAGTGCCTGGGTGGCTCAGTCATTAAGCGTCTATATTTGGCTCAGGTCATGATCCCAGGGTCCCGAGATTGAGCTCCCTGGTCAGCGGAAAGCCTGCTTCTCCCTCTCTCACTCCCCCTGCTTGTGTTCCCTTTCTGACTGTGTCTCTCTCTGTCAAATAAAAAAAATAAGATCCTTAAAAAAAAGAATATATTTTTCAGTGATATTTCTAGTATATGTAAATGTATAAAAATGTATAAAATATTAAAAATGTATAAAAATGTATAAAAAAAATCATGTTGTGATTGACTAGTTTCACTTCTCATATGATGTGTCTAGTTGTTGATGTCATTAGGTATTACACCACATTATTAGTGGTTGCACAATATCCTATCCTAAAGAAGCAACATAATTTGTTTAACTAGTTCTCTATTAATTATCAATGATTCTATTAAAAATTTCCTCATAAATGAATAATTTCAAACAGCCACGATTAAAATTTCCATAGACCAGATTTCTAGGATGAGAAATGCTGGAGCAAACGCTTACATGTAATTTTCAGTGCCAGCCACAGTATTGAATTACAAGAAAAGTACTCAAAAGTCATTCTATTTTGACAAACAAACAAAGGAAAAAGAGACAAACCAAAAAAATAGTCTCTTAACTATAGAAAACAAACTGACGGTTACCAGAGGGGAGATGGAGGGGGGGATGGGGGAAATAGGCAAAGGGAATTAAGAAGACACTCATAATGATGAGTGCTAAGTGATATACAGAATTGTTTTTTTATATAAGTTTCTTTTTAAGATTTTATTTATTTCAGACAAGAGAGTGAGAGTGAGAGAGAGAGAGAGAGAGAGAGATAGTATGAGCAAGGGGAGGAGCAGAGGGAGAAGCAGTCTCCCTACTGAGCAAGGAGCCCAATCATGACCTGAGCCGAAGGCAGACGCTTTGCTGACTGAGCTACCCAGGCAACCCTAGAATTGCTGAATCACTATATTGTACAACTAAAACTAATATAACACTATACGTTAATTACACTGGTATTAAAATAGACATTTTTAAAAATCATTGTGGGGTGCCTGGGTGGCTCAGTGGGTTAAACCTCTGCCTTCAGCCCAGGTCATGATCTTGGGGTCCTGAGATCAAGCCCCACATTGGCTCCCTGCTCAGCAGGGAGCCTGCTTCCTCCTCTCTCTCTGCCTGCCTCTCTGCCTACTTGTGATCTCTGTCAAATAAATAAATAAAATCTTTTAAAAAAATCATTGTATTTTGGTGTCTAATATATGATTGCAGATCATCTGTGCTATTAGGCTTCTTGCATTCCTCAATCCTCTAAAGAAGTACCAAGCTATGACATGATTTTAAACCAAGTGAAGAACTCTCACTTTCAGAAATAGTGAACTCAATAATTCAGAACTAACCTCCTATTGAAGACAGCTAAAATAATTCATATGAACTATAAAAAGTTTTCTCCTAAAAACAGAAAAATGCTAACAAGTAACAAGGAATCACCTTGCCAATCATTGGCAAGAGACAATTGCTCAGAAAAAGTGAATAGCCAGAGAGGAGAACTCAGTTTGGGGGCCACTTTTGTAATCAGCAGAGTAGCTAAAAAGCTGAGGGAGCTAAGGTCATGTATGTTAGACTCTCAAGCTTTTCAAGGCAGAGTCAGTCCTGGAAAACCACTCCAAGCTCAGGACTGTAATCTTGAGTGGCTGCACCCTGGAAGTAAGAGTAAACTGAAAATAAACTAGCTTTCTCCTGTGCTTCAGGTCAATTTCAAGTACTCTGGGTGATTCAGAAAAATCTCAAGCACTGAAAATGCTTGTGGTGCTTCTGGATTGCTAGTAGGGCCCCTCACATTTGCCAAAGTCAATGGAAACCCTTTCTGTAAGAAGATGATATTATCCTAGTCTTAATATCACTCCAATAAATTTTTCAAGTACAGTTTTCAGCACACAATCAAAGATAATCAGACATAGAAGGAGACAAAATAAGAACAAGAGCCAGCATAAACACTAGACAATAGACTTTCAACAGTCCAGACAGTTGGGGTCATTAGACATAAATCAGAAAAAAAAAATCTTACTATGGTCCATAGGATACAAATTGAACTTTTGATACAAAATTGAAAACTAAACAAAAACATAAATTGGGGTGCCTGGCTACCTGAGTCAGTATAGCATGAGATTCTTAATCTCAAGATTGTGAGTACAAACCCAATGTTGGGTAGAGAGGTTACTTTAAAATAAAGCCTTGGGGTGCCTGGATAGCTCAGTTGTTGAGCGTGTGCCTTCGGCTCGGGTCATGATCCTTTGGTCCTGGAATTGAGCCCCACACTGAGCTCCCTGCTTGGTGGGAAGCCTGCTTCTCTCTTTCCCACTCGCCCTGCTTATGTTCCCTCTTTCGCTGAGTTTCTCTCTGTCAAAAAGATAAATGAATGAATGAATGAATGAATGAATGAAGTCTTGGCTATTGTGAGTGCTGTGAATTGTGGAAAACTGATGATTCACAGACCTGTACCCCTGAAGCAAATAATACATTATATGTTAGTGAAATTTTAAAAAAATAAATAAAAATTAAAATAAAAAAATAAAGTCTTGGGGCACTTGGTAGCTCAGTTGGTTAAGCATCTGCCATTGGTTCAGGTCATGATCTCAGGGTCCTGGGATCGAGCCCCATGTCCCCTGCTCAGCAGGGAGTCCTCCTCTCCCTCCCCCTGCTCATGCTCTCTCTCTGTCTCTCAAATAAATAAATAAAATCTTTTAAAAATAAAATATAAAATAGAATAAAATAAAATCTTAAAAAACCACCACCATAAATTGAAGATTCAAAAGCCAATAAATATAATGGCACAAATTAAGAACTCAAGATATGGGTCTAAAAACAGATTAGATGAAGAAGATAGCTTTGAAGAATCATTCAAAATTAGAAAATTCACATGTATTTAGACTTTTAGTTTCCGTAGGTTATATTATGAATCATAGGTTTGTTTAACATTTTTCAGCTGCTCAGGGCCCCTATTTCCCCCAAGATCTTGGCACCTTTCGTCAGAGATGACTTTCCTCCTTGTCTGCAGGGTCATCTGTAATATTTGCTGCAGTGTTTCTTATCAGTTCTTTCCAGTCTGAGAAGCCATACCCAGGCTCAGAAGCTATGGACACCAGCGTAGTCTCATTCTCTTCTAGACTCAGCTGTGCTGGTATCCCTTTTTCCCTCCATCTGAACCCAGACCCAAGGTATCTCTGCTCCTGGCTTCACCCTATAACAGATACATCCTTCCTAGGGGAGTGGAATGTCCCTTCCCATTGTCCCAGAGTTGCTCCTCCCTCTCTCAAAGGCAAATCACTCCTTCTTCTCTAGAATACAGCTCTTACCTATTTTCCTGATCAGGGAAGCCTTATCATGTAACTAAAAGTCTTGTCAATCAGGAAAAGGGGGGGGGGGCGTCCTTGAGGGTGGGGACTGTTCAGGGAGGGAAAACAGCATCCTCTTCTGAGATCAGAAGGCCTGGGCCCCCAGAAGGTCAGAATGGACTTGTAACAGTACAACCTGGCCCACTGTCCCACCCCCATTGTGACCTTGACTGTGGAGTACAGGAAGGCCCTGCGCCCAAGGGGATCCACCCTGTCACCTCTGGTCACCTTCAAAGCCTGCTGTAAGGACCCTCATCAGCATGGGGTAGGGCGAAGGGCCCTCATTGAGCAGCCTCAGTACATCCATCCTGCCACTTGGTGGCACTGTGACTCCTCAGAGAGGGAACAGCGCCCACGGGGAGACTGACCACAAAAAAGACTGGGAATACCATGCCTGCCCTAATGCGCTGGGCATTGTGGTTACAAAACAGTACAAGAAATGGTTCCTGCCACCCGTGAGCCCATGGTGGGACAGATAAACACATGGATAACGGATTAATTGCTCCAACAACCCATTCCAGCTGTGGGGCTCAGGGAAGGAGGAGGCACTTGAGCCTTGATGCAGAATTGGCCATTCTAGGACAGGCTGGCTGTGATGGTGCTGACTCCCAGGGCACACCGCACAGATGGGGATGGGGGAGGTTCACGGACTCCCAGCAAGGAATGGCAGGTAGGGAGCTGGGGGCTGGGGGCGCCTGGCACAGGTGAGGAAGGATGGGCATCTGTGCACAGGGTTTCAGCACCAACAATCTCAGGTGCTCTTTGTGTCCATGGAGCATTTAGCTCAGAGATGTGGTGAGGCCCCTGCTGCTCCCACGACTAGAAAATGCGGGAAGATCCTGGCAGGAGCAGAAGACTACTAGCGTCCTATCCTCTTGCTGTGCTTTTCTGCGCTCAGCCTCCAGTTCCAGCACTGGTCCCATCTTGCTGCGGGATCCGGGGTCAGACACCACAGCTCTCTGGCCTCCGTGACTGTTTGTGTACAAGGGATCTTTCATATGCACAAATATGTTGAAAAATGAAAAAGTTTAGTCAGAAGCCACAGAGTGGGAAAAAATAAGCCAAAGAGCATCAAGAACTACTCATGCTGTCTCCTGCTGCCCTGATTTTTTGGAGGTGGGGACACTGGGGAGGAGGACTCCCTTGGCTCCCTTCAGGCCTGGGCAGGACCCAACAGAATACAAGATTGTATCTATTTGTCCTTGGAGAACAGTCCATCTCCACAAAGTCTGTAAAATTTAATAAGCAGAACTTTGCAGCAAGGAAACAATTTAATATCTGGTATATACGTTTTCATTAAAATCTTAAAGATGGAACAAAGACTCTGTTTTCAAATTTCCTATTCAGAAGTTAACTTATTATGGTGTTGAAATCCACATGGAAACTGTTGAACTGAAATGAGCTTCCTAAAACAAAACACAAGTAGTAATGGACTGGCAAGTTTGAGACTAATGACTTCAAACCCTGGATGGTGGGCAAGGCCTCAGCCTGACTCTGGTCCACACGCACATCCATCAGAAGGGGTGCCCGTTGTGTCCCTTATCCCCCCCACCACCCCCACCACCACCATAGGAATCTGGGGACCAGCAAGGGTGCTCAGGGCTCCAGGCCAGTGCAGACAGTACTATTTCAACCAGATACTCCCCACCTCCTTTTGTAATTTACAAATGAAGCTGATAAGAGGTGATAAGGCACTTGGAGACACCCAGTGTTTGTCAGGGAAGAGGCTCCTCCCTACACTCCCCTCTACTAGTGTCCAGCCCCAGAGCCAAACCTGCCCAGCTCAAACTGGGGAACCCAGGTCACCTTTTAGAGAGATTATTCCCCTCCACCTAGTGAGGATTCCAGAAGAGGCACAAGGGGCTTTGCATAGCAAAGTGCATAGCATGCGCATCCTTTTCATTAAAAGGTGTACTACAGTTCTGTTAAATTACAGTATTCCAAAGATGCTTTTATATGCACATTTCACTGCAAACAACATAAATTTTATGTAATTATTTGAATAATGATGAAAGGGAAGAGAGGAAGCCTGGGGAGAGGTAATGGGGATCAAGGGAGATAAAGTCCTTCCAGTCCCACCCTCTCCTCTGCTTTTGTCCATTTGCTCCTAATCTGTTACTTTTTTAAAGTATAAAGAATCATGCAGCAATAAGTCAAGAAAAGCCTTGGCCCAGGTTTTGGAGTTCAACACTACAGTCAGAAGGTATGTAATTACATCCCCAAACTGACAAGAAGTCAGCACACACTAGACTAGGTACAGAAAGCTCCAGCTTTATGCACAGAAAACTGGTCTTGGAGGAGGGGTGATTGAGTTTTCAGAAGGTATGATGTAACACCCACACACACAGATTTATTATCTGCAACTATATGTCCCAGAAGAGTCTTTTGGGGGACATGAGAAGTTCTCTATTCCTCATCTGTCTTGCAGAATGCTTCTAATCTCTTTACAGAGTATCCTAGCATCCCTGATTTCCTTTTATACATTTTAGGTATGTAATTTAGAGCAAGTGATATTGTATCTGGTCTTCCCATCAATCAGAGCTTACGGTTGACTTTGACATTGTTAGTACCTTGGTCATGTATTATCCTCAACACAAAAAGAATATATATAAACTAAATTTTTAAAAATAAGTGGTAAAAGACACCAAAAATACAATTCATAAAAGGTTAAGAAATGCCCAGTGTTAGATGAAACTGTCCCTCACCTTTTATGACTATGCATATAATCTGATACAACTGAGAATAGTTTCAAAATGTTTCAGTGTGTATGCTCTGATAAGCAATTCCACTTCTCCAAATGTATCCTATGGAAACATTCGCTCAACTAAACAGAGACAGATGTACAAGGATTTTCGTTGTAGCTTTATATAGTATAGGAAATTTATTATAGAAAAACTGGAAAAAAGCATAAAAGTCCCTCAAGAGCAAATTCGGACTTCTCCAAGCCTCAGCCAGACGCGGGGAGCCGAGCCAGCAGGACCGAGCGCCAAGAGCCCTTCTTGCTCCTACGGAGCCCCTGCTGGGACCCTCTGTGCGACTGGTACCCGGCGCACAGCCCGCTCTTGGACCCGGCCTTAGGGCTGGCCCTGCTGCCCCAGGAGCGCGCGCAGTGTGTGGTTGGACCACAGCAGCTGGCAGCGCTATCTGCGCCCGCTGCCTGGGGCGGCGCTGGAGGGCCCTGCCCCGCTGTGATGGCGGTCCAGGCCTGTAGCCCCGGGCTCTGCCTGCAGCTCCGAAGCGCGGCTCGGAGATTCCGCAGACGGTCAACCGCTGGTGTGTCCCTGGACGTCCACCACGTCGCGCCCAGGTGTTGACAGTCGAGACCAACGACTGCGTGGTGGCAATCACCCGCAAGCACGGAGAGAGGCAGAAGGAGCATGGCTACACTCGCGGTGCCTCCCTAGAAAATACACATTGCCCCACATGCCCCCCCCCCCCCCCCCTCTGAAACCCTCAGTTCCTTTCCTGGAGCCCATAGTCTCTCATTGTTTGTCTCCGTCTCTGATCCCTGCCTCTTTCAGTTTTCCCTTCATTCTCCTTTTGTCCTCTGTTCTATTCCTTCTGTTCCACGTATGAGTGAAACCAGATGATAATTGTCTTTCTCTGCTTGACTTTCACTTAGCATAATCTCCTGGGTTCACCCATGAGCATGCAAATGGTGGATAATGGCTGAGTAATATTCCATTGTATGTATGAACTGCATCTTTATCCATCCATCTGTTGAAGGGCACCGAGGCTCTTTCCACAGTTTGGCTATTGTGGTCATTGCTGCTATGAACATTGGGGTGCATATGGCTCTTCTTTTCACCAAACCTGTATCTTTGGGGTAAATACCTAGCTAGTAGTGCAATTGCTGGATCATAGGGTAGCTCTATTTTTAACTTTTTGAGGAACCTCCATACTGTTTTCCAAAGTGGCTGCACCATCTCTCATTCCCACCAGCAATGTTTCAGAGGGGAGAGAGTGAGGGGTTGGGGTAGCTGGGTGATGGTTAGTAAGGAGGACACACATTGTGATGAGCACTGGGTGTTCTACGCACCTAATGAATCATGGAACACTACATCAAAAACTAATGATGTACTAAAAAAAAAAAAACTAATGATGTACTGTATGGTGACTAACTTAACGTAATTAAAAAAAAGGAAAGAAAAAAAAATACATGCTCCTCCCTACTGTGGACCCTACCCTGGTCTCCCCCTCTCCATTCCCTGAGGGCAGGCTCACGCTAGAGGTGCCAATTCCAAGGCCAGCCACCCAGTCATCAGAAGTCACTATCCCTGGGTACCTGGATGCCTCAGTGGGTTAAAGCCTCTGCCTTCGGCTCAGGTCATGGTCATAGGGTCCTGGGATCGAGACCTACGTCAGGCTTTCTGCTCAGCGGGGAGCCTGCTTCTCACCCCCCCACCCCCACCTGCTTCTATGCCTACTTGTGATCTCTCTCTCTCTGTCAAATAAATAAATAAAATCTTAAAAAAAAAAAGTCAGTACCCCTGTCATCTTTAAGGCACCTTAGAGCATGGGGGCCCAGAAGCTGGGACATCAGAGCAGCCTGGAGCCAAGGAATGGGCTTAGCCCTGCTGTCCACCTGTCACCTGTGTAGCCATTACTACCACCCGCCAATAGAGTTCAAAGCAACAATGCCCCCCTCCCAAAAAAATGTAGCTTGGTTAAACTATTGGTTAACCATACAATAGTCCATGAGACAATTAAAAAGTATAAGGTAGGGGCACCTGGGTGGCTCAGTGGGTTAAGCCTCTGCCTTCGGCTCAGGTCATGATCCCAGGGTCCTGGGATCGAGCCCCACATCGGGCTCTCTACTCAGCAGGGAGCCTGCTTCCTCCTCTCTCTGCCTGCCTCTCTGCCTACTTGTAATCTCTGTCTGTCAAATAAATAAATAAAATCTTTAAAAAAAAAAAGTATAAGGTAAATCCGTACCTCTTGATATACACCAAGATGTCCTCAAAATACTGTCAAGTAAAAAAGGAAAGCAGATTAAAAACTAGTATGGTCCCTATGAGTTCTATGGAAATGTATGAATCTATATATACATTGAAAACCTGGAAAGTTACACAGGTTAAATTTGTTAAATTTCCGTGATTGACTAGCTTTGGGATGGATTTAAATTTTCCTGTTCTCAGGGTGTCTGGGTGGCTCAGTCAGTTAAGTGTTTGCCTTTGGCTCAGGTCCTGATCCTGGGGTCCTGGGATTGAGCCCTGTATTGGATTCCCTGCTCAGCCGTGAGCCTGCTTCTTCCTCTTCCTCTCCCCCTCCCCTGACTTGTGTTCTCTCTTCCTGCTCTCTCTCTCTCAAATAAATAAAATCTTTTTAAAAAAGAAAATAAAAGTAATAAATTGTCCTGTTCACATCTGGATTTTTTTTAAAAAACTTCTATAATATTTCTTAGTATTATGATCAGCTAAAAAAAAATAGGATTCCCAATTGGGGAGAAAACAAATATTCCAACTCCTGAATCTTTGAACATTTTATGAGTTATCTACCTTCCTACAGGTCAGGGAGGAAGCCAATTACATCATCTCAGTCTTATACATGGGTACCTTGAACCTCCAAAAGTATAGGGATCCTGGCCAGGATCACACAGACAGAAGCACATATTCCCACCTCTTCAACTAGATGTTTCACAATGACCTTTGTTTTGTTTCGTTCTTTCTGGCAGCCATACTTTCTGCCCCAAGGATCTTCAGGCAGAGCTATGTTGGTATCCTGTATTTTCCTGTAACAAACACCGTCAATATCCTGCCTGTCCCCTCTTAACCTTTATCATTTCATTGCACACGAGCCTGACTTCTGAGTGCCAGCAGCTGTAGATAATTGTCTGACAGCACTTTCTGGCTGCTGGAAACCACTCTGCCTTCAAAACAGTCCAGAAGTGACAGAGAGCTAATCCCTCCAGGTAGCAGCACTCTACTTAATCACAGGCAGCAGCTGCTCTATAAATACCCCCACGCCCTCACACCTCAGGGGGCTAACACTGCAGCAGGCATTCTACACTGGCTTCCCAAGTTCTGTAGTGGGATTGACCTCCAGATGCCTACAATGGTAACCTGCTTGGTAACATACCCTGTATTGACTTCCTTCCCACTTTCCCACCCCCTTACGAGCATTTCTGGGAATCCCTTCCCAAATGGAATGCTTTCACTGAAATCCTTATCTCAATGAACAGCCTTGGGAAAACTGGACAGCCACATGCCAAAGAAGGAAACTGGCCTAGAATCTTATACCATACACAAAAATTAAATCCACTCAAAATGGATTGAAGATTTGAATGCAAGTCATGAAACTGTAGAACTCCTAGGAAAAAAATACAGGAGGTAAGCAACTTGACATTGGTCCTGGCGATCATTTTCTGGATTTGACTCCAAGAGCAACAAAAACAAAATAAACATGTGAGACTACATCAAACTAAAAGCTTCTGCACAGCAAAGGAAATCATCAACAGAACAAAAAGACAGGGGCACCTGGGTGGCTCAGTCAGTTAAGCATCTGCCTTTGGCTCAGGCCACAATCTCGGGGTCCTGGGATAGAGCCCCGCATTGGGCGCCTTGCTCAGTGGGGAACTTGTTTTTCCCTCTCCCCCTGTTTTTGTCCTTTATTTCTCTCTGTCGAATAAACAAACAACTTTTTAAAAAATGAAAAGACAACTTACTAAATAAGGGTAAAAACTTTCAAATCATTTATGTATATGATTTTATCCTAATATATATAAATAGCCTCTGATAAGGGGTAAATATCCAAAATATACAAAGAACTCTACAACTGAATAACAAAAAACAATCTAGTTAGGAAATGGGCAGAGGAATTGAATAGGCATTTTTCTTTTTCTTTTTTTTTTTTTTTAAAGATTTTATTTATTTATTTGACAGAGAGAAATCACAAGTAGGCAGAGAGACAGGCAGAGAGAGAGGAGGAAGCAGGCTCCCTGCCGAGCAGAAAGCCCGATGTGGGGCTCGAACCCAGGACCTGGGATCATGACCCGAGCCGAAGGCAGCGGCTTAACCCACTGAGCCACCCAGGCGCCCCTGAATAGGCATTTTTCCAAAGAAGATATACAGATGACAAACAGGTACATGAAAAGATCCCCCAAATCCGGCACCTGGGTGGCTTAGTTGGCTGAGTGTCTAACTTTAGCTCAGGTCATGATCTTGGGGTCCTGAGATCAAGCCTGGCGCCAGGCTTTGGGACCAGCAGGGAGTCTGCTTCTCCCACTCTCTCTGTCCCTCTGCCCCACTCTCTGCTTGTTCTTTCTCTCTCTCTCAAATAAATAAATAACATCTTTTAAAAAAAGAAAAGATGCTCAAAATCACTTATCAATAGGGAAAGGCGAATCAAAACCATAATGAGATAACCCCCTTATACCTGGTTATTATCAAAAAGACAAGAAATAACAAGTGTTGGCAAGGATATAGAGAAAAGGGAACATATATGCACTGTTGGTGGGAATATACATTCATATGGTCACTAAGGAAAACAGTACAGAAGTTCCTCAAAAATTAAAATAGAACTACCATATGATCCAACAATTTCACTTTGGTAAATTTATCTGAAGGTAACAAAAACACTAACTTGAAAGACACATGCACTCTCATGTTCATTGCAGCATTACTTACAATAGCCAACACATGGAAGCAGGCTAAGTGTCCATCAATAGATGAATGGATAAACAAAATGTGATATAAATAATGGAATATTATTTAGCCATAAAAAAGAAAAAGTCTTGCCATTTGCCATCAACAACATGGATGGAACTTGAAGACATCATACTAAATGAAATGTCAGATAGAGAAAGACAAATACTATATGATTTCATTTATAAGTGGAAGCTAAACAACAAAACAAAACAAACTCAAACTCACAGATACAGAGAACAGATTAGTGGTTGCCAGAGGTAGGGGTTGGGGAGGGAGGTGAGATAAATGAAGGGGGTCGAAAGGTACAAATTCCTGGTCATAAGACAAGTCCTGGGGAGAAGATGTGCAGCATGATAGCTAGAATTAATAATACTGTATTATATTAGAAGTTGCTAAGAAAGTCGATCTTAAAATTGTCATCACACACAAAAATCTGCAACTATGTGTGGTGACGGATGCTAACTGGACTTACTGTGATCATTTCACAATACATACAATATCGAACTCACTACACTGTATACCTGGAACTAATTATATGTCAACTATCTCAATTTTTAAAAATAAAATGAAAAAGAAAAGACAGAAACAGAAGAGTGTAAATAACATCCTACCTGTTTTTGTAAGAAAAGGGGGGAGGATGGGCACCTGGGCGGCTCAGTCATTAAACGTCTGCCTTCAACTCGGGTTATGATGCCAGGATCCTGGGATGGAGCCCTGCATCAGGCTCCCTGCTCAGCGAGAAGCCTGCTTCCCTATCTCCCATTCCCCCTGCTTGTGTTCCCTCTCTTGCTGTGTCTCTATCAAATAAATAAATAAAATCTTTGAGGAAAAAAAGGGAGAGAAGAACTTGGTTGGCTCAGTTGGTTGAGCATCTGCCTTTGGCTCAGGTCATGATCTCAGGTCCTGGCATTGAGCTCCAAATGGGGCTCCATGCTCAGCAGGGAGTCTGCTTGTCCTTCTCCCTCTATATACTATATTAGTTTCAGGTGTACAAAATAATTATTTAATATTTTACATATTGCAAAGTGATCATCACAGTAAGTCTAGTTAACATCCATCAGCACATATAGTTACAATAACTATTTGTATTGTGATGGGAACTTCTTTTTTTATTTTTAAAGATTTATTTACTTATTTTTTAAAAGATTTTATTTATTTATTTGACAGAGAGAGCGATCACAAGCAGGCAGAGAGGCAGGCGGAGACAGAGAGGGAAGCAGGCTCCCTGCTGAGCAGAGAGCCTGATGTGGGGCTTGATCCCAAGACTGTGAGATCATGACCTGAGCCAAAGGCAGAGGCTTTAACCCACTGAACCACCCAGGTGCCCCAAGATTTATTTGCTAATTTGAGAGAGAGAGTGCTTGTGTGGAGGGATAGCAGGGGAAGGGGCAGAGGGAGAGGGAGAGAGAAACTCAAGCAGATTGTACACTGAGCACAGAGCCGGAAGCTGGGCTTGATTCTAGCACCCTGGGATGACCACCCAAGCAGAAACCAAGAGTTGGAGTCTCAACTGACTGTAGCACCCAGGTGCCCCATGATGGGAACTTCTATGATCTACTCTCTTAATAACTTCCCAATATGCAATACAGTATTATTAGCATTCTGTATACTACATCCTATATTTACTTTTACTTGCATAAATAACCACTGGAAGGATTCGCGACAAAGAAATAAAAGAAAGTGGTTCTCTATAGAAGGCAGATGGGGAGGAGCACCTGGGTGGCTCAGTCAGTTAAGTGTCTGCCTTCATCTCAGGTCATGATCCCAGGATCCTGGGATCAAGCCTCTTATCAGGCTCCATGCTCAGTGGGGAGTCTGCTTTTCCCTCTCCACCTTCCCCTCCCCCTGCTCATACTCTCTCTTTCTCTAATAAATAAATTAAAAATCTTAAAAAAAAAAAAAAGGAGAAAGCAGGTGGGGAGGTAATGGGCTGGATGGGGGCTTAAGTGCAACCAAGACTTTTAAGCACGAGCTTTTTAATACTGTTTTGATATTTGAGAGAAGTGTTACCTTTATGAAAAAGTAAATTACAAAAACCAAACAACAGTGGTATCATCAAATCTGGTAAGGATGCAATAAAATTATTTTACACACCCACACAGCCATCTCCATCCAAGCAAGCATCACTCATTGCCAACATCAGAGGTCATTTTTCAGTTGCTTTAAAAATTTTTTTTTTCTTTAAATCTTCTGGAACTCTGTGATGCATTGCAAGGAAATGTAATGTCTGGGTAGTGACTAGTCCAGTAACACAGGCTGGGAGAAATCTAGGTGAAGAGGGGTCAAAGGGAGCTTTGACTTTCTTTTAAGGCTGCCAAGCATATGAACTTGTCTATGACTCTTGGTGGAAGGCAGAGATGATCATTTTCCACTATGGAAGCCATAAAGGCCAGATACTCTCTTTTCCAGCTTCCTTTGCCCATAGGATATAGACTCATCTGACATACTATCAGTAGCTAATCAGATGCATCCTCCGCAAAACCTGAAGTGGGAGCTAATGGTATCCAGAATCCTCTCTAGGTCATCAGCAATAGCGAGGGCACCATCCACGTCCTGGGACAGCAAAGGTGTCCAGGGCTAACAGGAGGTCCACACCCCATGCTGACTGACCACATAGATGCAGCAGTGGTCTCCTTCCCTAGCTCTGGTTTCATTTTACAGCATCAACTGTTGCTGCCTTTCTGGCTGTATGGCTTCCCTTGGCCATGCCTATTTCCCAGGCCTGTGTCTCCAAGTCTCCTTCAATTCATTCTATGCATTCTGTTTTCCTTACATCAGTCAGAATTGGCTTCTGTTGCTTGCAGAACCTGACTGTGCATTAGGGGATTCTCTAGGTGGAAGTCAGAGAAAATATGGGAACCAACAACCCAGCCAGCATCTCCAGACCTTTACCTTTGGCAAAAAACAAATGGGGAAGAGGGTAAAGCAGTCCCATAATTGCGTGCATGCGTACGTGCGTGTGTGTGCGTGCGTATTACAGGGCAGCAGTGGGGGTGGCAGTCAGACAGGAGAACACAAGAGGCTTTCCTGAGAAGAGGCTGCTGGTCCCAGGTCCTAGGTCGAGCTGGGTCTAAAGCCGGCTGGGAGAGGTTGACAGCTACACACAGGTAATGGTTTTAACTAATTAGCGATAGGAGGTAAAAACTTGAAGTAGGACAGAGAATCTGTGAGAGGGAACTTTCTGCTACATAGTTACAGTCTGAAATCGGATGATTTTTTTTAAGATTTTATTTATATATTTATTTGAGAGAGAGAGCACAAATAGAGGGAGCAGCAGGCAGAAGGAGAGGGAGAAGTAAACTCCCCACTGAGCAGGGAACCCAATGCAGAGGTTGATCCCAGGACCCCAAGATCATGACCTGAGTCGAAGGCAGATGTTTAACTGACGGAGCCACCCAGGTGCCCTGAACTGTATGATTTTTTTTTTTAAATAATAATCATTTGGGGCACCTGGATGGCTCATTTGTTAAGCATCTGCCTTCCTCTCCCATTGTGATCCTAGGGTCCTAGGATAGAGCCCTGCTTCAGGCTCCTTGCTCGGTGGGGAGCCTGCTTCTCCCTCTCTCTCTCCCCCTGCTTGTGTTCCCTCTCTTGCTATTTCTCTTTGTCAAATAAATAAATAAAACCTTTAATTAAAAAAATAATGATCATCAGTTCATATGGCACTTCTGAACTTAAAAGACAGATGGGACAAAGGACTGCAGGGGTGAAGGTATGTGTGATTGCTCCTCTGTATATATCCAGAAAGACTTCTCTTAGATCTGATTCATTTATTCATTTTACATGTGTTCACCAAGCAGATACAGAAGTGAATTAAAAATGTACATCTCATATGATACTATATGTGGAAAACCCAAAAGACTCCACTCCAAAACTCCTAGAACTTGTACAGGAATTCAGTAAAGTGTCAGGATATAAAATCAATGCACAGAAATCAGTTGCATTTCTCTACACCAACAACAAGACAGAAGAAAGAGAAATTAAGGAGTCAATCTCATTTACAATTGCACCCAAAACCATAAGATACCTAGGAATAAACCTAACCAAAGAGGCTAAGAATCTATACTCAGAAAACT
>NW_019154096.1:37935713-38023935 GCF_002288905.1 Enhydra lutris kenyoni | reverse complement strand
GGAAAAGCTCTCAGTTTTTCCCCATTGAGAATGATATTTGCTATGGGTTTTTCAGAGATGGCTTTGATGATACTGAGGTATGTGCCCTCTATCCTCACACTTTGAAGAGTTTTGATCAG
Source organism: Enhydra lutris kenyoni (assembly GCF_002288905.1). Taxonomy (NCBI): domain Eukaryota; kingdom Metazoa; phylum Chordata; class Mammalia; order Carnivora; family Mustelidae; genus Enhydra; species Enhydra lutris. The sequence continues at coordinate 38,023,816 of NW_019154096.1, read as the reverse complement.
GAAGGGATGCTGTCCTTTGTCAAATGCTTTTTCAGCATCTATTGAGAGTATCATATGGTTCTTGTTCTTTCTTTTATTAATGTATTGCATCACATTGATTGATTTGCGGATATTGAATCAACCTTGCAGCCCTGGAAGAAATCCTACTTGGTCGTGGTGAATAATCCTTTTAATGTACTGTTGGATCCTATTGGCTAGTATTTTGTTGAGAATTTTCACATCTGTGTTCATCAAGGATATTGGTCTGTAATTCTCTTTTTTGATGGGATCCTTGTCTGGTTGGGATCAAGGTGATGCTGGCCTCATAAAATGAGTTTGGAAGTTTTCCTTCCATTTCTATTTTTTGGAACAGTTTCAGGAGAATAGGAATTAATTCTTTTTTAAATGTTTGGTAGAATTCCCCTGGGAAGCTGTCTGGCCCTGGGCTTTTGTTTGTTTGGATATTTTTGATGACTGTTTCAATCTCCTTATTGGTTATGGGTCTGTTTCCAGGTGCCCCAAATAAACTACTTTAAAGAGAGAGAGAGGGAGAGAAAGACATCAGTGAACCAGACACTTGATTGAGGTTGGCTGATGAGTGATGGCCAAATATCAATTCTCATTTTTTATTGAGATATAATTGACATATAACATGGTGTAATTTTAAGGTGTACAGCATATTGATTTGATGTATTTATGTTACAATCTGACTGCCATTGTAGTGTTAGCTAATATCTCTGTCATGTCACATATTTATCGTTTCTTCTAGTGGTGAGAACAATTAAGATCTAAGCTCTTAGTGAATTTAATGTTTATAATACATAATACAATTTTGTTGTCTCTAATCACTGTATGGTGTATTAGACCTCCAGGACAGTTTATCTACTAGTCTCCAGCATGTACCCTTAAGCAACATCTCTCCCATTCCCCATCCTCAGTCCCTGTCTTTTTGAGTTTGTTTTTTGTGTTTTTTAGATTCCACACATAGAGATATATATATAGTATTTGTCTTTCTCTGTCTGACTTATTTCATTAGGCGTACTGTCACCAAGGCCCATCTATATTGTCACAAAAGGCAGGGTTTCCTTCTTTCTTGTGTCAGAAAAATATTCCCCCATATGATATAGCACATCTTCTTTAACCATTCTCCCATTCAGGGATGCTTAGTTTGTTTCTGTGGCTTGGCTATTTGTGCAATGATTGTAGGAGTGCAGATATCTCTTTTCCATCAGTTTTCATTTTTGTCTGACAGCACATCTCACTATGATTACAAAATTTATTCTGAGTCTTCTGCCGGCACTTTTTGCCCAATTATATCTTTAGATGGGTTCCAAGAAAGGTGTGATTAAAACTGTGATGACCAAATTCTAGGAGGCCTAGATGATTCGTGCAATTTGGGTGGAAACCATTACTGAGGTTTGTAACAGTTGGCGGGATGGGGACATCCCAAATCCTCACATTTTTCCATGCATTAAACCACCACTAGATGCCACTAGAGGCTTGCTATGCCTCCCAAGCGGGCTCTGCCTTCCTCCTTCCGGAGGGGAAATGATGAACCTTTAAATGTTATGTGTTAGGACACACTCACATGCATTTTTATGCCAAGTAAAGCTCCGTGAGTTGGAAGCACCACATTTTCTACATCTTTTTTTTTTTTTTTAAAGATTTTGTTTATTTGAGAGAGAGAGAGATCTCAGGTAGGCAGAGAGTCAGGCAGAGAGAGGGGTAAGCAGGATCCCCGCCCAGCAGAGAGCCCTATGTGGGGCTCGATTCCAGAACCCTGAGATCATGACCTGAGCCGAAGGCAGAGGCTTAACCCACTGAGCCACCCAGGTGCCCCTTTTCTACATCTTTTGAACAGAGCTTTGGAACTCAGGTCTACCTAGCATCTTCTCTGGGCCAGGCAGTCTTCATTCATTTTCCCATTTGATCTCTGTGCCTGGCATCTCCTGTTTGCCCCACCAGATCAGCTTTCCACCCCTCTCCCACCGTTGCGTGCCCCCAGGGGCTGAGCTGTGGAGAAAGAATTTGCCAGTTTTTTTCTGTTATGGCTTCCCCTTGGGTTTGGCCAGTGGGAAGCTCCAGTAGGAGGTGGCAGGCCGAAGAGAGAGCCCTTGAGATGTTTGTTCCCCAGTTCCCACTGCAGAACCCCACTGGCTGGCTTTGTACAGCCACCAACGGTTCCATCACCTGTAGAGCAGCCCTCCACACAGCCTCCCTGTCTCCAGGTTTTGTCCTTCAGGCCAGGGGAGGTGACAGACAGTCCTATTGTTCCTAGTGCCTCATCCCCAGTCTTGGAGTATAGCACAACCCCCCAGTGGTTACTCTACACCTTACTCACACCTTTGTCAATAGTCTTTTTTATTAAACTCTCCTCAAATTCTCCCCATTGAGTATGTCACCTGTTTACTGCCAGGACCCTGACTAATATAATCCCTAAAGAGATGAGGGTAACTCAACCAAATTTGAGAGGTAGTAGGCAGCATGACTGGGCTGGGAAACAGGTCTGTCTGCATCGTTTGCCAGGAAGGGCCAGACTTGAGCAGTGGGCACATTGGATACCCAGGAATGGGTCTAGCACTGGGCATAGGGCACGAACTCTTCTGCTCCATGCCCTAGACCACTGCACATCCAGAGCCCATTCCTACTTCTGTCTCCCCCGAAGTTGGTGTGTGCCCTCCTCATTATTCAGCTGTCAAAGCATTTCCCCAGGAAACCTTTGCTTACAGAGCCCAGAGTAGTCTCCCCCATGACTCCTGTGGTGGTTTTTAAAATATGCCCAGAAATTCTTGGAGATTCTCTCCATCAGGACTGGTGTCTAATTCTCCTTCCCTTGAATATGTGCTGTCCCTAGTAATTGGCTTTTAAACAGCAGAATACAGAAGTGATATGCCGTGACTTCTGAGGCTGGGTCACAAAATCAGATCAGTTTCTGCCTGCCTTTCTCCTATTGGGACATTAATTCATGAAAGCCAGCTGCCATACAGGGAGGAAACCCAGACAACATGGGGAGGCCACATACAAGTGAGCCCTTGCTGAAGTTCCAGCCATGAGAAAGACTCAGGCCCCAGCCATGGTTTGATTACAACCACATGAGAGATGCCACTGAGAACTGCCTGGCTGAGCCCAGTCAATGGGAAATGAGAGAGATAATAATAAAATGTTTGCTATTGTTTTAAGTCACTAAGTTTTGAGATAACGTGTGACACAGCAGTAGAAAGTTGATGAAGTCCCTTCTGCATAGAACCAACAGAACCAACAATATTGATTCTCTTTGGGATGTCCAATGTATTCTGAGAGACTATTCTCCTTTAATTCTCTCTTAAAATCTCCAAATTTGGGGTGCCTGGCTGGCTCATTTGGTGGAGCATAAGACTCTTGATCTCAGAGTTGTGAGTTCAAGCCCCACATTGGGTGTGGAGCCTACTTAAAAAAAAATTAAATTAATTAAAATATCCAAATTTCATAAATAAATAATTCTGAATTTCCAATTTTTGTTGCATCATGATCTTGTCCTGGATTTTGTTCCTGGATACTTGAAAAGTTGATAACATCTTGGAATTTAATGTACCTGAATTTTGGTTCAGAACGTGTTCATGTTCTAGAACTTGCTCTTTCCACTTGGTAATATATTGTTGACAACTTTCCAAATGAGTAAATATAGGTATCCCCTGTTTTAAACAATGGCTGTGTAATATTAAGCTATGATTTTTATGAGTTTTCCCAAGCTGAACATGCCAAAAATAACCCCCACCCATGGGAGGATAGTGTTAGTTCGTTTGTTCCCTCACTCGCTCATTCAAAACCCTATAAAGTGTTCACTACATTCCTCATAGTGGTTTTGAGAATATCAAGAACTTCTTAGAACTCTAAGTCTAATTTTCTAGAGATAATTTTTCCTTAAGTTAGGAGAAATGGTCATCTTCTCTGGAAAACGTTGAAGGTAATTGTTACAGACAACCTTTAAGATGGTTCCCAAAGCTCCTCCCCTCCCGTACTTTATACTATTGTGTGTTCTGGATGTGGGGACTTGCTTCTAACAAATACTGGGAAAGTGATGGGCTGATTAAGTTACAAAAGACCATGACCTCCATCTTGCCCTATGACCTTCCATTTTTACATGCTTTAATGAAATTTGTTGATGTGTTAGAGATGTCCAAATGACAAGGAACTGATCAACAGTTTATGAGGAACTGAACCCTGTTGAGAACCATGTGAGTGAGGGGTGCCTGGGTGGCTCAGTAGGTTAAGCATCTACCTTTAGCTTGGGTCATGATCTTCAAATCCTGGGATCGAACCCCACATTGGGCTCCCTGCTCAGCAGGAAGCCTAATTGTCCCTCTCCCACCCCCCTGCTTGTATTCCCTCTCTCACTCTCTCTGTCAAATAAATAATAAAATCTTTTAAAAAAGAGAGAGAGAACCATGCAAGTGAGCTTGAACATGGATCCCTCCTGAGTCAACATTCAGATAAGACTGCAGCTTTGATTTTGCCACCTTGAGAGAGACCCTGACATGGAAGATGCAGACACACTGTGCCCAGACCCTGACCCACGAACACTGGGAGATAATAAGGATGTATTGTTTCAATAGCCTAAGTTGTAATTTGTTGTGCACCAATAGATAACAAACAGTAGTTATTTAGGGATGAGAACTTGTAGGTTACGGCAAGCAAGGGACAAAATCAATGACTTAACTATTGCTTAGGGTTGCCTGGAAAGAAATAAGAGGCAAGGCTCTGGGGGTCCTAGTGGCCACCATCCGAAAACATCATGGAGGAAACGATTAATTCCAGGACTATGGGTGAGACCATTGTTTTGAACTCTGGACAATTTAAAGAAGGAGACTGAGAAGCACAAAGTCATAGCTTCTTATTCCTCTTCTACTTCTGTTTATTTTTATTCTTCTCTTAAGTTCTTGGAAAATTCTATCCTAAAGGCACTAGGCAGGACAGAGCAAGGAAGGCATTTGTACCTGGAGTGGAAGGAGCGTTGGAGGCATAGAGTGGGGTATTGGTGACTGAATGGGGTTCGGAGAGCATTTGTGTAGGAGAGTGGCCTGGCCCAGTGAATTGGAAACTAGGCTGCCCCACGAGGGTGTTTACATAGGACAGCAGCCCCGCATAGGTATCAGAATCTGAGAAGGGTAAGGATAGCCCTGCAGAGGGATAGCTCAGTGAGGGTGTCACAGCCTGAGCAGAGTAATGAACATGTATTAGTTATCTCTTGCTGCATTAGAAATTACTGCCCAACCTCATGGGGGTAGAACCATAATCTTTTCACTATCTCACAGTTTCTGTGAGTCAAGAATTCAGACCTGACATAGCAGACACAGCTTGTTTCTGTCCTGTGATGTGTCAGCCTGGCAGCCTTGATGGCTAAGGGCTGAGTTAATCCAAAGTCTTTCTTGGCTGAGGCTGTAGGATCCATTTCTACAGTGTCTCACTTCATGCCTGAAAAGTCAGTGCTAACAAGCTCATTTTTTCCTGTGTGGGCCTATCCATATGTGACTCTGTCCATAGGACGGTTGAGCATCCTTATAACAAGAGGACTTTCCTTCTCAGGCTTCCCTGAGAGCCAGTGATCCTGGAGAGTGAGCCGGGAAGAAGTTAGGTTTTCCTAATGAACTAGCTTAGAAAGTCATATGGCATAATTTCTATCATATTTTATTCATTAGAAGTGAGTTACTAAATACAGCCTATCGTCAAGGAGAGGGGAATTAGGTGACACCTTTTGAAGGGAAAAGTTTCAAAGAATTTGCACATATATTTTTAAACCACTACAGAAGACATGGAGGGGCAGCCTGGTTGGTGGTAGTGGGTGTCTTAGACCCCAAGCAGATTGGGGAGGGCATGTACATAGAAGAGAAGTGTGTCATGGGTTTTCAGAGCCTGAGCAGGATGAAGAAGACATCCATGTGGGAGAGACAGACTGGCTGGGGAGCTGGAGCCCAAGTGAATTTGAGGAAGGCATCTGTGCTCCTGTCGGGGTGGGAGTCATGCTGGAAGATGGTTTGCATACAGGGGATTGATCACATAAGTAAATATATTAAGGATAATTAGAGCCAGGCTTCTCACTGTCAGAAGAGTGACTTACAAATATGGAAAGAGAGAAAAATAATATAAATCTTGTGATGTTGGATTAGGAGCTGTAGGTATGAGTGTGAACTCGTGGATTCCAAGATGGAAAAGTGTATAAATAGTGTGTGTGTGTGTGTGTGTGTGTGTGTGTATGTGTGTGTGTGTTTCCTATCAGGGTCCAGGGCCCTTGGAAGAGCAGAATCCGAATAGCGATGAGCACACATAACACCCAGGAATACATTTTCCCCTAAAAGGAACCAGTGGTTTCCAGAGGGATAGCAGATTCCACACTTAGAGCAGGGAACATACAAGATAAGCCCAGAACACCTTCTCAAACCAGAAAGCAAGGACTTGCTCAGGAATGTTTGGAACATGAGCCAGCATGATGGGGCTCCCACTGACCAAATCTGGGACAATCTGAGCCAGCCAAAATAAAAAATGATATTAAGAAAACATAGCCCACTGAAATAAAGTAGGAAAGCATGAGTCTATACTAGTATTAATAAATGAGTAAATTAATGAGGAATGGGGTATTTCAAAGTATCCACTAAATATTTAATAATCACAAAGGAAAAGTGTGCTTTACAGTGGAGAAGCAGGCACCATGAAGCAGTCAAAAAAACACCACCAGTAATGTGACAAATCAAAATCAAATACCATCTGATTCGGTGCGGGGAGAAATGAACAGATTCACTTCTGTAATAACCTGCATTTAGTCATGAGGAACAAACAAACCAAAACTGGAGGCCACAGGGGCACCTGGGTGGCTCAGTGGGTTAAAGCCTCTGCCTTCGGCTCAGGTCATGATCCCAGGGTCCTGGGATCGAGCCCCACATCGGGCTCTCTGCTCAATGGGGAGCCTGCTTCCTCCTCTCTCTCTCTGCCTGCCTCTCTGCCTACTTGTGATCTGTCTGTCAAATAAATAAATAAATAAATAAAACAAAACTGGAGGCCACAGAATAACTGAGCTGTGATCTTCCAAATGATCAAGGATATGAAAGTGAAATAAACCTGCAGAATTGTTCCATACTGAAGGGCATTAAAAAGACATGAAAACTGAAAGCAAATTGCCGGTGTGAAATGAATCCTAATGTTTGAAAAGACAAAAGGCCAAACCTAAATGGGATCTGAGGATTGGATGGTAGTGATGCTGATTTCCTATTTCTGATACAGTTTGATACTTTGTAGGAAATACACACTTAGTGTTCTATTGGAGATAAAAGACCAAAATTCTAACAACTCTCTCAACTCTGCTCCAAGAAAGCTCCCCAGCACTGCAGCCACCGGGTGGGTCACGAAGTCTCGGCATGTTTGCTGGGTGGACATGACATGCTCTGAGCAAGAAAGCGCTAGGTAAAAGGGCACAGGGTGGTCCGCAGGGCCGGCCAATGCCGGCCAATTCTCATGAGCTTTCCACCCAAATCAATGCCTACTTGGGCAGAATGCTCGTGAGAATTGGCCAGAAAACCCCCAAGAACTCGCTTTGGATGCCACACGTCTGCAGGGCGGGCCCTGGGCCTGGCCCAGGATCCCGAGAGGTCGCCGCTCGAACCCCACCAGAAAGCCCTCCGGGTGTCAGGTGCAGGTGAGGCCAACGCCTACTGTTCCTCAGCCTCCAGCGGTCCCCTCCCTGGCGCTGGCTGATGGGGCTGGGCATGCCCCGAGGCATAACCCTCATCTGCTTTTACAGCCTCCCATTTCCAGGGTCCTGTCCCTCGAGCCTTCCACTTGTGGAAACCCGAGTTCTGAGCCATGAGTCCGCCTGCCACCCTGGCGGAACGGTGCCTTTCAGAGCTGCGGAAAAGCTACGGAATGAGAGAAACCTTCATGACCCCAATGAAGCCAGTCCCAACCTTCGGCACCCCAGGGCCCGAAATGTTGGAGGCGGATGCCCGGCCACAGCCGCTCCCTAAACTCTGCTCAGGGAGAGCTAGCCTGCGCCGGGGCCCAAGGGTGGGCCGCGCCATCTCGGCATGTTTTCTGGGTGACCGCAACATGCCCTGAGGGAGAAAGGGCCCTTGGCCACAGGGGACTGGGCGCTCTGCAGGGCCGCCCACCCCCGGGCAATTCTCAAGAGTGTTCAGCCCAAATCGATCCCGATTTGGGCAGAATGCTCTTGAGAATTGGCAGGAATCCCCTGCGAACTCACTTTGGGAGCCGCACATCTGCAGACCCGCCCCCAGGGACTGGCCCAGGATCCCGAGTGGTCGCGGCTGGAACCCCTCCAGAAAGCCCTCCGGAAGTCCGGTGCAGGAGTGGCCAATGCCTCCTGCTCCTCAGCCTAAGGTGGTCCCCTCCCTGGTGCTGTGCGATGGGGCTGGCCCTGCCCCAGGGCCCGGGCACGAAGTCTCGCCTGCTAACTCAGCCTTTGATTTCCAAGGTCCTATCCCTCGGAGCCTCCAGCTGGGGAACCCTGAGTGGCGCCACGATGCCCCCTACCGACCGGGCGCAAACCGTGCCTTTCCGCGCTTTGGACAAGCCTCAGAGCGAGAGAAACCTTCGTGTCTCCCCTGAGGTCAGCCCCATCCTTGGGCGCCCCAGCTGCCCTACAGGTCGGAGGCAGATGCCCGGCCACAACCCCTACCTCAACTCTGCTCCGGAAAAGCTCCCCTGCCCCGGGGCCCCCGGTGGGCCAAGTCGGTGGGCCGCATCGACTCAGCGCGTTTTCCGGGAGGCCTGGACAGGCCCCGAGCGAGAAAGGGCCCTCGGCCACCAGGAACAGGGTGGTCCGCAGGGCTGCCCAATGCCGGCCAATTCTCACGAGCGTTCTGCCCTAACCGATCCCGTGAGAATTAGACGGAAAACCCTTGACGAACTCGCTTCAAGCGCCGCACGTCTGCAGGGCCGCCCCCTGAGCCTGGCCTGGAATCGCGAGGGGTCGTTTTGGAACCCCACCACAAAGCCCTCTGGGAGTCAGGCGCCGGCGAACCCGAGGCCTCCTGTTCCTCAGCCTCCAGCGGTCCCCTCCCTGTTGCTGTCCAATGGGGCCAGCCCTGCCCCTGGGCCCGGGCATGAAGCCTCGCCTGCTTCATCAGCCTTCCGTTTCCAGGGTCCTTTCCAATGGGGCCTCCAAGTGGGGAATCCTGAGTCTGGCGCCATGACGCCGCCTATCACCCCAGCGCAAAAGGTGCCTTTCGGCGGGTCGGACAAGCCTCGGAGCGAGAGAAACCTTCGTGTCCCCACTGAGGTCAGCCCCATCTTTGGGCGCCCCAGGCGCCCTACAAGTAGGAGGAGGAATCCCGGCCACAACCCCTGCCTCAACTCTGCTCCAGAAAGATCCCCTGTCCCGGGGGCCCCTGGAGGGGCCGTGTCCTCTTGGCGCATTTTCGGGGTGGCCGAGACAGGCCCCGAGCGAGAAAGGGCCCTCGGCCACAGGGAACAGGGTGGTCCACAGGGCTGCCCAACGCCGAACAATTCTCACGAGCGTTCTGCCCAAACCAATCCCGGTTTGGGCAGAACGCTCGTGAGAATTGGACGGAAAACCCTCACCAAACTCGCTTTGGGTGCTGCACGTCTGCAGGGCCACCCCATGGGCCTGGCCCAGCATCACGAGGGGTGGCGTCTGAACACCGCCACAAAGCCCTCCGGGAGTCAGGCGCCAGCGAGCACGACGCGTCCTGGACCTCAGCCTCCGGGGGTCCCTCCCTGGCGCTGTCTGATGGGGCAAGCCTGCCCCGGGGCCGGGCACCAAGCCTCGCCTGCTTCATCACCCTTCTGTTTCCAGGGTCCTGTTTCTCGGGGCCTCCAACTGGGGAACCCTGAGTCCGGTGCGATGACGCCCCCAACTGCCCCAGCTCAAACAGTGCCTTTCGGTGCTTTGGACCAGCCTCGGAGCGAGAGAAACCTTCATGCCTCCACTGAGGTCAGGCCATCCTTCGGTGCCCCAGCCACCCGAAAAGTTGGAGGCGGACACCCAGCCACAACCCCTGCATCAAATCTCTGCCGGAAAAGCTCCCCTGCCCCAGGGTCCCCGGGTGGTCCACGTCATCTCTGTTGGGGTCGATTCCACGTTAAAACATGTTAAACCCCTAGGGCCTGCCTGGGCCTACTTAGCCATAGTGACTCCATGTTGCCTAGGTAGACATTTTGTTATTTAATAAATGCCTCAACAGTTATTGATATCAGTTCCAGGTAACTGTTACTAAAACACGCACCTAAAACAAGGCCATTTTGTTTATATCGGTTCTAGGTAACTATTACTAAAACACATACCTAAAACAAGGCCATTTTGTTGTTTAATAAACACCTCAACAGTTACTAGTATCGGTTCCAGGTAACCGTTACTAAAACACACAGGTAGGAGACATCCAATCAGCCAAAGCTACATATGTAGATGTCTGCGATTGTGCCCTATAAAAACTAGCCTGTAAGACCAAGGGGCGTCGCTCTCTTTGGAGGCGGCCCCAGCTGGTCAGTCTGACTTCTAATGCTTGGCATAGAATAAAGCTTTACATAACTTTCACTTTGTCTCAGCCTCGTTTCCCTGGCCGGTCAGTCTAACTTCTAATGCTTGGCATAGAATAAGGCTTTGCGTAACTTTGTCTCAGTCTCGTTCCTTTGATAACGGACCCAACATATGGGGGCTCATCCGGGATCAAACAACGAGAACTGAGCCAGCATCAGAATTTCTGGGAAAAGCCTCCGGAGGTAAGATCTCCATATTCTGTGAGATCTGGTCTGTCTGATTGTGGAGCTCCAGGGTATGGCCCACCGGGGAGAAGCTGGATGCAGCCATGCTCCCCAGGGCTGGAGTGGATGAGGGGATGCCCCATCCCTCTTCTGGTAGATCGTCTGGGGGTCCGAGCCCCCCCTAGGTGGTCATCTGGGTCTGTAGGGGGCTGGGAAAACCCCCACCAGCGGGTGAGGGCCGCTGGGTCTGTGTGTCTTTGTCTTGTCTTTTTGTTGTCTGTTTTGTTACTCGTTTCTAGGGGACTGAGAAAAATCCCCACTGGCAAATGTTTGTAGGGGACCGAAAAAATTCCCCACCAGCGGCAGCAGTAAGGGCCGCTGGGTCTATGGTTGTCTATGTCTTGTCTTTTTGTTGTCTGTTGTGTTGTTTGTTGTGTTTGAGAAAATGGGGCAAACAGAGAGTCAGGGAACTCAGACTTTCATCTCTCCGTTCCTCCTAATAGATGTGGGACTTCTCCCTTGTTCATTTCTTGTGTTAATGGCTATAATTGGAGCCAACTATAGTTAGTCTGTCTCAAGACAGAGACTTTAAGGAATATTCCCAAGCAGCTGCCAAAACTCCCTTTGTTTAGGGGAAGTTCCTTGCCTTCTCTGGCCCGACCTGGACTGCCTTGCCCCTCCCCCTTGCCGGTGGGGCCTTCTGGCAGCATTTTGTTCTTCTGTCTCCCCCTTCTGTTTCTGTACCAGCTTGGGTGCAGCCTGCATAACTGACTTCTAGACCATCCTCGGTGCTTCCTGCACCACGGCTCCTTCTCTCTTCACTGTCAAGAAACAAAAAGAGCACCCTGTGGACCTAACACCCCCCACTCCAGATCTTCCCACCTGTGTCTCAGGTAAACATTAAAAGTGGAGTGGGTCCAGGTGAAACGTAAATCAGTATTTAAACTAAATTAAGTTTGTTGGTTTAATTAAAATAGACATGTCTTTAAAGTTACAGCAGTGAATTTGAAACTTCAATCAAAGTTCACTGAAGGTCAAATAAGCTCATGTTATTTGTTAAAATCTGTTAGCAAGAAATAACTGAACTAATGATTAATTGTCTGTCTCAAAGCTTTAATGGGTAATTGTTAAAATAGCTTTCAAAGTCTTTAGTAACCTGAAACACTAAAGTTTACTTGGATGACAAATGGAATTAAATTTGTTGGACATCTAGGTCTTAACCAAATGGGATAAAATACTAAAGCATTAATTACTGGAACCAGGTTTGTGCTTTTAACTTCTTACTGCAAAGAAACTAAAAATATTTAAATCTGTTGGTAAACATGTTTTGTGCTTAACTGATTCATAAATTTGCCATCTACAGAATTCTGTTGTAACTGTTCACAATTGGTTAATACTTAGCCATCACTAGAGACTAAAGTGTTTCTAAGAATAAAAAATTCTACTAACTGTAACTAAGACTGATGAAAGTAAGAAAAACAACCCTATATGTAAAAAGTAGGAGATACACTAAAAACAAACAAACAAACAAAAAATGCCGTTAAGGTTTTTATTAAAAGTTTTAATGTTGTCTTAAAAAATAGAGGAAAGGCAGTTCACTGATAACTGATAGTAAGTTTAGAAAAATTGTACACACACAAAAAAGAGGGCCTAAGAGAGTAAGTAGTTTTGTCTTAAAAATATCTGGTTGCATCAGAACTTGAAAGAAAATAATAAAAACTAAACTTGAGGGTATTTTGTAAGTCATAAAAGGCTTGGTGAAAGTGACCTTTATTTGCCTTGGTTTATAGGTTTGAAAGAGAACAATGAAATATGTTGGAAATTTAACCATATTAGATCAGTTTTGATGGATGTATTCACAGAAGAAAAAAAAAAGACTAATAAATCTTTTCCTGTAGAATGTTTCTGTTCTTAAGAAAAAAAAGACTAAATCCCTGTGTCATGGCAAATCTATATTGGTGATCCACTCAAGTAAATGTTGACTATCATGTAAACTAAAAAAAACACTGGTATAAAAGATATGCTTTCTCTCTGTTCAAAAAACAAAGTTTTCTTAGATTAGTTGATCTGCTGTTAAAGAGAAAACATAAATGGTTTTCTCTTTGCCTGCCCAGAGAAACCAGTTTCTATATTTTGTTTTATCCGTAATCCTATTTAAGCATGTGCTTTAAAACTTAAATTTTAGCAATTGTCAACAAGATTTAAATTGTAAATGAGATCTCTTTGACTTATAAGGCTTTTCCTTGGTATGCTAATTACTCAAAAAGTACTGCTAAACCAATGGTAAACCTTGGGTTACATATGGGTAAATGCTATAACTATTATAGAAATTCTATGCATTTCCTAAAGTTTTAACCTTTGGATAAGGTCATCACTTGATATTGTAATTATTGAAATGTTATGTGTCACAGAAGTAACCTGGTTTTCTTGCCAGTTAAACTGTAAAACCATATCTATTCTGAATTTTTGTCATTTATAATTATTTTAATTCTCTTATAAAATAAATTCTGCCTTAAAGAAAATTCATATGGGAGACTTCCAGGACAAATACAGGTCTTTGATATGTTGAAATCCTGAAACTGAAATGGATAAAAATTTCCAGAACTAACTAAAACTACATTCAAACTAAACCAGAATTAGTAACATGGGACCTCAATCCCCGGCGAATGAAGAACTACTGCCCAAAGGAACCCCCTGACTGGAACCCAAACTCTGATAAAGGTAAGGAGAGTCTATGTTTCTACCGCCAGGCTCTGCTGGGAGGCCTCCATGCGACTGCAAGGAGACCCATAAATTTATCTAAAATTAGTGTGGTGACTCAAGATAAGGATGAGTCTCCAGGGGCTTTTCTAGAAGGGCTTATGGAAGCCTATAAAATGTATAGCCTGATTGACCCTGAGGTGTCCCAAAATCAGAGGGCAATAAATCTTGCCTTTGCCAGTCAGTCAGCCCCAGATATAAGGAGAAAACTTCAAAAAACTGAAGGATTTAAAGGAAAGAATTTGACTGAGTTAGCGGGAATAGCAGAAAAGGTGTTTAACAACAGAGGTACACAAAAAGATGAAAAACAGACTAAAAAAATGGTTAAAGTTTTAGCATTACATGAGGCAGAAAGGAGACAGGGGAAAGAGGTCAGTTAAAAAAAAAAAAGAGGCAGGTAGGAGATGGTCAGTTAAAAAAAAAAAAAAGCCTAAGTACAAAAAAAGCTAGTGGGAAACCTTAGCTTCAAATCAGTGTGCTTACTGCAAGGAAAGAGGATACTGGGCCAGGGAGTGCCCCAAAAAGAAGACGGCAATGCTGGCCACCAGAGACTGAAGGGACCATGGTTCAGAGCCCCTCCCTGAACCTCGGGTAAAAATTGAGGTGGAGGGGAAATCAATTGATTTTTTGATGGACATGGGAGCCCAATTTTCATCATTACTAGAGCCTATGAGAAAACGATCTGAAGAGGAAGTCTGGGTACAAGGGGAAAATGGCACAAAAAGACATAAATAAACAACAGAAAGGACTTTAAATTTGGCCTACGGCTGTTCGCGTCCAGCAGTACTCCCTCCCCTGGGAAGCAAAGGAAGGGATCTCCATAGAACACATCTTTGCTTCCCGTCAAAAGGCCGAAACTGGGGAGTACCGACCCATTCAGGACTTGCGGGAAGTTAACAAATGAGTTGAAGATATCCACCCGATGGTGCCTAACCCCTATACCCTACTCTCCCTCCTGAGCCCCAAGAGAACCATGTATACGGTCTTAGATCTCAAGGATACAAGGGAGTCTCAGCCCCTCTTTGCTTTTGAGTGGTCCGACACACAGAAAGTGTTCCAAGACCAGCTCACCTGGACAAGAACAAACGCCCGAGTGATGGGGTATCAGGCCCTCCTCCTCAACGAACCAAAAGTGACTTTCCGTCCCCCGGCGGTGCTAAATCCAGCCACATTACTGCCAGAGGAGCTGACTGACCACAGTACTTGCTAATAGCCACTGAGGACTATGAGTCATGCTTGCGGGGGACAGGCCACTTATTTAGGCTTTGATCTCTAAGAAGGAGTGCATTCGCTGTCTGAGTCCAGGAAACGGGTAACCAACCGATACCCCCGCCCCACCCTACTGCGGGGAGGTCCTAACCCAGGTCACAGAAATAAGGCCAGATCTCAGAGACACTCCCCTCCCGGATATGGAGATGACTCTGTTCACAGACAGGGGTAGCTACATGGCAGATGAAAAGAGGTATGCAGGGGCTGCGATGGTTTCTCCTGAGCAGCAACTCTAAAAAGGCCCTGCCACACATCTATAGGAACAACAGGTATGTCTTTGCTACTCTCCATATACATGGGGCTATTTATAAAGAAAGGGGCCGATTAACAGAAGAAAAAAAAATTAAAAACAAAGAAAAAATACTGGCTCTCCTCCAGACTATTTGGGACCCAAAAGAGGTGGCCATTATGCGTTGCCCAGGACACCAAAAGGGGACTGATCTGGTTTCAAAAGAAAACCAATTAGCAAATCAAACAGCAAAGCAAGCAGCCAGGAAAATGACTCAAAAACTGGTTACACTCCTGGCTTCAGCCCTACCAGAAAAACCAGATTATTCAGAGGAAGATTTAAAATAATTACAAAAATGGACTAAATTAAACTATAAAGGGGATTGAGCTAAGACCAGGACAAAAAGTTAATTCTTCCTCAAAGACTAAAAATAAAATAAAATAAAATAAAATAAAATTAGTAAACCAAATACATCAGGGCACTCATTTAGAGACACACAAACTTAAGGAACTCATGGGCAAGCAATTTCAGGTATCTGAATTAGGGCGTATTGGCTCAGGATGTAGTTGATAGATGTGCACAATGTCAGGCAGTAGAAGTGGGAAAACTAGGATGGAAAAAAAGAGAGAGAGAAAGAAGTAAAAACCAGGAGTTTATTGGGAAGTGGATTTTACAAAAATAAAATAAAAAATGTTAGTTTTTATAGATATCTTTTCAGACTGAGTAAAAACTTTTTCTGCCAAACATAAAATGGCAGAAATAGTAGCCAAAAACTACTAAAAAATAATTCCTAGGTTTGGGTTGCCTCTTGCGATTGG
This sequence comes from Enhydra lutris kenyoni, assembly GCF_002288905.1. NCBI lineage: Eukaryota > Metazoa > Chordata > Mammalia > Carnivora > Mustelidae > Enhydra > Enhydra lutris. The sequence continues at coordinate 38,008,054 of NW_019154096.1, read as the reverse complement.
GTCAAACAACAGCCTGCAATTGTGAGTTCAGTCTCACAGGCATTGGCCAAGGCTGTGGGCACTAATTGAAAACTACACTGTGCCTACCGGCCCCAGAGTTCCAGACAAGTAGAGAAAATGAACTGGACTCTTAAAGAAACCTTGATAAAGTTAATTCTGAAAACTGGCGGTGGATGGGTGGATCTCCTTCCCTTCGCCCTCCTTAGGGCGCAATGTACACCCTACTTAAACAAGGTCACCCCATTTAAAATAATGTTCAGGAGACCCCCTCCACTCTGCCCATGGCTACAAAAGGTTACCCTAACAAAAATGACTGATCAGTCTGTATTCCAGTCACTACAGGCACTACAGTCTGTCTTAAAAAGAGCCCACGCAGGGATCCAAACTGACTACACTGAGATGGAAATGGAGGTAAAACCACATCCTTACCAGCCCAAAGACTTGGTTTGGATACGCCGCCACCGAGTGAAAAACTTGAAGTCTCATTGGAAGGAACCGTTTACTGTCATCCTATAGAGGACCCGAGGGATTCCAACATCTTACTGCAGGAATAAAACGGACAAAACCTGTGGTTCCCATCCTAATTCCAGCACTAACTGATTCTTTAAAAAGTCAAAGAATTGACTAATCTCCAAAGAAAAGGGTGGGATGTTGGGGTCGATTCCACATTAAAACATGTTAAACCCCTAGGGCCTGCCTGGGCCTACTTAGCCATAGTGACTCCATGTTGCCTAGGTAGACATTTTGTTGTTTAATAAATGCCTCAACAGTTATTGATATCAGTTCCAGGTAACTATTGCTAAAACACACACCTAAAACAAGGCCATTTTGTTTATATCGGTTCCAGGTAACTATTTTTTTTTTTAATTTTTTTTTTTTTTAAAGATTTTATTTATTTATTTGACAGAGAGATCACAAGCAGGCAGAGAGGCAGGCAGAGAGAGAGGAGGAAGCAGGCTCCCCTAGAGAGCAGAGAGCCCGATGCGGGGCTCGATCCCAGGACTCTGAGATCATGACCTGAGCCGAAGGCAGTGGCTTAACCCACTGAGCCACCCAGGCGCCCGGTTCCAGGTAACTATTACTAAAACACATATCTGAAACAAGGCCATTTTGTTGTTTAATAAACGCCTCAACAGTTACTAGTATCAGTTCCAGGTAACCGTTACTAAAACACACAGGTAGGAGACATCCAATCAGCCAAAGCCACATATGTAGATGTCTGCGATTGTGCCCTATAAAAACTAGCCTGTAAGACCAAGGGGCGTCGCTCTCTTCGGAGGCGGCCCCGGCTGGTCAGTCTGACTTCTAATGCTTGGCATAGAATAAGGCTTTGTGTAACTTTGTCTCAGTCTCGTTCCTTTGATAACGAACCCAACAGTCTCGGCGCGTTTTCCAGGTGGCTGAGACAAGCCGCGAGCGAGAAAGGGCCCTCGGCCACGGGGAACAGGGCAGTCCGCAGGGCTGCCCAACGCCGGCCAATTCTCACGAGCCTTTTGCCCAAACCGATCCTGTTTGGGCAGAACGCTCGCTCGTGAGAATTAGCCGGTAAACGCTCCCTGAACTCACTTTGGGCGCCGAACGTCTGCAGGGCCGCCCCCTGGGCCTGGCCCGGCATCGCGAGGGGTCGCATCCGAACACCGCCACAAAGCCCTCCAGAGTCAGGCACCAGCGAGCTCGACGCTTCCTGGTCCTCAGCCTACAGGGGTCCCCTCTCTGGCGCTGTCCAATGGGGCCGAGCCTGCCCCTGGGCCCGGGCACGAAGCCTCGCCTGCTTCCTCAGCCTTCCATTTCCAGGGTCCTGTCCCTCGGGGCCTCCAACTGGGGAACCCTGAGTCAGGCACCACGACGCCCCTTACCGCCCCGGCGCAAATGGTGCCTTTTGCGCTTCCGACAAGCCTCGGAGCGAGAGAAACCTTCGTGACCCCACTGAGGTCAGCCCCATCCTTGGGCGCCCCAGCCGCCTGAAAAGTCGGAGGCGGTCACCTGGCCACAACCCCTGCCTCAACTCTGCTCCGGAAAAGCTCCCCTGCCCCGGGTCACCCAGGTGGGCCGCGTCGTCTCGACGCATTTTCCGGGTGGCCGAGATAGGCCCCGAGTGAGAAAGGGCCCTCGGCCTCGGGGAACAGGGCGGTCCACAGGGCTGCCCAATGCCGTCCAATTCTCACGAGTGTTCTGCCCAAACCAATCCCGGTTTGGGCAGAACGCTCGTGAGAACTGGCCGGAAAACACCCAGCGAATTCGCTTCGGGCGCCGCAGTTCTGCAGGGCCGCCCCCTGGGCCTGTCCCGGGATCCCGAGAGGTCGCATCTCGAACCCCGCCAGAAAGGCCTCTGGGAGTCAGGCGCTGGTGGGTCCGACACCTGCTCCTCAGCCTCCGGGGGTCCCCTTCCTGGCGCTGGCAGATGGGGCCGGGCCTGCCCCGAGGTCCGGGCCCTAACCCTCGCCTGCTTTTGCAACCTCCCATTTCTACGGTCCTGTCCCTCGTGCCCTCCAGTTGGCGAACCTCGGGTCCCACCCCACCCCACCTGGGCGGAACGGTGCCTTTTGGAGCTGAGGAAAAGTCTCAGTGCGAGGAAAACCTTCGCGACTCTTCTGAGGCTAGCCCCAACCTTTGGCGCCCCAGTGGCCCGATAAGTCAGAGTTGGTCGCCTGGCCACAACCCCTCCTTCAACTCTGCTCCGGGAAAGCTCCCTTGTGCCAGGCCCCTGGGTGTGTCGTGTAGTCTCAGCGGGTTTTCTGTATGGCCTCGCCATGCGCCTAGCAAGAAAAGGCCCGCGGCCCCGGGGGACAGGGCGGTCTGCTAGTCCACTCAACGCGGGCCATTTCTGACGAGCATTCTGCCAAAATCAATCCTGATTTGGTCAGAGCGCTCGTGAGAATTGTTCGGAAAACCCTCAGCGAACTCGCGTCGTGGGCCACCTTTCTGTAGACCCTCACTCTGGGCCTGGCCCTGGATTCCGAGTGGTCGGGCCTCGAACCCCGCCAGAAAACCCTCCATGCATCTGGCACAGGCAAGGCCAATGTCTCCTGCTCCTCAGCCTCCAGGGGTCCCCTCTGTGGCGGTGTCAGATGGGGCCTGCCATGCCCCTAAGCCAGGGCCCTACCCCTTGCCTGGTTTTCAGTCTTCCATTTCCAGGGTCCTGTCCCTCGAGCCTTCCAATTGGGGAACCCTGAGTTCCTCGCCACAAGTCTGCCTGCCACCCAGGTGGAAACGGTGACTTTCAGAGCTGTGCAAAAGCCTCAGAGGGAGAGAAACCTTCATACCCCCCCTGAGGCCATCCCCAACCTTCGGCGCCATAGCTGACCAAAAAGTCTGATACCACCCTGCAATCCGACTGCCATGCGGGGGGCAAATCATTCCATTTGGAGCTCTGCAGTGCCTTCAGAAAGGAAGAAACCTGCGTATCTTCTAAACCACCCCTCCCTCAGCAGTCCCCCTGGCCTAAAACCCCCATTCTGCCACACGGCAGGATGCATTCCCTCAATTCAATCTGGAGGGGAGCCTGCATCATTGCTGGCAGTTTGGCGCTGGCATTCCCCCAGGTCATAACCCTAACCCTAAGTTGCCTTTTCAGGCTTCCTTCTACAGGGGCCTGTCCCCCAAGCCCTCTGGGCGGGAACCATGGAGTCACACTGTAGGAGGCCACCTGCCACCCAGCAGGAGACCAGTCCATTTGGAGCTGCATGGAATTGTTAGAGCCAGAGAAATCTGCATTTCCTCATGAGTTCTTCCCCACATTCTGCAGCCCCCCCGAGCCTGATGTGCCGCCTGACCCCCCATCCTCAACTCAGCTCTTCAGGGTTCCCACCTCCAGACCAGCTGTTCGGGCCTGCCACATCCTTAGCTGAGATCTCCTCAGGGACCTCTGTCAGCTCTAGGCAGACCTGGGACTCCCCTGCCTGCCGCAAAGCTCTGGGAAGCCCTCTCCTTCTTCTCAATTTACACCAGCCTAAGGCTTTCATGAGAAAGGGGGAAGGCTACCTCTTGAATGCTTAATACCTCCTTTCCTCTTCAGCCATATTTCTCTCCACTTACCTTTGTACCTGGGCAAACTGGAAGGAACACATCAATGGACCATGGACATGCTCTGATATGTGAATCTTTCCTGGCAGCTTTCTGAAGGCTCCTTATGCAAACAGAGTCTAGTGTATCCTACCACAGTGTGTTTGATAATGATCATCGACAGAACAGGAGAGCGAAAATCACTCCATTTTTACCTCACGTTTCATGAAGTAGAACATGGTCTTCTTCTTTCCTCCCTTGACTTCCATTCCAATTTGTTTCCATGCAGTGTTCATTCCTTTGCTTCAGGGGTAGGATTTCGTGATTCCTTGTCCACATAGAACACCCAGAGCTCATCACAACAAGTACCCTCCCTAATAGCCATCACCCATTGAACCCTTCCCCTCCACACCCCTGCTCTCTAGCCACCCTCAGTTGGTGCTCTAACTTTGAGTCTCTTTCCTCATTGACCTATCTTTCTCCCCTCACTATGTTCATCTGTTTTCTTTCTGAAATTCCACAGAAGTCAAATTATAGGTTATGGGTCATTTCTTACTGATTTTGCTTAGCTAAATCCACTCTAGATCCATCCACATCCTTGCAAATGGTAAGATTTCATTCTGTCTGAACCTGGCTCCTATTACATTAAGAATATATGGGAGATATCTACGTAGATATCTATGTTTATGTTCATATATATATATCTATATATATCACTCATCAGTGAATGGACTTTGGGACTCTCTCCATCGTTTTTGCTATGGTTGATAATGCTGGTGTCCATATCACGGTGCTTATACCCCATTGAATGTGCATTTTTGTGCCCTTTAGGGAAATACCTAGGAGGGCAACTGCTGGATCCTTGGGTTGTTCAGTTCTTAGCTTTTGGAGGAACCTCCATGCTCTTTTCCAGAGTGGCTTTAACAACCTGCATGTCCACTGACAGTGCAGGAGGGTTCCGCTTTAAGCAGAACATTCCCTGACAGCAATTTCCTAAGGAAGAAACAGAAAACCTGGGGGATAACATGACTCACCCAGCGTCCAGCAAATAGCCCCAGAAATTCACCCCATGGTTCCTGATGCCATGCCCTGTGAAGCCAATGGAATGCCTCTATCCAGGGGAATTCCCAAAGACTCTCCTTCTGACTTCACCACCCATGAAACTGCAGAGAAAGGATGCCATTTCCAACTCTCTAGATGGGCCACTGAGTGAAACTAGAAAGTCAAGCTTCCCTTTTCAATCGTCCAAGGCTCTTTGGAATCCTTTTGAATGTTCCCTCTGCCCTCATCGGGACTCTTTGGATGAAAAAGACGAATCCATTAGGATACATCACCTTGGACAAAGGAGAAGCCATCCTTCAAGCCTCTATCTGACCACAAACAGCCACCTCACTCTAGATGCCGGCCATTCCACCACAGCCTAGGACCCATGGAATAAACACTCTTAGATGAAGGAACGCATTCTAGGTTCCAAACACACACCGAGTCCATCTCATCTTCCCTTTTGAATCCAAGGGATTGCCTAGGAAAGAGATGTTCCAAATACCTTTGTAAGCCAGAAATAAACAGAGAAAAAGAGATCCCCTGCCAGGTGCTCCCTGCAGGGAAACTCAGGAACTCTAGCACCCACTCACCATTGCTAACAGCTGCGTTAGTGTGACTTTTTGGCTCCCCTGGAGATGAGAGAAAACCCAGGATGTTTGGGGTGAAAGAGAAGTTTTACCTCCCATGCTGGCATGGATGTGCCATTGTGCCCCACATGCCTGCTGTTTTCTCTGAATGCTGATGTCCTGGGACAAGCTGCATGATGGATTCAGACGCTGATTTCCAAACTTCAGGTCTCATGGAGCCAGAGTGAAGAAGGGTTGTCAGGTGGGCATAAGCAGGCATCTCCCACCTAAAGCCTACACACCTGCTCCGATTCCTGGGAGAAGGAGAGACACATGTTTGTTTCTTAAGTGGTCATTCACTTCCTTCTCAAGCCGGCCAATACCCTTGTCCTTTCTGGAGAAGCAAATAGACTCTTCCAAACAAACACTCAACTCCTCGGTTCCAAAGGCACCATGGGTCAAGTTTGGTTCCCCCGGCTCCAGACCCCCACCTCCTGAAACATCCTGACAGCACATTCCCATCCAACCTGGGGCAACGGGGCACAGTGCTGAGTGGGGGCCTGGCTCCAGCGGTTGTTACCACCACTCTTGAGCCTGGGGAAACAGAGAGTCTTCAGCTCAACACTCGGTCCTGTAAAAACAAGCTGCAGTGCCTCACATTTCAGGGTCTCTCACACAGCACCTCTCCACTGACCTCAGAGCCAGCAGGCTGCACTGACTCCTCTTCTGGTGTGTGTCCCATGGCAGTTCGCCACTGCCTCCAGTGGTGGCAAGCAGCATTGCCACCCCTGCCATGCTCTCTCGCACCACAGCTCACCACGCCCTCCAGTGGCGTGAATCGGCACTGCCGGGCCTTCCATAGACTACTAATGCAGCTCACAAACCCTCCATAGGTCTAAAGCCAAACTGGCACTGTCCCTCCAGATTGGGACCTCTAGGCCACACCCCACGAGTCTGCTTCCCACCCAGGAGGAAACAGTGCCATTCAAAGCTACATAGAAACCTAGGAATGGAACAACCCACATGCCTCCCTGAAATCACCCCCAACCTCAACGGTCCCCCCAGTCACAAACTCACAGCCTGATGTCCCCTTCCTGACCCCTGTGCTCGACTCAGCCCCCAGGATTCTCATCTCAGCGCTGGCAGATCAGGCCTGGATACCCCTAAGCCCTAACCCAAACCCTAGTTTGTGTTTTCAGGCTTCCACGCCCAGAGATCTTGCCAACAAGCCCTCCAGATTGGGAACCCCTGAGCCACACCTAAGGACTCCGCCTGCCATCCAGGAGGAAACCTTTCGGTTCGGAGATGCCCAGAACCCTCAGACCGCGAGAGACCCGCATGCATTCCTGAGGCCATCCTCACCGCAGACGGCCCACACAACAACAAAACCCAGAGCTTGAAGTGCCACTTGACCCCCATTCTTGACTCAGCCCATAAGGGAACCCGCCTCAGCACTGGAATATTGTGTCTGCCATGCCCCTAGGCCCTAACCCTAACCCTACGGTGACTTTCAGAGCTCCGCAAATCCCTCAGAGTGAGAGAAACATTCATGCCCAAACTGAGGCCTTCCCAACATTTGGTGCTACACCGGGCCAAAAAGTTGGAGGCTAACACCCAGCCACAAGCCCTACCTCAACTCTGCTTCAGGAAAGCTCAACTGCTCAGGGGCTCTCAGTCGGTCAGCATAGTCTCCGCCCGTATTCCAGATGGCTCGACAAACACCCAGGAGAAATCTCTCCAGTCCACAGGGGACAGTGCGGTCCGAATCACTGCCCAACGCTGATTTGGGCAGAAAGCTCATGAGAATTGGCCAGAAAACCCCTGGCAAACTCGATTCGTGGAAGGCACCCAAGATATAATAAGCATTAACTCTCTCTTTAGCATAATGCTGCTAATTGTGTACCCACCCATGGGAGAGCTGGAATAAATAGTCCCTCAAATAATTTTCTTCTGTCATTCAGTTGAAGATATTTATTTATTTATTTATTTATTTCACAGAGAGAACGCACAAGCAGGCACAAGTAGGCAGAGGGAGAGGGAGAAGCAGGCTCTCTGCCACACAGAGTCCAATAGTGGGCCTTGATCTCAGGACCCTGAGGTCACAACCTCAGTCAAAGGCAGATGCTCAACTGACTGAGCCACCGAGGCGCCCCAGCCCCACCGTTTCTTAGGTGAAAGTTAAGGCAGTGACGAGGGAAGAACAGGCTTCTCACATGTCCAGTGAGGTTTACTGTACTCCTAACCACATTCAGCCTCATGTGCCTGAGGGGTCACCTCGTAGCCTAAGACCTCTGGAGCCAGGCCCCTGCAAAAGGTAGCCAATCTCACAGGTGCTGGCTCCAGGCCTACCATGGGAACTGTGGCTCTCAACCTTGGTTGCCCACTGGAATCACCCACGGAATCTTCATACTCACTGGATCTCTGGATTGCATGCCCAGAAATTTTGATTTAATTGGTCTGGGGTCCAATTTAGTTTGGGTCTTAGCAGCTCCTAAAGAGATTCTAACTTTCAGCCGAACTGAGAACTACCAACTGAATTGGAGGTAAAACCCAGCATGCCCAAAGGTCAAATTACAACAGAAAACTCAGGAGCAGCCTCGTATGCAAAAGGAATTGTAAAGTTCAGCTCATTCACACCAGCAACATACATTATTTGGAATTCTTCTGCATGGGAGACTTGTCCCTTCTTTTCCATTTATTTATCTTTTCCATCCCTTCCATCAGTATGATTCATGGATATATGCTATATATTTTGGGTTATAACCCAATACTATTCATATTGCTGCGATTGCTCCAGTTATAGCCATTAGGAGCTCCTCCTCCTCTTCTTCTTCTTCTTCTTTTAAGATTTTATTTATTTATTTGACACAGAGAGAGATCACAAGTAGGCAGAGAGGCAGGCAGAGAGAGAGAGAGAGAGGGGAGGAAGCAGGCTCCCCGCTGTGCAGAGAGCCCTATGCGGAGCTCAATCCCAGGACCCTGAGATCATGACCTGAGCTGAAGGCAGAGGCTTAACCCACTGAGCCACCCAGACGCCCCTAGGAGCTCTTATAGTTGGCTTCTGTGTCCCTCTGACACTTTCCAGCATTGTGGGAGTTTGTTTCTCAGTACTTCCTTACTTTCTGGCTCTATAGGATGCTCCAGGCTTATTGTCACCAGCTAGACCCCAAGACCTGACCTCTACTGCCCACCTGCTCGTACTCACTGACCTGTGTCTCATGTTTTTCCTTAAACTCTTCTTTCTTACTTACCTCTTAACTCAGGCAATTGGAAAGTGAACCTGCCCCTAGAGCCACAACAATAACCTTGACAAGACCCCTAGCCCACCCAGTCCACTCAGACCAAGTTGAACTCAACCCTGGACTCACACGTGTGCAGATGGACCATGGAGTGACCTGTAGAATGATGGACAACTACCTTTACATCATTATAATACTAAAATTGCTCCTCCCAAGGAGGAGCACAAGCCTCATTTGCATAACATACAATGTTTCCTTAAGACCTATGCATGGACACCTGGGTGGTTTAGACGGTTAGACGGTTAAGCATCTGCCTTCAACTCAGGTCATGATCCCAGGGTCCTGGGATAGAGTTCCACATCGGCTCCTTGGTCAGCAGGGAGCCGGTTTCTCTCTCTCCCTCTCCCTGCTGCTCCCCCTGCTTGTGCTCTCTCTCTGACAAATAAATAAATAAAATCTTAAAAAAAAAAAAAAAAAAGACACATACACAACCTTATGCCTGTCTCTACATGAGATGACAAGGCTTCCCTATTTAAATATTCATCCTAAACCTAAAGAAAAGGAATCCGGGGCACCTGGGTGGCTCAGTGGTTTAAGCCTCTGCCTTCGGCTCAGGTCATGGTCTCAGGGTTCTGGAATTGAGCCCCATATTGGGCTCTCTGCTTGGCAGGGAGCCTGCTTCCCTTCCTCTCTCTCTGCCTGCCTCTCTGCCCACTTCAGATCTCTCTCTCTGTCAAATAAATAAATAAAATCTTTAAAAAAAAAAAAAAAGAAAGAAAAGGAATCCATTCACCCTTGCTCTGGGAGTCACAGCCTTGGAAGCCATTCCCCGTGATCTCCTTACTTGCTGCAAATAAAAGGGTTTGGGTTTTTTTTTTAAGATTTTATTTATTTACTTGAGAGAAAGAGTACAAGCAGCGGGAGGGCAAGCAGGGGGACAAGCAGGCTCTTTGCTGAGCAGGAAGCCCATTGTGGAACTCCATCCCAGGACTCTGGGATCATGACCTTACCGGTAGGCAGACGCTTAACCAACTGAGACACCCAGGTGCCCCTAAAAGGGTTTTTTTGGGCAACAACTCAACCAGGTACACTTTCTGACTCATCCCGGAGCAAACTCATGTTGTTTGGGTTACATTATCTTGCACATTTCTTGTCTCAGTCTTAGAATCAGCCATTTCGCCAATGGTCCCTGGTTTCTTTTATTGCAGAATGGTATTTGAAACCAAGATTGAGGGTTAGGTAATTTTTATATTCTACTACACTACCAAAAAAAAAAAAAAGACCCAAATAAAAAAATCTGTTGGGGGCGCCTGGGTGACTCAGTTGTTTAAGCAGCTGCCTTTGACTCAAGTCATGATCTCAGGGTCCTGGGGTTGAGCCATGCACCTGGCTCTCTGCTCAGTGGGGAATCTGCTTCTCCCTCTTCCTCTGTGGCTCCTCCTGCTTGTGCCTCTCTTGCTCGAGTGAGCTCTTTCTCAAATAAATGAGTAAAATCTTAAAAAAAAAATTTTTTTTCTTAGTGTCTCCAGCGTCAGCCTCCCCAGATTGCTACACCCAACCTTGGAATCCCTTCGCTTTCCTGGCTGTCCTGTGAGAGTCAGAGTTGGAGGCTGTCCTACCATCACTTGCTTCATGGCCTTCCTTCAGGGGGGACCAGCCTGGCTCTGGTGAGCATTGATAAAACAAACAAGTAATAGTGTAGTGAGTGCCCAAAGGGAGGAAAGTAAAGGTTCCTAGAGGAAGAAGAAACTAATACAGTGGGGAGGAGCTGGACCAACAGTGGAGCCTTGAGAGCAGCTGGGGAAGTGGTGCTTCAGAGCAGAGGCCATGGCTGACATGCTCTTGGTACCTCTAACCAACCTGCTGCCTGGCCCACAGGAGTCCTCCCTCCGTCAGCACCTGCTGGTGGTTCCACTGCACTGAGCTCAGAGCAGCCCACAGAGTATTTGCAGAGCCCTCACTGTGGGATGCCTGATATAGTTCTCTGTAGAGGCAGAGAAAAATCAAGGTCATCCCACCTGGGGTTTAGCCTCAGCATAAGTACAGCTATCTCAGACCCTGTGCCCAAGGGCTGAACTTTCCCCTACTTTGCTTTAGTTCCAGGAAGCCCCACCCTACTTTAGTTCTAAAGACCCCCCCCCCACTTTAGTTCCAGGAAGCCATAAATACCCCTGCCTTAACTAAGCTCCGGGGTCCAAGTCCCTACTCCGCTGTGTCGGGTATACTTGGGCCCAAGCTTAAGCTTGTCAAATAAACAAACCCTCATGTGATTGCATCGGTGCTTGGCTCCTTGGTGGACTTTCGGACGCAAAAACTCGGGCACAACATTCTCCAGCCCTGCTGCTTGTCCTAAGCAAAAGAATCCCCGAAAAGTTTTGGAAGTTTAAGAATTTATTCAATGAGGGCTACCTGGGTGGCTCAGTGGGTTAAAGCCTCTGCCTTCGGCTCAGGTCATGATCTCAGGGTCCTGAGATCGAGTCCCGTATCAGGCTCTCTGCTCAGCGGGGAGCCTGCTTCCCCCTCTTTCTCTGCCCGCCTCTCTGCCTACTTGTGGTCTCTCTCTGTCAAATAAAATCTTAAAAAAAAAAAAAAAAAAGAATTTATTCTATGTGTCAGGGAGCCTGGCTGGTTCAGCCTGGAGAGCATGAGACTCTTGGGGTGCCTGGGTGGCTCAGTTATTAAGGTCTGCCTTTGGCTCAGGTCATGATCCCAGGGTCCCAGGATGGAGCCCTGCATCAGGCTTCCTTTTCAGCGGGAAGCCTGCCTCTCCCTCTTCCACTCCCCCTGCTTGTGTTCCCTCTCTCCCTGAGTCTGTCTCTGTCAAATAATAAATAAAATCTTAAAAATAAACAAACTTTTAAAGAAAAGTACGTATTCCTTGTGCCTTTGGGAGGGAGGGGGGAGTGGATTTTTATACCTTCCTTGGTAGCACTTAAGCAGCATTTGAGAGATTATTTTGCAGGTGATATTATCACATGGGTCCTAAAGTTGGCTGTGGAACTTGATAAACTCTGAGAGTGGGCTAGGCTAAGAGAATGGAGAGAGTACAGTGAAGAGCTATGTCAAGGCCCTGTCCCAGCTGATGTCAGTCATGGGGACTGAGACAAACCCAACCAAGACAAAATGTGGAGCAGCAGGCTCCAGGTCAGTAGGTTCAACCAGTTGCTGGAGTAGTTGGGAGGTGATCACCCCTGGCTCTGGTGGAGGGGGGAGAGCTTGGGGAAAGAACTTCAAATAGGGGCACTCTTGCAGGCAGCTAACAAAAACACTGAAGCGGCACAGCCCAGATACCTGCTGAGGAAGAACAAGTAAGCCAGCTCCACAGGAGAAAGGAGGCTAAGCAGGTAACTGGAGCCTGGGAGGTTCTGGAACAGGATTCTTAAACCCGGGCCTGGACAAATTTCATGGCCTGGAGCCTGAAACCGGGCGCAGAATTGGGAGAGCGAGCGCATTTTTCAGGGCACAGAGTTAATAGAGCATATCCTTTTCTCAAAGGTTGGCACTACTGGAGAGTCTGCGATGTCAGGAGACCCAGTGCAGCTTCTGGGCAGAGTGAGATTAAACAGAAGCTGCCTGCAATCAGACCTTGCAGTTTATCAGCAGAGCCCGCAGCGGCGTGGCCCCTAACTCACAGCTGCCTCCTAAAACCCTTTCGGAGGGGGAGGGGATTGGTATGAATTACCCTCATTTTACCAAAACTGACGTGTCATTCCCTTTGCACAACCCCAGGTGTCCTCCGAGAGGTACCTCTGAGATTCCAGAGGAGGGATGCACAGCCTGGGGTGAGTACGGGAGACTGCGTGCACACATTTTTTCTGTAGGTGAGACCCGGGATCCTGGACCTTGGGTCCTGGACAGAGGGAAGCCAAGGCCTGGGGAAGCCGAGGGCGCACAGCTATTATATGTGCGATTACAACTTCATCGTAGAGGGCTATTAGGGGTAACCAAGGAATTTGGGGGCGGAGAAGAGGTTCGGGTCTCCGAAGCATGAGGTTGGTTGTGTATGTCAGCTTCAGCAAGACAGAGGAAGCAATGCAGAAGTGAGCACGGGAGACCTGAGCGCCGCAAAGACCGGCAGGAATCGTGCACCTGGCAGCAAAGGCCCGGGTAGCACGAGGCCTGGCTGGGTGGGCACTATAGCTTGTGAGGTCCAGGAGGCGGCCTCAAGCTCCGGACGGCGGGTTGGCGCCCACACTTCCTTCCGGGAGCTTCACAGGCAGCACCCGGATAGGACTCAGAAGGCGGGAGGCGTGACGGTGCCGGGTGTCCACACCATCGGGGCAGGCGCAGGGCCGGCCAAACCCTTTGGGACTCAGAAATCTCAGATAAAGATATCAAAGCCCAGGCGGGGGTGGACGGGCTAATCCCGCCGCCGCTAGAGGTTCCCCAACGACTCTAGAGCACTGCGCGGGACAGCAGAGCGGGTGCGCGCGGGGGGAGGCAGCCCCCACGCGCTCTTGGACGGGTGCAACTCTTGGACCGGCCTTTGCTCATCACCCCACTTCCGCTCCCTGGGCCGAGGCCGGACAGCCCGGCTTAGTCCCTGGGTCATCGATCAGTCTAGGAAGTGCCCGCGAGGTCATCCGCACAACAAAGGCGGCCCCAAGCGGAGCCTTCTGTCTTGTAAATATCAGGTCCCGCCCCCAGGCAAAGTGGAGCCCGGGGCAGAAGCTGTTGAAGGCACCTGCCCCCACTGCGCTCCCCACCCCCACAACTCCCGAGCTCTTTCATTTGAAATGTTAATGTCTCGAAGCTTCTTTCTGGGCCGGGTTTTCTCACTGAAAGGCGGCTGAAACCTCTGGGATTAATAAACAAACCGGCATTTGACTTGGGTGGGAACAGGGTAAACATTTGTCGGTCTAAAAGAGACAGGCAGGTGGGCGTAGACAAACGCGGGTAAATTATTACACAGCCCCGGCTACTCGCTTTAAAAAGACTGCTTTGTGCCCGGATCCCAGGATTTGGAGAAGTTTTCCCAAAGAGAGACCCTTATTTGCTCCGTCCAGACTGACGGCCCCGGCTACACTGCCGCCCGCCCCCGCCAGGCACTGAGGAATCCAGGTCGCAGGTGGAGAGCAGACCCAGCCGCGCTCGGGCGGAGCCAAGCCCAGGCCCCGCCCAGGTCCTCCTAGGCTGTAGTCCTGCTGGGCTGGAACCCCCTCCCGCAGTTCCACCGCCAAGCGGCCGCTAGGGTTCCGGGTGTCCTCGGGTAGCCCTGACCGCCGCGAGGTTGGGTGTCTCTGGCCAATTGGCCTGAGCATAACATGCTCGGCTACCGCGCCTGCGGAGGACCCAGAGGGGTGTCGTAGCCGGTGCTTTTCAAAAGTCTTGGCGTGAGTTCCCCTGTCCACATTCGATAGTTTGTCAGGGTTATTGCCAAAATGTTATCAAGTCGGATTCCTTGCCCAGCCCAGCTGCTAGCGATGATAATAGTACCCGCGGTCACTTCGGGAGGGCTGACACTTGGCCGTGCACTGTTCGAAGCCCTTCACATGGAGTAAGCTGTAACAACACAAGGCATCAACTTGCTCTTTCTAGCGCGGGGACATCATGTATTCTCCACCTGTCATGGCGGGTGACAGCAAAATGGGGCATGTGCCTCACGGGATTTGGGGTCCCAATGGTACAGGTCTGACTCCACGTGCCACAGGAACCGTGTGTGCCGGGGAGGGCTATGAAGGTGACCGAGGCACCATTGTGCTCCTGGAACGCAGCCAGGTCCCCACAATTCCCCAACTTCAGTATTCTTTAATCCACTAAATCCTCCCAGGCACAGCCTGGTCTTCCAAAAGCTTTTGCCTCAAGCTGGGAAAACCCAATAAAGGAACGATCATTTTTCAACCATGGGAGCCAGCAACACTCATACATAATGAAGCAAGTCACACAAAGGAAGGAATTCTTTCCCATTCCCCTGGGAGAGGCCCCTCAGCCCAGGGAATTTTCAGAGCTGCCCAATCGCCCAAACTATGGGCCAGCCTTGGGGGGGGGGGGGGGGGGGGGCCGATAAAAAGGGGGGGGGGTTTACTGAGGGGGGGAGGTTTACCCTCCCACCCACCCAAAGGCCGGAGTTGTCACCTTAGGAATAACCTGTCAGCCCAGGTTATTCCTAAACATTTCTTAAAAATCCCAATTCCTGCATTCTCTCTGCCCTGGGTGCCAGTTGTGGATTCCCCGGCCCAGCTGAGTGATACAGAGAAGAGAGGAATAACAGCTTATAGTAGAAGATCACCGCCCATGATAGCATCTGGATACTGTCAGAGGACCCAATGGACAGGGTGGGAAGAGATTGTACACCACCTGGTTAGGACAAGGTGCTTTGGCCCTGGGTTAGTACAGACATCTGACTTTGTAAACACGCATCTGCCCTGCCCCTCTACCCTCAGTGCTCACAAGATACATGATCGCCCAGGTTCATTACACATTCCCCTCAGGCACTAGACCATTCTGACTCCAACCTGGTCTCTTCCTCTAAACACCCCTGAGGACTCAAACAGATCCTTACTCCTCCAGCCAGGCCTGGATGTCCTCGGGCTTCAGAGGACAGCAAAAGAAGAGGATTCCTCTACCTGGTGCAATGTTAAAGACCCAGGGTAACATATGCTTCATGCCTGTGACCTATGGAGAAAAACAGTCACCTGTTAAGTAGCTGAATGATTTTGGGCGAGTCATTTATCTTTGCTCAGTATTCCATAAGTTTCCCATTGGCAGAGTGGTCAGAAATAGAACATTCCTGGAATGCCTGGGTGGCACAGTTGGTTAAGCGGCTGACTCTTAATCTCAGGGTTGTGAGTTCAACCCCTGTGTTAAGCCCAGCATGGAGCCTACTTAAAATCCAATAATAATAAAGTAAAATAAAAAAAAAAAATGAAAGAAATAGAACATTCCTGGAAAGGAGGAGATGTGGGGAAATCTGCATTGTAAACTCATCACCTAGAAGCCTTCTCACACATTCTGTTGAGGCTCCACTGTATGAAGGTGGAGAGAGAGCTCTCACTGCCATGCTGTCATCTGGCCTGGAAGTGAAATACTTGAAATTGACTCACCTTGGCATCCTGGCTTGAGTGAGAGGCAGTGAGGGGCAGATTGGCTTTCAGAGCAGGTGACAGCCCAGTGGCCTGTCTCCTATGACTGGAGACAGGCAGTCAGCTAACACCACCTTACTGCTGGGATGGATCATGCTCCCAGCATGGTATCCCACCGCCTCTTGCCTGGGAGATGAGCCCAAGGGATCTTCACTGACATTAAATAGCCTTGTTCTGCTCCCACTGTTTCCATCTCAAGGATATCAATCCCTAGCCTGTGTGTGGCTATCAGACTTCTTTTTCAACATTTCCATATCCATTTTCCAAACTTCCATATGCCCAGTTTTCTGTGCCTACTTTTATTTATTTATTTTAGAAAAGATTTTATTTATTTGAGAGAGAGAGGGAGAGAGTGCATACACGAGTGTGAGCATGTGCCGGGGGTGGGGGGACTGGCAGAAGGAGAGGCAGAGGGAGAAGCAGGCTCTGGGCCAAGCAGTGAGCCCAACATAGGGCTCCATTCCAGGACCCCGGAATCATGACCTGAGCTGAAGGCGGATGCTTGACCAACTGAGCCACCCAGGAGCCTCTGTATACTTTTAATTTAGAATTTATAGAAACAAGGAATAGAGGATGACTGACTATATGCAAGGGTGTATGATTCACTGGGTTCTACAAGAGGGGAGGGAGAGGACTTTCCAGGTTGAGGGGCTGCATGAGTCAGGCAGTGGAGGCCTAAGACCATTGGTTAGTCTGGTTTAGCTGGAGAGGAGATGAATTGGAAAATGGGGAGAGGTAAAGTGGCAACAACTACAAACACCAAAGCCAATCCTAGTGGTTGTGAACTTACACTGGTAGACACTGAATTTTTTTTAAAAGAGGAAAGTGGTGTGTTAAATTTATGTTTTAAATCATTTTGGTAGCTGTACAAGGGTGAATTCATTTTTTAAAATAGATTTTTTAAAAATAATAGTAGTTTTATGTTCACAGAAAAATTGAGCATGTAATACAGAGAATTCCCATATACTTCCTTCCCCTTCCCATAGTTTATTATTACTGTCTTGAATTGGTGTGGTATATTTGCTATAGTCAGTGAATCAAAATGAGGTATTTTTTTAAAAGATTTTATTTATTTACGTGTCAGACGGAGATCACAAGTAGGCAGAGAAGCAGGCAGAGAGAGGAGGAAGCAGGCTCCCTGCTGAGCAGAGATTTTCCCCGTTGCACCTATGCAATGAGGGGCTTGATCCCAGGACCCTGAGGCTTTAACCCACTGAGCTACCCAGGCTACCCTTAAAATGATGTATTAACTAAAGTCCATAGTTTACATTAGGCTTCATTCTTTGTCTTGTACACTTCTATGGGTTTTGACAAATGTATATCATGTATCTACAATTATGGTATCAGACAGAAGCATTTCATCCCCCTAAAAACTCCCCTGCACTTCACCTATTCATTATTCCCCCCTTGCTGCTGTAAGCCCTTGGCAACCACCAACTGCTACAGCGTTGCCTTTTGCAAAACATCATATAGTACATGGACTTTTCAAACTGGCTTTCTCTTAGTAATATAGATTTATGGTTCTTATATGTCTTTTTGTGGCTTAATAGGTCATTTCTTTCAGTAAGCCTTTTATTTATTTATTTATTTATTTATTTATTTATTATTTATTTGTCAGAGAGAGAGCACAAGCAAGGGAACAATAGGCAGTGAGAGAAGCAGGCTCCCTGCCAAGCAAGGAGCCAGATGCCTGACTCGGGACTCTGCCAGGACCCTGGGATCATGACCTTAACTGAAGGCAGACACTAACCAACTGAGCCACACAGGCATCCTTGGTAAGCCTTTTAAAAAAATCTTTTCCTTTGGTAAATATTTGCTGAAATTCTGTATCAGTACTGTCTGATAGAAATATAATCAAGGGGGTACCTGGGGGGCTCAGTCAGTTAAGTGTCTTCCTTCAGCTCAGGTCATGATCCCGGAGTCCTGGAATCAAGTCCTGCATCAGGCTCCCTGCTCAGTGGAGAGCCTGCTTCCTCCTCTGCCTGCTGCTCCCCCGGTTTGTTCTCCCTCTCTCTCATTCTCGCTCTTGGTGTATCTCAAATAAATACATAAAATCTTAAAAAAAAAAAAAAGAAGAATTATGGTCAAGGTTACAAACTTGCTTTTCTAGTAGCCACTTTAAAAAAGGCAAAAAGCAGATAAAATTAATTTTGATAACATATTCTATTTGATATATTCAAAATATTATCATTTCAGTATTTAGTCAGTGTAAAAATTATGGAGATACTTTTTTTTTTAAAAAGATTTTTATTTATTTATTTGACAGACAGAGATCACAAGTAGTCAGAGAGGCAGGCAGAGAGAGAGGAAGGCAAGCAGGCCCCCCGCTGAGCAGAGAGCCTGATTCCAGGACCCTGGGATCATGACCTGAGCCGAAGGCAGAGGCTATAACCCACTGAGCCACCCAGGCGCCCCTATGGAGATACTTTTATTCTTTTTTTGTACTAAGCCTTTTAGTACAAAATTCAGTGTGTTATATTATTTTATTTTTAAAGATTTTATTTATTTGAGAGAGAGAGAGAGAGAGAGACAGTGAGAGAGGGAACACAAGCAGGGGTAGTGGGTAAGGGAGAAGCAGGCTTCCCACCGAGCAGGGAGCCCAATGCAATGAGTGGCTTGATCCCAGGATTCTGGGATCATGACCCGGGCTGAAGGCAGATGCTTAAGGACTGAGCCACCCAGGCACCCCAGTGTGTATTATATTTTCAGCACATCTCTACTTGGACTGGCCACGTTTTCAGTGCTCAGTGGACATGAAGCAGAACAGAGCAGTACTGTGCTGGGTACTGAGGACATACAGAAGGGGACAAAATGGACAAGGCCTCTGTACTTACATGTAAGGACAGTCTAGTATGGGAAACCCATAACAAAGAAGTAAACAAATTATTTTGGAGAGTGATGTATTAGTCTGTGGTATTATAGACTGGGAAGCTGAGCTAGTTTGCCGGGGTAGTCAGGAAGGCTTTTCTGAGGCTGAGAACCAAAGGAGGGGTCATTAACCATCAATTATCTATTGCCACAATAATGCAGTGTAACAACCCACTCCAAAATGCAGAGGCTTAACATAATAACTATTTATTATTGTTCATGAGTCTAAAGTCATCTGGGCAGTTGGTCTGGCCCCAGGTGGGCTCACACAGGCATCTGTGGGCAGCTGCAGGTCGGGTAGGTGGCTATGCTAATCCTGGCTTGGCTTGCATGTTTGGGGTCTGCTGGCTGTTGACTGGTGTACGATGACCTCAGCTCTTTTCCATGTGGCTTCTCCTCCTCCAGCAGGCTAGCCCAGGCCTGCTCTCCTTGTGGAGGCAGGGATCCAAGAAAGAATGTGGAATCGTTCAAGTTTTCGTAAGACTCAAGCTCAGAGCTGTATCTCTTCTGCCATGTTCTTTGGGCCAACCCAAGTTACAAGTTACAGCCCAGATTCTTCCAGGAGCTGCAAAGTCACACTACAAAAGGTGTGCATACAGGGAGGGATGGAAAATTCAGGTGATTTTTGTGATTGATCTTCTGTATTACTTAAAAAGCTTTCAATTCCACCAGGAAGTTATAAAAAAATTCCAAATTTCTATGTGCCCAATAAAATATCCTGAAAATATAAAAATGAAGATAGGTTTTTTTTATTTTTTATTATTTTACCATGAAAAAAAATAGGGAAAGGGGATATGGAGTGCTTGGCTGGCAGGGTGAGGGATTTAACTAAAATAGCACAGTTAGGGTAGGCACTACTGAGGAGACACCTGAGTGGAGGCCTAAGAGGTGAGTGAGTGAGTCAGGTGCTTATCTCCAGGACAAGTGGAGGGAACAGAGGCCTGAAGGCAGGAGCTGGTTTGGCAGGTTCTAGCGTAGATAGAGGCAGGCTTGGTAAGGTGGGAAGGGATAGGAGTATTGGGGCCCAATCACCCATGGCTTTATAGGCCACAAGATGATTTTGGGTTTTACTCTTAATGATGGGAAGCCCCAGGAGGGTTTTTGTTGGGGGGGTGGATACCGTAGAGCATTAGGGGTGAGGGGCCCAGGGGAAAGTGGCTGTTTGGAGATGAGGGTCAGGTAGCCAGAGCTTTAGAGGTTGCTGGGTACCAATCCTTGTCAGGCAATATGTCCCCAGGGAATTCGCCTTGCTTTGCCTTTCAACTACCTAGACAGCAGCTTATTCCCCAAAGGATGTCACCATCTCTGGAGAACATATTCCAATTATGCTGGAAAACAAGGTAATTGTGATTATAGTAATATTCATCTTCTCAATTCTCAGAATGAAAACCTATCCAAAGCAAGAACAAAAGATAACTCCAGAAAGCATTCTTCCCCCCCTTGGGAAAACCCAAGCAACTCTTTATGGTGCTACCAGTTATAGGAAACTATTGTCAGTTTCAAGTCTCTTTCCTTTCACGATACAATCTTACATGAAAGAAGGAAATAAATGGGGAGCATTTAAATAAGTATTTGTTGAGCACCTACTGTGTGCTACACACTCTTCTATGTGCTAAGGTTTTAGCAGGAGATAATAATCCCTCCCCTCATAGGGAAGATAAATATATAATATAAACACAAAAACATGTGATATACTAGATGAGATAAATGCCCTGAAGAAAAATAAAGTAGAAATAATGAACATTTTTGGACTGGGGTGTTACAATGTTACAATTTATTTTTAATTTTTATTTTTTTAAAGACTTTTATTTATTTGAGAGCTCAAGCAGACGGAGGCACAGAGGGAGAGGGAGAAGTAGGTTCCTCCGCTAAGCAGGGAGCCTGGCAGCGGTGGGAGGGTTGGGGGTGCGGTGGGTGCTGAATCCCAAGACCTGGGGATCTTGACCAGAGCCCAAGGCAGATGCTTAACCTAACCAACTGAGTCACACATGCACCCTGGGTATTATAATTTAAGTAAAATAGGCTGGGGTGGGGGTGGGAATAGACTAACTGAAAAGAGAGAAGGGTTGGGGAGTGTCAGGGAGGTAAGGGCAGGGCCTGGCCCTCATCTTGTAGGGCACTATAACACACCACTACAATGTGCAAGCATATGATTTATAATTTTATTCCCCATCCTAAGATAAGGAAAAATCTCCTGTAACCAATGTAGTAATTTCTGACTTCTAGTTCTCTGAATTCTGTAAATTGGGATACATTTTATTACCCATTATCAGAAAAAGATTACACAGTTCTATTTAGCAACTCTAGTTCTGGTAATTCCTGTGCTTGGGCTAGAACAAAGACACAACAGTGACAGGACAGATTTTTCTAGTAGTTTTCTTTGCAGGATTTTCTTTTTTCCGCTGAAGCAAAGTACTAGTCCACCTGAATGGAGCTCCCTAAAGGCCCAGTCTGAACTTCCTCCAGGAGGGGCTCTAGAATAAGCAGTCTTTAGTGTGAGGCACTAAAGGAGGAGAGCAGAGAGCCCCAGCACAGCTCTGTTTGGGATTAACATACTACCCTTCCACATACTAAACCCACATGCACTGTTTTCCACTTTTCAAATCCTGTACCATTTTCTACTAGATTCAACAGTATTTGTAAGTAATAATGGGTATCCAATGTTTCAGAAAATGTTTGGGGACGGCTGGGTGGCTCAGTTGGTTGAGCATCTGCTTTCAACTCAGGTCATGATCCTGGGGTCCTGGGATGGAGCCCCGCATGGGGGCGAGGGGGGGGGGGGCCTTGCTCAGCAGGGAGCCTGCTTGTCCCTCTGCCTGCCACTTCCTCAGCTTGTGTGCTCTCTTGCTGACAAATAAATAAAATCTTAAAAAAAAAAAAAAGGAAAATGTATGACTTCCTCATTAGTTACCATACCTTGAGCAAATGCCAACCTCTCAATTTCCTCACCTGTAAAACAGGGATAACAAGCAGGGATGCAAATGAAGAGCCTGGCATCATATCTGTTGTATAATAGGTTCTCAATGGTCTCTTCCTTCCTTCCCCCATCTTAACAAAAAAGATTAGAGTTTAGATATACCTATAGGTATCCTTGAAAAAATAGGCTTGTCCACCTTTACTGTGTGGACCAGTTACCTGGGGAATCCTGTTAAAAGCACCAATTCTGATTCAGTGGAGTTGGGGACAGGAATTCTGTATTCCCAACAAGCTTCCAGATTATGCCATGCTGCTGACCTGGGATCACTCTTTGAGTGGCAAGAATTTAATGCTACGCAAACACAGTTACTGCACAAAAAGCCCCTAAATGGGTTCCATGGATTGTCTCTGTCTATAAAAAATTAACTCTTCTCCTTAAGCCTCATGTGGAGTCACCGACCCAGCCAAGTAACCAGGCCAGGTCATAAAGAATACATCCTTTGGTCCAGGAGGGTTCACAGCACCACTTCTGCAGGAAGATCCTGCAATTGTCTCTCCACCACTTTCGGCTTTTTGATCTTAGCCTTTGCCTCTCATGATAATTACCCCTTAATTAGCACCCACCACTCTGTCATCTAAATAATTATAGTAAGTGCAGCTAGCACCTCTGCTCTGCTCGCAATCTCTAAACAAACTGATAAAATAAGATCCTATGCTGATTTTTTTAAAAAAGACAAAACTGACCTAAATACAAGTCATGCACATACTGTCCACAGTGGAATACGCAGACCTGTTATAACTTCCAGTCACAAAGGCTATCAAAAGTTGATTTATTTTGAAACAATCAAGAGAAAGTACTGTTGTGATATTTGGGAAATTGTAAATGTCAGAATATAAATTTTGTAAGCAGTATTGCAAAAGTCAAACAAGTCAGCCTGCTAAAATCCACCTTAACTTCCCATTGGGAAGGGCTGCAGAATTTCTGAACTTTTTTTTTTTTCTTTATTCGGAGTTTCCTGAATATATTGGAGGAATTTGGTAACTTCTGGGCGCATTTAAAGCAAATTATCCTTTTGTGGAAGAAGGGGCGGGGTTTTCACTAGAACCAATTAGTTTTCTAATTTCCCAGGTGTATCTCCATTAACCACCCACCCCACAACAGGGCTGTCCGGGCCAGATGAATCACGTACCTCTTAACACAAACTGATTGCGCTACTTTTTAGAATGCTGTTTTCCCACTGAAGCTTTAAGAAAAAGACAGAAAACCCCCAAATTTCCAACTTTCTGAATAGGTAATACATTGATCTGGAAAAAACCCAAACAGCACAAAAGAGAGTACAGTGTAAATAACACTTTCCCCCTTTCATCTCCCACCTCCCTGTCCTCCCCAGAGGCAATCACTGGTTCATTGCTCTAAACTTTTCATTATGGAAAATTTCAGAAACATTAGAGAGCCTGGAATAATGAGCCCCTGTGTACGTATCACGCAACAATGGAAAAACACCCCGTTGGTTTGTTTTATTCCCCTTCGCCCGGTATTTGTAGAAGTTACTTTCAAGTAAATACCAGACTCGAAATCATTTTACCCATCAAAACTTTAGTCTTTTTTTTATTAGTTCTTACATAACCACATTATCGTTATCACACCCAACATGGTTAACGATAAGTCCTTAATATCAGCCAGTATTCTCGGGGTCACTTTTAACGGGTGCGGGAGAGACCCGAGAACTATGAACGTACGGGCCGAGGAGTCAGAGGGGGAGCATTTAAGGGCTGGAGCCGACATCACTCGCGGCGTTACGTGCCCAGCGCTCCGGGCTTCCCGGTTCCCGCAGTCGTTACCTGCGCTGGGCCAGCATCCGCCAGGCCGGGCTGAGGGCGGTTCCGAGCCGCCAGCTCCCCACCTACCCGCTCCTGGGCCGCGGCCCCAGCAGGCCTGGCGCAGCTGCACAACCCATCCTCCCTAGACACCGGCGTGTCCCTGGGGGGGAAACGATTGACACAGCTGCCTGCACTGAGTCCCCGGCCCTCCCCCGCAGCACCTGGGTCTCCCGGCGGGGCCGGGAGCTGCAAGTGGCTCCCGACCCCGGGCGGGCCAGACCCGCCACGACCGTTCCTCCCGCCACCCGCTCCCGCGCCCCGCTCCGAGTATAGGGATCTCGCGGACCGGGACTACAACTCCCGTCGGGCGCCGCGGCCGGACCAATGGCGGGCGCCGGAGCATGCGGGGAGCGGCGCCTGCGCGGCGGTTTGAGTAAGCTGCCGCGCGATTGGCTGTGGGGTCGGACGGCCGCGCGGGGCCTGTGGGAAGCGGAGTGACGGAGCGAGCGGCTGTTGGAGGAAGGAGGTGGGGGCCGGGATCGCAAATGGCGTTGAGATGGTTCAGGGCCCTGTTCAAACTCCAGCGCTGACCATTCACCGGCGGAAGCGGCGGCGCAGGAGGCGGCGGCGGCCTAGCGGGGGCACGTAGCGAGCTCTGGTACCGGCTCCAGCGGCGGCGGCCAGGGAGGCCTAGGCCCGGGCCCGGCCGGCGGCGCTCAAGGCGGGGAGGGAAGTTGCGGTGCCGCCGCTCCTCCCCCCTCCTCCACCGGGTTTCCTATTTACCCAGAGCGGAGTCGCGGGTTCTGACGGTGGCGGAGCCCCTTGCCTCTCTTCGCGCACAAGCCGCCCCTATTCTCCCGCGCGGGGCTCCCGCGCCCGTCCGTGGGCCGTTGGGAGCAGGAGAGGCGGAGGCGGCCCGAGGCCAAAGCACCCGCCAGGCGCCGAGGGTAAGTGAGGTCTCGGGCGGCTGCCTAGGCCCGGAGCGAGTCAGGGAGGGTGGGGGAGGTAGGGGTCTGGAAGTCTCGCTGTCTCACCCACACAGCCTCTGAGGAAGTTGGGCAGGGAAACGACATGAGGAACTCTCTTTTTCCTCTCTTATTTTTCCTTTTTCTGAGTTCCTTCCGGGCGGCTTCTGATTTACTTCCCTCCCCAAGCGCGGCCAAGTGCTTTGGTTTCAGCCCTGAGTCCTTCGCCGTCTTTTCTCCGCCCCTGGCCGCCACCGAGGCCTTACACTGCCTTGGGGATTCAGTGGCAGAGGCTTCCGGGGCGTCGGAAGCTACATCCCGTTCCTGGCGGTGGGGGTGGGGAGGAGAAAAGTTGCGTGAGCTTCCAGCCGGAGGGGGCCGCCTCTCCCAGCTACCTCCCGGTGCACCGACCGCCCCCAGGTGAGGATTTCTGGGTGGTTAGCTTCGCCCTTTCCGGCTTTCACTTCTTAGTGGAAGCCTCTAAGCCCTTGGGGATCCTAAAGACGCTGCACTTGGTTGAGGGTTAACTGTGAGGACTTTTCATCCCAGCGCACTTTCCTGAAAATTCGACCTGGCTTTGGGCAGAAGCAAGGGCCCAACGACCGAAAAAGACTTAGTTGTGAATCATTCTTTCCTTTTTCGTTAGGAAAGTCTTTGGAGTTTGAAACCTGAACAAGACAGCCTGTGTACTTGAGATATTCTTAAAATATAATGTCAACTGTGTCTGCACACTTACTTGAATTGAACCTGCTTTACACCCTAGGCGTAGATAATGCCATCACAGTTGTCTGTTTAGTGACTTTTCCAAAAAGCCATGGAAAACTCTAAAGGAAGTCAAAAGTAGGTGGTATTATGTAATGAGCACCCGTGTATTAATCGTTCAGATTCAATAGTTATTCTTAACCAAATGTTTCTCATCTACATGCTTTCTGTTCCACATCCTTTAAAGCTAGAGATTTGCTGACGTTATTTCAGTAGTATTTTAGTATATATTTATAAGAGACATGGACTCTTAAAAAACATAAGCATTATTTTCTTATTGCTTAATATAGTTAACTCCTTTATATCAAGTATTTGCAGACTTTCAACTTGAAATAGTGAACGCTTTGTGGTTCCAGGACTGTTTTCCTCCAAGGCCCAAAGGAGTTCAAGTCTAGATTTTTGGTTTGGCCTTTAGTTGACATTTTTAGGTGATCGCTACCATGTAATTGTATACAAAATGTTCCAGCTTTGTTGGTGTATGTGTAAATGTAGGTGTGTGGATCAGGGCTTTATATTCTTGGAGGAATGAAATGACTTTATTCTGTTCTTAGAGCTGCCAGATATACTTAGTTTTGTTTATTTAGGCTGTATGCAACAGGAACGAATGATTCTTTAGTGTAAATCTACAGTAGATGGGAAATAGATCTCAGGAAAAGGTTTTCTGTCATATTAGAAGGTCTTCACACTATTTTCTCTTAATGGAGAGCTGTATGATGAACAAATAGTTACTTTGTCAAATTAGAATTGGTTTCTAACCAAAAATGAGAGGAAAATCCTCTACTGGATATATATAAAAATAAGTTTATAGTGATGTAAGTTGCAAGAATTTAAGTTAGTAGAGGAAAATGTGTTTAAAATATAGACCAAAACGTATTCAACAGTAGAAGACAAATGTCTTTCCAGTTGTTGTATTTTAAATTTCAAGATACGAAGATTTTCTTTTCAAAATCTACAGTTCTTTATTTCTAAATATATTTGACATATCGATATTTAAACTTTAGAAGGTAAAAGTGTAGGAAATGGATAAGAATTGATAGTGTTTAAAAAGGACTGTAATTTGCTTTAAAAACGTTTTACTCCTGATTTACTGTCCTAAATTTTTTTTCTCATAGTAGTTATTATGTAGGCACATCAGATGAGTGCATTTATCTTTTATAAAGCAGAGAGGTAAATAAAGTTATATGTTTCTTTTGCTTCGTTTAATAATCAGAGCAGTCTAGTATGCTGGAGTTCACCAGCTTCAGGAGAACGTAACTCTGCAAAGGAGCACAGCACTATGGGGACAAAGAAGATAGAATCAGTATGGTTTCTGATTATGTGCATAGGAAGATGACCAACTAGGGAATATTTGTCAAGTCGCAGTTCAACTGACATTAGACCAAGAATCAGAACCTTTAAGATTGTTTTAAAAGCTATAGGTTCTGGGGTGCCTCGGTGGCTCAGTGGGTTAAGCCTCTGCCTTCCGCTCAGGTCATGGTCTCAGGGTTCTGGGATCAAGCCCCACATTAGGCTCTCTGCTCAGCAGGGAGCCTGCTTCTCCCCCTGCCTGCCTTTGCCTACTTGTGATCTTTCTCTCTGTCAAATAAATAAAATCTTAAAAAAAAAAAGGGCTGCTGATTCTAATACGTGAGAAAATAGTACCATTTTTCTGACTTTTTCCCCTTCAGTTGAATAAATGCTCTGAAGTTTCAAAGACCTAATTTAGTCAATTATTTGATATTTCTTAGATCCTGAAAAAAATCAACATTTTGTGTTTAAGATTTTATATTAGGAGTAATAATCTATTCAGATTATTTTTGTAAAGGTAACTTGTATTTATAAGGATAGTGCATAGCTTTCATTTGAAACCTAAAAAAGGGTTTCAGTGTTCATCAACAATGTTGATGTTCTGCTCTTAAGTTGGTTTTGGGGATAAGTTGGTTATTAGTTTTTATACTTGCTTACTTTGTAAGTAGTTTGTGAATGTGTACTCACTGAAAGAAGGAAATTGAGATCTGGAAATCTGTAGAATAAAAAATGAACCCCTTTCTTTATACACCCTCCCCATATGTATTTAACCATTTTTACAGGTTTGTATCTTCAGTTTTGAGAAGCCCCATGGGGAGAATCCCTGGTTCTTATTTTTATATTCAGTGTTAACATTTGTTATGTATTTGGTGATTATATATATTCTTACTTTTTTTTTTTTTCCACAGAGAATATGAAACAGGTGTCAAAATGACATCCAGATTTGGGAAAACATACAGTAGGAAAGGAGGAAATGGCAGTTCAAAATTTGATGAAGTCTTTTCCAACAAACGGACCACCCTTAGCACAAAATGGGGAGAGACCACATTTATGGCTAAATTAGGGCAGAAGAGGCCCAATTTCAAACCAGATATCCAAGAAATTCCGAAGAAACCTAAAGTGGAAGAAGAAAATACTGGAGATCCTTTTGGATTTGATAGTGATGATGAGTCTCTACCAGTTTCTTCAAAGAATTTAGCCCAGGGTAAGGGTTCCACTTATTCAGAATCTAGTGAAGCTGCTCAGCTGGAAGAGGTCACTTCTGTACTTGAAGCTAATAGCAAAATTAGTCATGCAGTGGGTGAAGACAGTGTTGTATCTGATAAATGCTTACATTTGGAAGAAACTTTGGTTGGGAAAGAAAAGAGCACAAACCGAATCTTAGAAGATGATGCAAGCAAAAGTAGCTGTGCTAAATTAATGACTTCAGGTAAGTTTTGAATTTCTTTATTCTGAGCCAGAAGAGCTTTGTGTAAACCATTTAGTTAAATGCTTTGAATTCTAAAATACTATGCTTCTTGTGTTTTCTTTATGCATTTGTGGTTAATGGGGACTATAGGTAATTTTGTAGAAGAGACTTAAGAACTTTAAAGAAACCAGTTGGGGGTTAAAGTTTTACTTAAGCAACTTGGATATTAATGTTTCCAGGCTGTAACTCATGGTACATTTTGGGAACAGTTTTTCTTATATCTGTAACTCCGTTTCCAGCAAGAAACATCTCTTTTTGTTGGGTTAGCATCACACAGTATCTGATTTCTGTTACTGTGGAGGATTTGTATTGTTACTGATAATGGAAATTGGATGAGCATTTACACTGAGGATTAAGTTTAGAGTGTTAGGCTTTCCTTCAAAACTAGTTTAGAAAGATTAAGGAGGTATTGTGGAAACACTAAAGAACTTGATTGCAATTTGAGATTTGTTTGGAGTCTGGTTAGCAACTTGTATTAATAGATTTTAATCCACAAAACCAGTTGTATTTTTAAGGTGTTAATTTGTAAATCTGGCATCTAATATTCATTCAGAAAACAATATATTTTGTCCGTTTTACCCTTAGTCCTTTTGTAAAAGATTTGAGATTTAGAGTAAGTGGTAAAAGTACAATTAATTAAAAGACCAAAGAACTGAGATTGCAGGTAGCAGGAGAGAGCATGCTTGTTGTATTAGCAATAGGACAAGGATGGATAGCACTGTAGTTGAAAATAGACCTTAGATTTCAACTTCCGGCAAAGTTTGGGGATACAAAAGATTATACAGATCTCATATTTTGAAAGGAAGTAAAGACAAAACTTTTCCTAGTACTGAATTCTTAAGAAGAGTTTGTACTTGAGGCTTAATATAAGTGCCTCGGAACAGTATAATAAAAGACTTTGCCTTGCATAGTTTTACTAAAAATGCTGAACATTTTTCACTCTTTTTTTCACCCTTGGATGAGAGGACGAGCCAGCTGTTACTGTCATTCCCTTGATTCTCCTGGTTAATTCTGATTTGGCTGTCCTTATGCTTTGCCCACATTTTCTTCTGAAGCATTGTTTAAAACTTAAGGTTAGGATAAACTTTCATTAAAAAAACAGCTTAAAAACTGTTTCTCAGATCAGCTCCTAAAAACGTAATCATAGGACTGTTAAACCAAAATAAACTAACTCAGGTCTACTTACTTTATAGATGAGGCTCAAAGAGGTCAAGTGACTATCCAAGGTTGGGTAGTGGCACAACTGGAGTAAGATTCACTTACCGATTTTTAACACGTTGAGCACATAATGTGTGCCCTCCACTGTGGCTGTGGGAGTGCTGTTCCACTTCAGTTATCCAGTGTTCTTACTACTATGTCTTGTCCTCTGATAGTTCATCCACAGTGTGGATCACATAGCCTGGAGGAAGGAAGATGAGGCTGAGGAAGTGACAAAACTGGTCAAGGAAGGCAGACACGGCTTTCCCAGGTGCTGTCTTTTTGAGAGCAGGGCGTCACTGGCAGGGAGAGGATAACAGCAGGATGAATGTTTAGGTAGAGGAACAGTATGAACTTAGAAATTAAATGTACACAGACGGCAGTTGCTTATATGGTTTTGCTGATGTTAGGTCTGTATCTGTCCATACCACCATAAGAAGTTGTTAGGTGGGAACTGGAAACAGTTTTCTGTAGAAATGAGATATTAGCTTCCCAGTCTGATACTGCTAAATTGTAGTTCTGCTGCTGATAGGGTGGACTGAATGGGAGCCCAGACAACATTATAATGGTTTCATGAGGAGAAAATGTGTACTAAAATACAGATAAATAGATGTTTAGGAACATCTTGTCCCTCTTCCTTCTTCACGAGGTATTCTTTTTTTTTTTTTTTTTTAAAGATTTTATTTATTTATTTGACAGAGAGAGAGATCACAAGTAGATGGAGAGGCAGGCAGAGAGAGAGAGAGAGAGAGAGAGAGAGGGAAGCAGGCTCCCTGCTGAGCAGAGAGAGCCTGATGCGGGACTCGATCCCAGGACCCTGAGATCATGACCTGAGCCGAAGGCAGCGGCTTAACCCACTGAGCCACCCAGGTGCCCCTTCACGAGGTATTCTTAGTGGAAAGGGCATGGGGTAGCTCTATGAATATTTTTTTTCCTCTCTTTTCCTTTTGACCACTCAGAGCTGCAGCAACTCTGGCAGCCCCCTGTAGGGTAAGAAGGGAACTTTGAAGGAATGCTTTTAGTTCTTACGGTAGTCTTATTCTAAGTTCTTAAAAACCATTTTTAGGTTTGTATGTTTATAAGTTGATTATAGTTTTGGAAATACTTGGTGTACATTATGACCTTCCTATTTTTTTGCTCCTACCCTCTAACATTTGGGCATTTCCCTGTTTCTAGACTCTACTCTTACTATGTCAGATTGTTATTGTCTTTACTGTCCTTGAACAAGCCTTTGGTTTTAGCTGAAGTTTAGAAACCCAAACTTAAATTTTTGATAAAGGGAGTCTTTATAAATCTAAAGTGGTTCCTAGCCTTTTTTGAATTAAAGATCCTTGAGAATGATAAAATTTTGGACTCAAGATAAAACTGTACATGTAATGTCTCAGACCTGCAAGGGAGTTCTTTTGGGATAAAGTTTGTTCAAAGCGTACTAGCTAAATTCCTTCCCATGGAATTCAGACCATTTTCACTGTAGAATTATATCACATTGGTGAAAAGGGTTCAGATTTACTGTATCATTTCTCTTAGCATTAAGTTTAAGGTGCATATCTTTCTCTGTAGGGGAATATGTGGTTAATTTTTTAGCTACTGGTAAAATTGTTTCA
Organism: Enhydra lutris kenyoni; assembly: GCF_002288905.1. Classification (NCBI taxonomy): domain Eukaryota; kingdom Metazoa; phylum Chordata; class Mammalia; order Carnivora; family Mustelidae; genus Enhydra; species Enhydra lutris. Next base: position 37,977,233 of record NW_019154096.1, on the reverse strand, counting down.
TATATATATTATAATATTTCATACCAGGGAGTACTTTTAAAAACTGTGGCTTATTTGGAGAGGAAATGCAGAATGAGGTCATGATGTATTATTGTTGCCGTTTTCCAAATAGAGGTTTGATAGGAAAGACAACTAGAAGCAAGATTACAGACTGAATGAGAACTGCAAGGAATGGTTGAGTTGCTCAAATGTCCTAACTTTTCTTTCTTTCTTTCTTTTTTTCCAAAAAGATTTTATTTATTTATTTAACAGAGAGAGACAGCCAGAGAGGGAACACAAGCAGGGGGAGTGGGAAAGGGAGATGCAGGCTCCCTCCTGAGCAGGGAGTCTGACGTGGGATTCGATGCCAGGACCTCAGGATCATGACTTGAACTGAAGGCAGATGCCCAACGATGGAGGCACCCAGGTGCCCAATGTCCTAACTTTTCATTTAAAAACAGAAAACTTAAGGGCATCTGGGTGGCTCAGTAGGTTAAGGTTCTGCCTTTGGTCCAGGTCATGATCTCAGGATCCTGAGATGGAGCCTCAGGTTGGGCTCCGTGCTCAGTGGGGAGTCTGCTTCTCCCTCTTCCTCTGTCTCTCCATGCCCCATTTGCTCCATACTCACTCTACTTTCCATCCTCTACTCCCTGGATTATTTTAAAGATTTATATATTTATTTGGGAGAGGGGGTGGGAAGGGTGATAGGGAGAGAAGCAGACTCCCTACTGAGCACGGAGCCCGATGTGGGGTTTGATTCATGACACTGAGATAACTTGAGCTGAAATCAAGAGTCAGACACTTAACCTACTGAACTATCTAGGCCTTCCTTCCTGGATTATTATTATTTTTATTTTTGTTATTTTTTTAAAAATTTTACTTACTAGGGAGAGAGAGTGAGCACCCACCCACCAAAGGGAGAGAAGAGAAGCCCCCACTGAGCAGGGAGCCTGACCTGGGCCTCCATTTCAGGACCTTGTGATCATGACCCAAGCCAAAGGCAGATGCTTAACTAGCCAAGCCACCCATGCACCCCTCCCTGGATGCTTATTATTATTTTATTTTATTTTTTAAAAGATTTTATTTATTCAACACAGAGAGATCACAAGTAGGCAGAGAGGCAGGCAGAGAGAGAGGCGGAAGCAGGCTCCCTACTGAGCAGAGAGCCGGATTCGGGGCTCTCCGGGACCCTGAAACCATTACCAGAGCTGAAGGCAGAGGCCCAACCCTCTGAGCCACCTAGGTGTCCCTCCCTGGATTATTTCAATGCAGATTCAGGACTTGTGTTTTATACGCAAATACTTAAGTTGTGATTGCTATTAAAGTGAGTTTTTAAACAGGTGTGCTGCTTAAAAATGGCCCTTAGAAGGACCTAAAGGTTTGCCCTTATAATTATGAGGTCGTGGAATGTTCTTTAAAAAGTTCTTTAAAGGGCTCTGTGTATTAGGGTCACAAGAAGGCTTCTCTTGCCTTTTGTATGAGGCTGTTTCCATTTTCCATCTTTGTGCTTTCTGCTACAGGTTTTTAATCAGGACTCTAGAATAAAGTATGCAAAGACTTATATTTCTACTTGGCACACTTTCCTTGCCAGCCAGCTGGGATTCAGTCTACACATCCTGCCAAATATTGAGATAACTACTGCATAGGCTCTTAATTTGCATGACTGGTTTTGTAGCCAATACATTTTTTCCCATTTGCTTAAAGCTGTACTGAGTGTTTGTATGTTAGATGGATGTTATTGTCAGGAATTTAAGAACTTTGATTAGGAACTGAAGATGATTTTTAGAAAGGGATGCATTATTCTATTCCTGAAAGCTTAAAGTAGGCCAAGAGCTCATGAGGTGAGATGAGATTTTCATCTGCTTATTGGATAAAGTATAGGTGTCTAATGAGGATTATTAAAGAATTCTGAAAGTATAATATCACAAACAGTTCCTAGCTTTCATTTAGGTACTGAAAATATTGTTTAGAATATATTTAAGTCATACCTAAAATTCTGTTTTTCAAATATTTATTCATTTGAGAGAGAGAGAGCACAAGCAGGGTGGGAGAGGGACAAGAAGCATACCCTCTGCTGAGCCTGGAGCCTGACATGGGGCTCAGTCCCAGGACCTGGAAATCATGACCCAAGCCAAAGGCAGATGCTTGACCATCTGAGCCACCCAGGTGCACCTAAAATTCTTTTTAAGAGAAATAGATAAGAGACCTATTATTTATTTAGCTCCTACTTTATTTTGAGCCCTTTATGTATCAGTTGACCCTTAATCACAACTATGTAAGCCAGGCTTTATTTTCATTTTATAGAGGGTAAAGCACAGTTCAGTGAATAATTTGGATTACTAGTAGAAGATCTGAAAGACATCCACAGTGTTCTTTTCATGAATGAACATAATTTTATCATATTTAAAGACTTATATTTAAAATATGTCAGCCTGCATGCCTGAAACAAATAATACTTTATATGTTAATAAAAATGAATAAATAAAATAACATGGCACTGGGGCGCCTAGGTGGCTCTCAGTGAGGTGACTCCTGATTTTGGCTTAGAGCAAGTCCTGCATTGGACTCCTCAACAGGGAGTCTGCTGGAGATTCTCTCTCTCCCTCTTCCCCTCCCTCCTAACTTGTGCACTTTCTCTCTCTCTCCCAAATAAATAAATCTTTTAAAAAAATAATAGTGTCACTGTACAGTCATTTTTATCTTGATGTTGGAAATAACTGATGGGAACATATTATGGATTCTCTCTTGTCGCTATTTAAGTAATTTTAATAAGAATTTTGGCCTAAGTAATTATAATACTTAGTGAATAAAACTGACCTTATTTTTATAAGTAATAAGTATCTTCTATTTTTAATTTTTTGTTATATACAAATGGAAATTCAGAGGTATGCATATATTCTGAAAGACTGTAATTTTGCTTATTTTGTTCTAAAGTAGAATTTTATTTTTCAGATTTTACTTATTTATATGAGAGAGAGAGAGAATGAGAGACAGAGAGCGTGAGAGGGGAGAGGTCAGAGGGAGACGCAGACTGAGCAGGGAGCCCGATGCGGGACTCTATCCTGGGACTCCAGGATCATAACCTGAGTCAAAGGCAGTTGCTTAACCAACTGAGTCACCCAGGTGCCCCATTTTTTGTTGTTGTTTGTTCGTATGTTTGTTTGTTTATAGTTTATTAACTTTTTTAAAAAAGATTTTGTTTATTTGACACAGAGAGAGCACAAATAGGCAGAGAGGCAGGCAGAGAGAGGGGGAAGCAGGCTCCCTGCTGAGCAGAGAGCCCGACACGGGGCTTAATCCCAGGACCCTAGCCAAAGGCAGAGGCCTCAACCCGCTGAGCCACCCAGGTGCCTCATAGTTTATTAACTTCTCTAGTAATCTCTATACCCAGCATGGGGCTTGAACTCACAACCCCGAGATTAAGAGTGGCATGCTCTTCCGACTGAGAGAGCTAGGTGCTCCAGAACTTTAATTTCTTGTAAAATATTTTCTTAGTAAAAGAATTATTTTCAGGGTCTGAGCAAATAACAAAAGTGCAGTAGACCACTAACAAGTTTCTTCTTGGATCCAGGTTGAATAACAGCCATGGGAGGGTAGTACATAGAAACTATAAGCATAATCTCTGCCCTCTGGAAATGGAACTCTTGATCGCCACTTATAATAATAAGTAACTGCTTTTAAAACAATGACCAACACATTTGTATAATACTTGATGCTTTTCAGAGATTTTCCATATGCCATATTTTTAGAATTTAGAGCTAGACGATACATATATTTTTCTGGTCCAATCTCTGACTCCAGGAAACAGTCCACAACTTTTCAAGAGCCCTGATGGTAGAGGAGGATAAATTTGTTCGTAGGAAGGTCTGGGGGAATGCCTGCCTTCCAACCATTCAGCTATTTTAGTGTCCTCTATGCTGAGTGCTCATTTATGCCAACGAACAAGATCTTGTCTTATTCACATTCTAGTGGGCAAGGCAGTAGATTGAAGACAGAATAAGAAGTGTGCTGAAAATTACAGAAAGATAGAAGGATCTGAGATGCCTGGTTGGCTGAGTCAGAAGAGCCATGTGACTCTGGATCTTGGGGAACTGAGTTCATGTGCCATATTGGGTGTAGAGATTACTTAAACTTTTTTTTTTTGTTTTAAGATTTTATTTATTTATTTGAGAGAGAGAGCATGAGAGAGAAGGTCAGGTGGAGAAGCAGACTCCCCACGGAGCTGGGAGCCCCATGCAGGACTTGATCCTAGGACTCCGGGATCATGACCTGAGCCGAAGGCAATCGGTTAACCAACTGAGTCACCCAGGCACCCCTATTTTTTATTCATTTGAAAAAGATTTTATTTATTCATTTGAGATGGAGATAGCATGAGCGGGGGAGAGGCGGAGGGAGAGGGAGAAACTGGCTCCCTGCCAGGGAACCTGGTGCACGGCTCCATCCCACGACCTTGAGAGTATGACCTGAGCCGAAGGCAGCTGCTCAACCATCTGAGCCAGCCAGTGCCCCAATAAATAAACTTTAAAAGTGGAAAGAAAAATATAGGGTCCTGTGAAATTGTATAATAGCCTATTTACTGGTCTGAGTGAGGGGTAGGGGCAAGGCTAACATTTAACTTGAGACCTGCTGTACTGAGCAAAGGATAAAAGTGACAGCTTAGTAGCATGGGCAGTAAGGAAGAAGGAGACGTTAAAAATGATTCTCAGTATTTAATGTGAGCAACTGAGCAAATGGTAATGTCATTCTTTGAGATAAAGGGACATTTTGAGGGCAAGTTCATCAGTCCAGGTTTATGCACATTGAATTTGAGGTATTTGTGAGGGATAGGACATGCTAGTATGGAACTTAGATAAGACGTCTTGGTTGGAGATAATACATTTGAGATTCAGCATATAAATGTTATTTGAGGTGGCGCCTGGGTGGCTTAGTCAGTTAAAGGTCTGACTCTTCCTGTCAGCTCAGGTCTTGATTTCAAGGTCATGAGTTCAAGCCTCGTGTTGGGCTCCCTGCTTGTGTGTGGAACCTACTTAAAGTAAATAGTGAATGAATGAATGAATGAATGTTACTTGAAATTACAGGATTACATGAAGTCATTGAGAATGTAAGAGGAAAAAGCACTGTGCTATGAAGAACTTGTAATACTTGATGGAGAGAAAAACTAGATAAGGAAATTGAATAAGAGCAGAGCATCAGTAGGCACATTGAGTCAGTGCTATTTTATAGAAGCCAGCAAAAAGGTGTTCATGAAGTATCAACTGAATTGGAATGTTATCAGGACCACAAAGCTGGCATTGGAGTATGCAGTTTGGGTTGAAACAGTCTGAGTAGTGAGTACATAGTGAGGGTATGGGGGTAGCAAGAATGTACATGACTCGTTAAAGATGTTAGATGGGAAGAAGAGAGGTTTTGAAAAGTTATGAGGTGATGAGGGGTTCTGCAGGGTTTGATTGCATGGAAGAGCCTTAGAACATAGGCTTCAAAGCATAGGGGGGAGAGTGGTCTTGGGAGAAGGATGTTGCGTTTTCTGGACAGGAGGAAAGATGGTTGAGAATGTGAGCTTCCTGAGAGGTGGAAGATAAGGTGGCTTATGGAGGAAAGCATTTTTTCTCCCCTGAAATGATAGAAGAGGTTATCCCTGGAAGTGGGAAAGAAGGGCAAGGAAATGCAGGGGCTGGAGTGAAGGAAGGAACAAAGGGTTTAAATTGATGTTGCAGAAAATGGAAGGAAGAAGCTGTGTAGAGACAATTTCTGGATATTAATGAGACCTTAGTGAAGATAATATCATTAGAAACTCAACGGTTTCTAACTTACCTCATTATGTTTGTGCCCCTCCTCCCACCTTTAGCCATGAACCTGCACAGAATGTAGAATATTGGAAAGGAAAATTAGATTATCCTGGATTGTCATTTTTGTCTAACAAGATGTGGTGTGAACAGATAGAGAAGGAAGAATTTAGGGTATTGCCCAGAGAGTGATTGAAATGATGGACTGTAGAATTTAAAATGTTTAGGATCTGGACAAGGCTGGTGGATAGGAGAAAGGAGAGAAGAGGGGTCAGTATACTAAGAGTCTTATTAAATAGAAGTCAAGAATGGGGTTACTGGAACAGGTTGGATAGTTGGTAGGCTGTGATTGAGAGGTGAAGCCACTTTGATTAGAAGTGGCTTCACCTCTCAGTCACAAACTACCACTACAAAGATACCCAAAACTATCCAATCTGATTTTAATATTTAAGAGGTGAAGCTTTCTGGGACATGACAAGTTGCTTCATGAAGCTGAGAACTGGTGTCTGAGCTGGAATATAGAAGACTATGGATGGGAGAAGGTTAAAGAACTGTGAGGTCAGGAGATTGGGATTTGGTGGAATTCAGCATGATAGCAAGACTGGCATGAGAGGTAGGTTATAAATCCTGTGTAAAACCCTTAAATGAAGAATAAGAGGTTGTTAGATGACAGGTAAGAGGAAGATTAGAGGGTAACTAGCTAAGTGGCACAAGCCTCAAAAGAATGGGCTTTTTATAAGAGGGTGGAGTAATAATAGTTTTATAAACAGGCTCTGGGGAGCTAGCATACCAGTGACCCCAAAGCACCCTACTCTCAGATACTTAAAGGGGCTGAAGAAGTACAGGCATGTGTAGTCAGGGTTCAGCTAGGGCACGGAATCGGTTGAGGGAATGAATCCCCAGGTATATGTGAGTGTCCTGGTCACCAAAACCTGCATGTTTTAGACATAAGGTTTTGGGTGGTGGTGGTGCTCATTTTTGGATTATGAGATTGGAAAGAAGTACAGATACATTTTGAGTATTAACATTCAGGAGAAGGTAGATCACAAGATGTGTTTATGTTTTGGATCATGACACAGAGAAAGAGGTGAGAAGCATACTTTAGAACCAAATTTTCCTATAGCAGTTTTTGAACCATATATACGTAAAAGATTTACTGAGAGAGAGAGGACAGAGTGTGTACGTGTGTGCACATGGTGGGAAGGGACAAAGGGAAAGAATCTTCAAGCCTACTCCCTGCTGAGCATGGAGCCTAACTCAGCTGCAGCCCAGGACCCATGATATCATGACCGGAGCCAAAACAAGAGCTGGATGCTTAACTCACTGAGCTACCCAGGCACCCCTCCCCATATATTTTTTTAAGTTCTAGTCTTGATTTATTAGTCAAGGTTCCCACTGGAAATAGGTTGTGTGTCCTAATTAGGCTAACCTCAGGAAAATATAAAGGAGCTATTTAGAAAGGTGTGGGAGAATGTTAGGGAAAGCACAAAAAATGGTGGTGTAGGCTTGGTTAGCTGCAGTGAAGCTATTATCACCCATTTTCACAGGGACAGGAAATCATCTGAGCCTTATAGTGGAAGCCACCTTAAGAGGAACAGTATCCTGTTGAGGGGCTTCATAAGCAAAGTGCTGGAGGGGTAATGTATTTGAACCTAAATTTCCTCCTTCTCTCCTTTGTCCTGCTGGGGGTCCTCATGGGTAGAACCCAGTAGAAGAAGTAAGGGGACTTTGATACAGATCAGCCTCCTGAGAGGGCTAAGATCAGGGTGGAGAGTGGATCTGGAAGGACAAGTGGAAAATACTTGATGTAATATCTTAAAAACAAAACTGCTAAGTTCTATGGAAATATATACATTTGTGTAATAATTACCAAGATACAGAATATTTCTGTTATCTCGAAAGTTCCTTCATGCTTCTTTTTGATTAGTTCCTTCTCTTACTTCCAGCCCCTGGCATTCACTGATCTGTTTTCTGTCTCTGGTTTTTATCTTTTTCAGAATGTCCTATACATGTGATCATGTGGTATATAGCCTTACCAGTCTGTTGTCTTTGAGTTAGCATAATGCTTTTAAAGACTGTTCCATGTAACAGTAGTTCATTCCTTTTTGATTGCTCAGTAGTATTCTATTATATATGTACTGTAATTCATTCATTAGTTGGAGGACATTTAGATTATTTTCAGTTTGGGGCAATTATGAGTGAAGCTGTTATAATCTGTCACATTCAGGTTTTTGTTAGACATATGTCCTCATTTCTCTTGGATAAGTACCTAGGAGGGGATCACTGGTCATGAAAACATTGATCATAAATTTAAATGGTTGCAAAGGGTATAATTTCCTATAAATAATATAATTTTAAAGTAAAACTAACATTCAGTGTAAGTATCAGTGATTTTTTAACCTTTTTATTGTAAAATAAAACACAGATACAGAAAACCACACAATGTAATGTATAACAATATGCTTAGTTTAATGAATTATGAAAGCAACACCCTTATGACCAACACCCACATTAAGAAATAGAATTTTGGCAACCACTCTAGAATCTCTTCCATCTGTCCCTTCCTTCAGCCCCAGAATAACTGCTCTATTGCCTTCTATCATAATCCCTTTGTTACTTGCAAGTGCTGTAATTACTTACTGTTTATTTTCATATATTAAATAATAATAAAAGAACAAGTTCTTTTTTTAACAGCCAGATGATTTACAGTACTCCTTTTTCTTTTTGAAATATTTCTATACCACCTCCCCTTCAGAATTTTATTCTAATGAACATACTTATGCTTAGCCTTTTAATGGTCATCCTTTTCATAATTCTTTGTACAAAAATGTGTATCTACTTAAACTTCTAAGAATTCTCTGTGGTTGTCATGCTCTAGGTATTTAAAAATTCTCCTAGATTATTAGCACAATTATTAGTGCATAATTTATCAAATATGAATGCTATACGTTTTAGAGTTAGGGTTTAAAAGAAAAATACTGCTGCACGGTTATGTCAGTATCTATGTGCTGTAAATTCTTTAAATGGGTCATTGTTGATATGAGACTTTTGGGTTGCTTTCATATTTTTGTTCTCTTTTTTAAGTTGCTTTATTTTTCAAATACCACTTAGTAACTCTATGAGTATCAACTAGTAACTTACTTATATCTGTTATATTTAATTTGCGAAATGGGGTACAGGTTCACATTTCCTTATATGAAACCTTCGGGGCCAGATTTGTCTTGGAATTTAGGATGATTTTGGAATATAGGAAGTGTTTATATTTTATATTAATATTGCCTATCAGAGTCTGAGGCGGCACTCTAATCGAAGACCGTGTTTGTTCAGATAAAGAAAATACATTCCAAAGTATTTGTATTTATTTAAATAGTCTCACTTAGGTGAGGTCAGGTTTTGCTTCAGAATATATTATGAGAAAACTTAATTTTCAGAGTTTTGGGGTGTTGTAATTGTGGATAAAGTCTTATGAACTTGTAATAATAGTGCCTACCTCAGATGGTTGCTATTAGTCAAATGAATTAATATGTAGAAAGTATTTAAATGAATTTATATGTAGAAAGTATAACAGTATGGGGCATATACTTAGGGCTTAGTAAGTATAAATATAGTTCAACTTTGTTTTTTCCTCAACTTTATTGAGATATAATTAACATGTAACATTGTGTACTTTTTTTTTTTTTTTTTTAGGGGAGAGGGGGGGGAAGTGTGTGTGTGTGCAGGGGTGGGGGGTGGGCAAAGGGAGAGGGAGGGAGAGAGAGAATCCCAAGCAGGGTCCATGCCCAGCATGGAGCTGGATGCAGGGCTCTATCTCAGGACCCTGAGATCATGACTTGAGCCAGAATCAGGAGTCAGACCCTTAAGCAACTGAGCCACCCAGGTGTCCCATGTACTTTTTTTATTTTTAAATTTTTGTTTTCTTTAATATATATTTTTAAAGTAATCTCTGCATCTAACATGGGGCTTGAACTCGCAACCCCAAGATCAAGAGTTGCCCGCTCCACTGACAGCCATCCAGGTGCCCCTGTATATTAATTTTTTTTACTTTGATTTTTAATTGTGAATGAAATAAAATACTTTTTCATAAGTTATTCATTTATATTTTGCTTCTTTATGTCTCTAACTTCTGTTTTTACTGAGATGTTGGACTTGCTGATGTATAAGAATTTTTAATATATTAAGGAAATTAAATTAGCCTTTTGCATTTCCCTAATGACTACCAATGAGCATTTTTCATGTGCTTATTTGATATCAGAGTAGTTTCTTTGCTGATACCTGTTTATTTTTTTGCTCATTTGTAATTGGGTTGTTTATTTTCTCATTGAATTTAAAGAGTTCTTTATATATTTTGGATAAAGATCTTTTGTAGGTATATTTAGTGCAGACATTTTTTCTGGGTCTGTGGCTTGTCTTCGCATTCTCTTAAGTGTCTTTTGCAGAGTAGAAGTTAACTAATTTTAATTAAGTCCCACTTTATCACATACTTCTTTTATTACAAGAGAGTATACTCTTTCCCCTAGGCATTCCCTTTGGACAGTTCTAATTTAATGTTAATGTTCTTGCTCTCAGCCCTTACAGTTTGTATGAATTGAATGATTTCTACACATTGAATAAGTTTGTTCCCTCTTCTCATGACAACAACCCTGATAATTAAAGGCAGCTTGAAAAAAAAAAAAGAAAAAAGGCAGCTTGTATGTAATGGAGGTTCCCCTTTACCCCATAAATTAACTTTTCTAGTTACCTCCTCTGTATTTAATGAATAATGATCTCCAAAGCCTCTTCTCTGTCTGTACAGTCTCCTTAGTCAGAAGTCAAAGGTTTTGTTTAAATCTAGTCCTCAGCACATCACTTGATGCATCTAGCCAAAACATTAGATGTTTAATCTCTTCATCTGGACCTTTTCTGTTAATGTGGATTAAGATGGTTTACCTGATTTAGTATTGCAGTTTTCAGCGACTACTCCTCTAGGTAGTTTAATGTAATAGAACTGGGCTTTTTTTATGAGGTCTTTTGGACATTGGCTTAGTTGATAACTGTCGCTGTCATTGGCTTCTCTGAGCCTCTTTTTTCTCACCTGTGTAATGATGCATTTGGTGAAAGTAAAAGGAAATATCTTTACTTTCTTATAAGATGGTGGAAGAAGTATATATGTTGTATATGTGTATATATATATGTATATATATGTTAGTCTGTAGCAACTAGCATACAGTTACACAGATGTGTCTGTTACGTAGCTTCAGTAAACAATTCATAGTCAGTCTTGTCTTATTTTTATCCCTACGTTTTCCCTTTTTATAATGGATTATTTTGAAGCAAATTCCCTACATAAATATAATTCTTTAAAAGATAAGGACTCCAGGGATACCGGCGTAGCATAGTTGGTTGGGTGTCTGATCTTGGGGTAGTGGGATCCAGCCCTGTGTCTGGTACCATTGTTACTCTTTTTGTAGGGGGCAGGGGAGGGAGAGAATTTTAAGCAGTCGACTCAATCAGGACCTTGAGATCATGACGTTTAACTAACTGAGCCATCCAGGCGCCCTGTACTGTTGTTAGTCTTTAAGGTATATAATATGTACCTTTGCCAGTTATTATTATGTTTTAAGCTTTTGAACAGCCTATTTTTAGACAGTATACAATTCAAGAGACAGGAAAGTCTTTTCCATCATCCCCATCCCTCAGGGCAACCCTATCTGTACATAATGTAGATCTGTCTCATTCTTTTTTAATAGCTACATAGTATTTAGATATGTGGCTGTATGATAATTTAGTTCTTTATTGATAGGTGTTTGTATTGTTTATGAAGGCAAAAACCAGGAAAGTTGTAGTGTTTCCTTGTTACTTATTTTATTTCGTGCTTATTATTTATAGAGTAAATGGTTATAAATAAAACTGCTGGCTTCGAGGGTAAGTTCATTTCTTTGACGTATAGATTTCTAATTTTAAAAGATACTACCGCGCACCTGGGTGGTTCAGTCGGTTAAGCGTCTGTCTTCACCTCAGGCCCTGATCTCAGGGTCGTGGAATTGAGCCCTGCATCAGGCTCCCTGCTCAGTGGGGAGCGGGCTTCTCCCTCTCCCTCTGCCTGCTGCTCTCCCTACTTGTGCGCATGCGCTAGCGCGCGCATGCGCGCACACACTCTGTCTCTCTCAAATAAATAAGATCTTAAAAAAAACTAAAAAATGAAAGATATTACCAAATTATCCTTTGTAGTGGTTATACTAAGATATGCTCCTACAGAAGTATAGTTTTATTTTTGTTTCTCTGATATATTTTTGTTTTAAAGATTTTATTTATATTTCTTTGACACACACAGATCACAGGTAGGCAGAGAGACAGGCAGAGGGAGGGGGAAGTACGCTCCCCGCCGAGCAGGGAGCCCGATGCGGGGCTCGATCCCAGGACCCTGGAATCATGACCTGAGGTGAAGGCAGAGGCTTTAACCCACTGAGCTACCTAGGCGCCCCTGAAGTATGTATTTGTATAAGCAGACCACTTTATTGACTGGCCTGCTAATGAATATTCACATTTCATTGTTTTGCAGTGATGTTTCTATACATACGTCTGTTATGCTGAACCATGTGGTATTGCTGATATTCAATTATTTTATTTATTTGAAAGATTTATTTTAGAGAGAAAGCCTGTGCACAGGAACAGGTAGTTCTCTTAAATAGTGTTGTTTTATGGACAAATTTAATTTTGATAAAATTAAATTTTTCTTCCTTTATGGTTGATGCTTTTTGTATCTTGTTGAAGAAAACTTTCCCTGCCTGAGGTCATAAAGATATACTCCTATATACTAAAAAAAACTTTGCATTTTCTCCATATTCAGGTCTCTAATTCATCTGGATGTGTAGAGTTCTTTTTATTTATTTTTTTTAAAGATTTTATTTAGAGAGAGAGAGTGAGAGAACACGAGCAAGACAGAGGAAGAGAGACAAGTAGACTCCTCTCTGAGCAGGGACCCTGACACAGGGCTTGACCCCAGGACTCCAGGATCATGACCCAAGCAGAAGGCAGACGCGTAACCATCTGAGCCACCCAGGCACCCCTATAGGAATTCTTTTTAAATTAAGGAAATTGACCCCATTTTTGGTAATAATAGGTGCACTTATGTTTTTCAGATTTTACTGTTAACTTTAACTTTAACATGCTGAAATTTTAGATTGTATGTAAATTAATATGGATTATGAGCTTTGTATCTGAGAAAGAACTTCCCCATTCCAGGGTAATGTATTCTTTAAAATTTATTTTATTTTATAATATGTGTTTAGTTTCATTTTCTGTATTCAAATCTTAATCTAGAATATATTTTAATATTTGAGGTTAAAAAGTCAACTTTATTTCCCCCTATGTTTCTTATGGGGGAAATAATTTGTCTTTCCACAGATTCAGACTTCCACAATCAACACACACTGGTGTCCTCCATATGTTTTGCTCCTTCTGTTTGTCCTTTTTTTTTTTTTTTTTTTTAAGATTTTATTTATTTATTTGTCAGAGAGAGAGAGGGAGAGCGAGCGAGCACAGGCAGACAGAATAGCAGGCAGAGGCAGAGGGAGAAGCAGGCTCCCTGACGAGCAAGGAGCCCGATGTGGGACTTGATCCCAGGACGCTGGGATCATGACCCGAGCCGAAGGCAGCTGCTTAACCAACTGAGCCACCCAGGCGTCCCTCTGTTTGTCCTTTAAACCAATAAAAATATATTTTAGTTTGAAAACTTGCTGAAACTATACATACTATCCCTGAAAAATGTGTGCACATTTTCATACAGTTCACAAAGTATAAAGAACCTCTGAAACCCATTCATAAATCTCTGCTCAAACTTACCTTCCCAACTTCTTAAATACTTCAGAAAGTATATTCATAGAAGCCTTAAGTCATCCCACCTATTTTTTTCCTTTATAAAACTATATATACTATTATTGTAAGTACTTGGATGTTAGTGTTTTTAAGAGAATTATCCATTTCCCTTCCGACTTAAGAATCCTTTAGGGAATAATGGTCATTTAATTAATCTTTATGTGAGGTTGCTTACTGTGTTTTAGGTAAGCAGTATGAGTCCTAGAGAAAGAATATGGCTTGTCAAATTTTTACGTATCTAGTTATTGGTTTAGCTGTGTGGTTTAACCCTATGCTTCTCAAATTCCATGTAGTTTTCTTCATTAAGATAAATTCCCTCCTTACCTTAACGTATAAAAGATTGAGTATCTAGTGATACTAAAATCTAGTGATGTTGGGGTACCTGACTGGCTTGGTCGGAAGAGTGTATGACTCCTGATCTTGGGGTTGTAAGTTCAAGCCCCACATTGTGTGTAGAGATTACTTAAATGAATACATCTTAAAAATAAAATCCAGTGATGTTAAAAGGCATTTATTAAGTATCTGATAGCAGATGATGCCGATTAAGTCTTGAATTGAGAACTTTCTGCACATCCAGTCTTGACCCTCTGGCTTGAGGAACAGTAGGCTTTAGAATGTGGTTTTAGATTCCTTGCATGAAGCAGGTGGACACAGGACACACAAGGGAGTATTGATGAACTTACACATTAGAGCCCACTAAGAAAAGTTTTTTTTTTTTTTTTAAGATTTTATTTATTTATTTGACAGAGAGATCACAAGTAGACAGAGAGGCAGGCAGAGAGAGAGAGAGAGAGAGAGAGGGAAGCAGGCTCCCTGCTGAGCAGAGAGCCCGATGCGGGACTCGATCCCAGGACCCTGAGACCATGACCTGAACTGAAGGCAGAGGCTTAACCCACTGAGCCACCCAGGCGCCCCAACTTTTATTTATTTTTGAAAAGGTTTTATATATTTATTTGAGAGAGAACAACATGAGCAGGGTGGGGGAAGGATAAGCAGACTGCCCTGAGTGCAGAGCTTGACACATGGCTTGATCCCAGGACCCTGAAGTCCTGACCTGAGCCAAAACCAAGAGTCTGGTGTTTAAGCAACTGAACCATCCAGGTGCCCCAATTTATAACTTTCAGTGAGAATATTTTCTGTAGGAGTCTTTATTACTTTTTGTACTTAAAATAGATTACATGTAAGCTCACAACAAAGTTAGGAATATGAATAGCTTATTATGGGAATAAATACATGTTATAGTAACAACATGTATTCTCTCTGATTGTAGGAGAAATGGGAGTAATAAAAGTGAAACTTGAAGTAGGTTTTGTTTTGTTTTTTTTTTTTTAAAGATTTTATTTATTTACTTGACAGAGTGAGAGAGCACAAGCAGGGGGAGCATTAGAGGGAGAGGGAGTAACAGACTCCCCGCCAGGGAGCCTGATGCGGGGCTCGATCCAGGACCCTGGGATCATGACCTGAGCTGAAGGCAGACGCTTAACCATCTGAGCCACCCAGGCACCCCTGATGTAGTTTTTTAAAAATAGGGATACTAACATTTATTGTTCACAGAAACTTTTTAAGTCAGAAAGATACTTATTACATAAAACAACTAGATACAGCCTAATAAATTTTGTGACATTAAGACAGTAGAATGCTCTGCAGTTATGAGAGTGATGTGTAGGGGTGCCTGGGTGGCTCAGTTGGGGTAAGCATCCTTACCCCAGAGAAACACATTGCCAGAATGTTGTCATTAATTTCTGCTCAGGTTGTGATCTCGGAATTATGAGATTGAGCCCAGGCCTCCAGCTGGGTGTGGAGCCTCTTTTTAGGATTCTCTTGCTCTCCCTCTGTCCCACCTCTCTCCACCTCCCTATTAAAAAAAAAAAAAAAGTCATATAATATAACATTTAATGACCTGTCACAGACCTTTGTGTAGCTAAATATCTGAGTACTCCCATAAGCTATTTATTAGGAAATAATTCCTTCAGTAATGTTGTAATGTAGTCTAGGTCAGTGGCTTCCCTTTTTGAGAGAAATTGAAGCCCTCAGGGAACTCCCAAAGCTACCATTGCTCTTTCCACTTGATAGTAAAAGCAGTGGTGGTATATTTTCTGGTTCGTTTTTATTCTTGGCTTTGATTCTTTCTCTTTTAAAGTATCAGCTGTCAGAATTAGCTTTTAATTTTTAGCTTTTCAGTATTTTAGGCTTAGCGACTGGTACTTCTGAGATAATGAAAACTGTAGTTCCTTCTGCTGGGAAATGTCTAAGAATAAAACAGGTATTAGATGCCTTCTAAAGGTAGGTAAGTATAAATCTAACAAGTTAAATTATGTTTAAACCCATTGGGTAGTATTAAAAATTGTGCGTTGAATTTATGTAATCATCCCTTTGCTTATACTTGATGGCTTGTTAATTGAGACCTGTAATTGGCTTTTCTTAAATGTAAGTGCACTTTTTAAATACTTTTATTGTTTGGCATAAACATTTTGCCAGTGTTTCTCTACCAGTGCTGAGTGCTGGGAGAATTAATCATAATACCAGTTTGAATCATACTTCCATCTCTCATTTAGAAAGGTTAACAAAAAATGTTTCTGATGATAAAAATTAAAGATCGCAAAAATGAATTCCCCAAGTACAAAATGAATAGGAAGTTTAAGGTTTGCTACTTCCTGATATGCATAAATAAGCCACTATAGTCACTTAGGCACCAGAGCACTGTTGAAATCTCTTGAATTAATTTTTTTAAAAGATTTTATTTATTTATTTGACAAAGAGAGAGATCATAAGTAGGCAGAGAGACCGGGGGGGGGGGCAGGCTCCCTTCCAAGCAGAAACCTGATGTGGGGCTCCAGGACTCTGAGATCATGACCTGAGCTGAAGGCAGATGCTTTAACCCACTGAGCCACCCAGGTGCCCCTCTTGAATTAATTTTAACAAATTTAAGGGACTTGAATGACCAGGGAGAGGTCATTAAAAGACATGAGAGCTCTATGCTAAATCTACATGGCTCAGTCAGTTAAGTGTCCAACTCTTAATTTTGGTTCAGGTCACGATCCTCAGAGTTGTGAGATCAAGCCTATGCAGGCTTCCGTGCTGGGTGTCAGCCTGCTTAGGATTCTCTCCTTCTTCCTCACCTCCTTTCCCCCAAAATAAAGGTGGAAGGGGAAATGTCAGATATGTAAACATTCATCAGTTTCTTCATAATTTAACATTACTGTAGTTATTTTAAGATTAATTGATTCTGTATTCTTAATTAGCTAGATATTCCCATTTGTTAATGTTTACATTGATGTCACTTATCTTTTTATCCTTATTTTTAATTTTTATAGATAAAGTGGAGAATTTTAGTGAAGAATATGAAAAGAATAGTCACCATATTTACAAAAATGCTGAAGATAGTACAAAGAAACCCAGTGCAGAAACAACTGTAGCTTCTGGATACAAAGCTGATGAAATCAAGGAAACAAATGATACTTGGAACTCCCAACTTGGAAAAAGATCAGAATCTCCATCAGAAATATCTCCGATTAAGGGATCTGTAAGAACTGGTTTATATGAATGGGATAATGATTTTGAAGATATCAGATCAGAAGATTGTATTTTAAGTTTGGATAGTGATCCTCTTTTGGAGATGAAGGATGAGGATTTTAAAAACCGGTTGGAAAATCTAAATGAAGCCATTGAGGAAGACATCGTGCAAAGTGTTCTTAGGCCAAGCAACTGTAGGACGTACTGTAGGGCCAATAAAGCGAAATCCTCACAAGGAGCATCAAATTTTGATAAGCTAATGGACGGCACCAGTCAGGCCTTAGCCAAAGCAAACAGTGAATCAAATAAAGATGGCCTGAATCAGGCAAAGAAAGGCAGTGTAAGTTCTGGGACCAGTTTCAGAGGGACAGTTGGACGGACTAGAGATTACACTGTTTTACATCCATCTTGCTTGTCAGTTTGTAATGTTACCATACAGGATACTATGGAACGTAGCATGGATGAGTTCACTGCATCAACCCCTGCAGATTTGGGAGAAGCTGGCCGTCTAAGAAAAAAGGCAGATATTGCAACTTCTAAGACCACTACTAGATTTCGACCTAGTAATACTAAATCTAAAAAGGATGTTAAACTTGAATTTTTTGGTTTTGAAGATCATGATGAGACAGGAGGTGATGAAGGAGGCTCTGGGAGTTCTAATTACAAAATTAAGTATTTTGGGTTTGATGATCTTAGTGAAAGTGAAGATGATGATGAAGAGGACTGTCAAGTGGAAAGAAAGACAAGCAAAAAAAGAACTAAAACAGCTCCATCCCCCTCCTTGCAGCCTCCTCCTGAAAGCAATGATAATTCCCAGGACAGTCAGTCTAGTGCTAATAATACAGGTAAGACTTTTTAAGAAAAACTATAAATAAATGTTTTTCAGGATTAAATCAGCATCTACTTAGCTTCTGCCTAGACACTTAATTTTAACTTGTTATGTTCAATTTTAATAGAAGTACTATGTAGGACCACAGATTACTTGAGGTACAGGTACAGCATTTTATCCAGAGGCACAACATTTTAAATGTTAATAAAGTTCCACATTGTAAGGATTGATTTCTGGATTAGAGTCTTTTTGTTTGTGTTTTAATTCTGCTATTAGCACTTGAGAATTTTTAAGATTGTGTGTATAGGGGTTCTAGACATCTTAATGTTTCAGCTTTGAAAATCCAAATGCAGTAGAGACTTACAGTAGATTTTGGACATTTAGAACTACACTGATAATAGACGGTTTGTAGTGAGGGAAAAATTAGAAAATTAAAATTGATGAAAAGCCTTTGTAGTTGTCTCAAAACTAATCAACTAACAAATGTTTAAAACATTCTCAAGAAATCTTAAGTCTTAATCTTAAAAATCATCCTCTTGAGTTGATTTAATAAAATTGAAAAGTGCTGGTTAAGTATTTATTTAATCTTAACAGTGACATTTAATTTGTCTCTTAGGTTGTAAGGCCAGTAATGACTAGAGGCTCTCAAGGAGTTGATAGTCTACTGTGAGCGACAAAAGAAGTACGATAGCTTTGCTATTAAGTCTTTACCAGACAAGGGCTTTGTAAAGTGGATTGATGAGTGAGGAAGAGTAAGTGAAAGCCTCTGGGACACAGGAGCTATATTTATATATATTTAACCAAATACATAGTTTTTCTGTATTAGTTTACTTAATAAAGCTTTTGTCCTATTAAGTCATACAAGAAATGTCATTATGGTGAGTTAGAATTCTGATAGTATTCTTACATATAGATTAATTTGTACATTATAAGTCATACTGGAGACTACCTACCCTTTTGTTGTATTTGGCTTAAAATTAGTTTTGTTAGATTAGAGTCAGTCTTTAAAACTAGAATTATATAGGGATAGTCCCTGAGGCTCACTTCTTACTTCCCATTGCAAAAATAAATAAGGGTATTGTCAGAATTCATCTAGTGCTGTCTTGAATTTTTTTTGGAGAACTGAAGTTGCAGCAGCCTTGCTAGTCACATGTGATCTGACTGGGCAGACAGCTTTACAGTTGCTTTCTCAGGAGGATGATAAGTAATGATGTACGAAACCTGAGCTCCTGTCTCCTTGCAGTTTACTTAGTTCTTACTGCTAACCTTGATAGCAAGTTATCTTAATCAGCAATTGAAAATCTGTGGCAGAAATTTACATTTTGAGGTCATAAAACTTTCTTTTTTAAAAGATTTTATTTATTTATTTGACAGAGATGACAAGTAGGCAGAGAGGCAGGCAGAGAGAGAAGGAAGCAGCAGGCTCCCCGCTGAGCAGAGAACCTGACGTGGGGCTCAATCCCAGAACCCTGGGATCATGACCTGAGCCGAAGGCAGAGGCTTTAACCCACTGAGCCACCCAGGCGCCCCAGGTCATAAAACCTTATAAGCGTTGAAATGTGAAATCATTAGGTGCCCCTTTCATAAACTTTGTGTTGCTACCAAATAAAATGTAAAAATTAGAGACTGTTTGATTGATATACCCAAAGTTGGAATTTGGGTGTTAATATGATATATGAAATAGCAAACATTTTTAAGGGTTGGGCTAGCAAAAAGCCCTCCTATTTTTCTTCTTTTGTTTAGGCTGGAATAAGTATAACCATTTAGGAATTAATCTAATTCTTTTTTTTTTTTTTTGAAGACCCACAAATCATTGAGCTACATTGTACTGGGGTTTTTTTTCATAGTCTCCTAAGGGATATTTTTTTTTTTTTTTTTTTTTTTTTAATGTGGTTTTTGTAGGTGTAAACAGACATTCTTTGAAGGCCAGCATGATTCAGTATACTTAAGTTCTAGAAAAATGTTAAAGGTGAATACCACCTGATACTGTGTGTGTATATTTAAACTAGACCATTTTAATGTCAGTGTCCATAGATATCCAACAGTTATTTTACTAAAGAATTGATTTTGCCATTTACACAAAATAAAACTGAAGCACATACACGGTAACTAGGTTTCTGATTTTCTCCTTGAGTAGGGAGCAAGCAGGAGGGTGAGAATAGCAAAATGAAACTTTATACTGTTAGGAGTATTTTGTCAACTGAGTGGTACTTTTATTCCTTTTATTTTTTCACCCTCATAATATGCCACTCCCCCAAATGTTTGTACGTTGTTTGGTAGATAATTGGAAGTATTAGAAAGCTAGCTAGTTTTGATTGCCTTTTCAGAAAACTTGGATTTTACAGAGGACTTGCCTGGAGTGCCTGAAAGTGTGAAGAAGCCCCCAAATAAACAAGGAGATAAATCAAAGGAAAACACCAGAAAGATTTTTAGTGGTCCCAAACGGGTAAGTAAAGCATTATCTGTGATTTGTATTACTTATTTATTATTGGGGGGAGGGATGCAACTCTTACTTTTTTAATTTGAAAATTACTAACAAATTTTGTCTTTTTTTTAATTTGAAAATTACTAGTAAATTTATTTATCTTCCAAGGGATATAAGTCAATTTTTTATATATAACCATTTTTTGAAGTGTACAAAAATATACCTAACATAGTTTTTATTATATGTGCAGTTCAGTAATATTAAATACATTCACAGTGTTTTGTAACCATCCCATTATCATATCCAAAACCTATCATCTCCAGCAAAAACACTGTACCCATTAAAAAATAAATGCCCCTTTGTCCTCCCAGCTCCAACTCCTGGTAAACACTCTTTTACTATTTGTATCTATGAATTTGCCTATTCTGGTTACCTTGTATAAGTGGAATCATAAAATACTTAACCTTTTTGTGTCTGGCTTATTTCATTAAGCATAATGTTGTCCGGGTCCATCTGTATTATAACACATACCAAATTTCATTCC
Organism: Enhydra lutris kenyoni; assembly: GCF_002288905.1. NCBI lineage: Eukaryota > Metazoa > Chordata > Mammalia > Carnivora > Mustelidae > Enhydra > Enhydra lutris. The sequence goes on along the minus strand of NW_019154096.1, from coordinate 37,956,306 downwards.
TTTTTTATGGCCAAAAAACATTACATTGTATGTATATACTGTATGTGCTGTAGTTCAAGGGCATTTTATTGGTGAGAAGATCAGACTCTGCCATCCATTGGTAACTCCTCTATTAGGTGATAAGGTGATATAAATATATTGAAAGTTACTGTTTGTGTTAGTTTAAGCCATAAACTGGCCGACTTAAAGCATATTTATTCTGTCACAGTTCTGCATGCCAGAAATCCAAAATCAGGATGTTGGGAGGGCTGTGCTTTCTCAAAGCCTCTAGGGAGAAATCCTTCCTTGCCTCTTTCAGCTTCTGGTGGCTCCAGGTCTTCTTGGCTTGTGCTGAGTAACTTGCAGTATCTACCTCTGTCACATGGCCTTCTCCCTCTTTCCGTGTGTCTTCTTTTAGAAGGACACTTTGTATATACCACATTTTGTTTATTCATCATTAGGGTTGTTTTCACCTTTTGGCTGTTTGAGCTCCTGCTTTCAGTACTTTTGGATATGTATCTAAGAGAATTTTTGAGGCATAGGGTAGGTCTGTGTTTAACTGTCAAACTCTTCCACCTTAACTGAACCATTTTACATTTCCACCAGCAGCTATGCATGAGGGTTCCATTTTCTCCATGTCCTCACCAACACTTATTTTCTGTGGTTTGTTTTATTTTGCTTTTTGTTTTTGTTTCATGTTAAAGATCTATCTTTTTACTTGGGAGAGAGAGAGTAGGCACGCATGTGCGAATGTTGGTAGGAGCTGAGTGAGACAAGCAGACTCCCCACTGAGTGGGGAGCCTGATGCAGGGCTCCATCCTGGGACACTGAGATCATGATCTGAGCCAAAACTGAGAGACCCTTAAATGACTGAGTCACCCAGGTGCCCTGTTTTTGCTTTTAGTAGGCCCCATGCTCTGGAGCCCAGTGTAGGGCTTGAACTCATGACTCTGACTGAGATCAAGACCTCTGCTGATGTTAAGCTGAGCTTAACCAACTGAGCCACACAGGCACCCCTGTGGGTTTTTAAAAAAATTTTAATAACTATTCTAATGGGTATGAAATGGTATTTCATTGTGGTTTGATTTCCCTCACTAGTGATGTTGAGCATCTTTTTGTGTACTTGTCATTTGTATATCTTTTTAGAGAAATATTTATTCAAGTCCTTTGTGAATGTTTGAGTCGAGTTGTCTTTTTGTTGAATTATAGGAGTTTTTTACATAGTCTAAATATTAATCTATTAGATAAATAATTTGCACATAGATCCCTTATTCTGTGACTTGTCTCTTCATTCTCTTGATAGTGTGCTTTGATCACAGTTTTTAATTTCAGTGAAGTCCCAATTTGTTTTTTCTTTTGTTGCCAGAAAATCACTGCCAAGTCAGATGTCATATGGCTTTTCCCTTATGTTTTCTCCTAAGGATTTTATAGTTTTAGGTCTTATATTTAAGTCTTCGATCCATTTTGAGTTCATTTTTGTATATGGTATAAGTTAAGGGTCCAGCTTCATTCTAATGCATTATGTAAGTCATTTTAATATGGTCCAGTGTGAGTATTTAGAATAATTTGCTTGATTTTACCTGTTCATTAAAAAAAATGCCTTTATGGGCACTTGGGTGGCTCGGTTGGTTAAGCCGCTGCCTTAGGCTCGGGTTGTGCTGGGATGGAGCCCCACATTGGGCTCCTTACTCAGCAGGCAACCTGCTTCTCCCTCTGCTTGTGCTTGCTGTCCCTGCCCCGCCCCCCCATGCCAAATAAGTAAAATATTTTAAAATATTAATTATATAACATGTTATATGTTAATTAGTTTTGTTATTAAAAGGTAGTTGTGGGATGCCTGGGTAGCTCAGTCTCAGGTGTCTGCTTTCAGCTCAGGTCATGATCTCAGGGTCCTGGAATCTGGCTCTGAGTTGGGCTCCCTGCTCAGTGGGAAGCCCTGTTTCTCCCTTTGCCTGCTTGGCCTGCTGCTCCTCCTACTTCTGCTCTCTCTGATAAACAAATAAATATTTAAAAAAATAAATAAAAGGTAGTTACAGGTTGTTAGCATCTTTTGCAGATCGAACTGCTTTTAAACAGAAGAAGAAGCTTGTTTAGGAATGAATAAGGCCAAGTCTTACAGCCTCATTTTATTTTTATTCTTTTATCTAATTGGGATTCATTTCAAAGTAATTGTGCTATACTTTTGTACCCCCATGTGTCTAACCCTCATCAAAAAAAAAGTGTTTGGGGCGCCTGGGTGGCTCAGTGGGTTAAAGCCTCTGCTTTCGGCTCGGGTCATGATCCCAGGGTCCTGGGATCGAGCCCCACATCGGGCTCTCTGCTCAGCGGAGAGCCTGCTTCCCCCTCTCTCTCTGCCTGCCTCTCTGCCTACTTGTGATCTCTCTCTGTCAAATAAATAAATAAAATCTTTAAAAAAAAAAAGTGTTTAATGCTAATTTCAAAAAACTTAAGTTGCTCTGGGGCCAGGGGCCAGGGGCCAGGGGCCAGGGCAGTGTGGAATATAATCTGTATGGACTATATAGACTGTAGTCTTTTTTTTTTTTTTAATTAAAGATTTTATTTATTTATTCGACAGAGATCACAAGTAGGCAGAGAGGCCGGTGGAGAGAGAGAGAGGAGGAAGCAGGCTCCCCGTGGAGCAGAGAGCCCGATGTGGGGCTCGATCTCAGGACCCTGGGATCATGACCTGAGCCGAAGACAGAGGCTTTAATCCACTGAGCCACCCAGGAGCCCCTCGAGGGCTTTTTCTTATGTGAAACTGGTAGTTTGGGTGCCTGGGTGGCTCAATGGGTTAAAGCCTCTGCCTTCAGCTCAGGTCATGATCCCAGGGTCCTGGGATCGAGCCCCACGTTGGGCTCTCTGCTCTGTGGGGAGCCTGCTTCCCCTTCTCGCTCTTCCTGCCTCTCTGCCTGCTTGTGATCTCTGTCGGTCAAATGAATACATAAAATCTTAAAAAACAACAACAACTGGTAGTTTATTTTTTAAACTGAAGTGTATGGCAGTAAAGAATATGAGTACTTACACAGTTTGGACCTCCCTATCTTGATTAATGCTAAGTGACCAACAGCTTTACCCATTTAAAAAAAATTTTTTTTAAATACTTAAAAAATTTTTTATTTATTTATTTATTAGAGAGTGAGAGAGAGCATGAGAAAGGAGAGGGTCAGAGGGGAGAAGCGACTCCCTCCCTGCTGAGCAGGGAGCCCAATGAGGGACTTGATCCTGGGACTCCAGGATCGTGACCTAAGCTGAAGGCAGTTGCTTAACCAACTGAGCCACCCAGGTGCCCCTAAAAAAAAGCTTTTTAAAAATTAACATATATTGTATTATGTATTTCAGGGGTACAGGTCTGTGATTCATCAGTCTTACACAATATACAGTGCTCACCACAACACATACGTTCCTCAATGTCCATCACCCAGCCACCCTATCCCTCCCACCTCCCTCCACCCCAGCAACCCTCTGTTTCCTGAGATTAGTAGTCTCTTGTGGTTTGTCTCCCTCTCTGGTTTCATCTTGTTTCATTTTTTCCTCTCTCCATGATCCTCTGCCTTGTTTCTCAAATTCCACGTATCATTGAGCTCATATGATAATTGTCTTTCTCTGATTAACTTATTTTGCTTAACGTAATACCCTCTAGTTCCATCCACGTGGTTGCAAATGGCAAGGTTTCATTTTTTTTGATGGCTGCAAAATACTCCATTGTATATATGTACCACATCTTTATCCATTCATCTGTCAGTGGACATCTGGGCTCTTTCAGTAGTTTGGCTCTTGTGGACATTGTTGATATAAACACTGGGGTGCAGGTATCCCTTCGGATTACTACATTTGTATCTGTGGAGCTTTATCCATTATTGATTGCTTTTGCATCATCTGTATGAATGACAGCACAATGAAAAAGGCAAATTAACATATTATTATTGTGAAATAGTTGAAAGAGTTTTGGGTCCCCAGCATACAGTTTGAGAACTGCTGATTTATAACATTTTGCTTTGTTTTCTTCCCTCTCAACTTTTTATTTTGAAAAGGCAAAATATATAGAAAATGTAAAAGATCGGTTTGATGAATACCCCCATCCCTCTTCCTAGATTGATTCCAAGTTAATGTTTTGATGTAATGGCATATATGTGATCTCCTCCCCCTACCACATATATAATTTTTTTCTTATTTGAAAGTTAGTTGGTCATTTGTAGAGTTATGGATAACATACATTTCTTTCTTCTTTTTTTTTTTAATTAAGATTTTATTTTTAAGCAGTCTCTATACCCACTGTGGGGCTTAAACTCATGACCTCGAGATCAAGAGTCCCATGCTCCATCTACTGAGCCAGCCAGATGCCCCAAGATAACAAACGTTTGTTAAGCATACATACCTGGCTGTGGTTATATGATTAAAGTTCTTAAAAATATTAGCAGTTCTTTGATATTATTTGATGTCTAGTCCATATTCTGTTTACCCCAGCTATCTCTGAATTGTCTTTTAGTGTTTTTATTTTTCTTCCAAACCATAATCATGTAGTTGTTTTATCTCGAGTCTTGAACAGTCCCCTTGTCTTTTGAAAATTCTTGTGGCACTGATTTTATTTTAAAAAGCTCATGAGGGGCACCTGGGTGGCTCAGTTGTTAAGCGTCTGCCTTTGGCTCAGGTGATGATCCCAGGGTCCTGGCATCCAGCCCCACTTGGGGCTCTCTGCCTGGCGGGAAGCCTGCTTCTCCCTTTCCCACTCCCCCTGCTTGTGTTCCTTCTCTTGCTGTGTCTTTGTCAAGTAAATAAATCTTAAAAAAAAAAAATAAAGAGCTCATGATACTAGTTTTGTAGAATTTTCCACATTCACAGTTTGTCTGATTTTTTTCCTGATGACATCCTTTAGGTAATTATTGTATTGAAGTAGTATAGTGGTGGGCGCCTGGGTGGTTCAGTTGACTGTCTGCCTTTGGCTCAGGTCGTGATCCCAGTGTCCTGGTATCAAACCCTGCTTCAGGCTCCCTGCTGAGTGGGGAGCCTGCTTCTCCCTCTCCCCCTGCTTGTGCTTGTGAGTTCTCTCTCTCCGTCAAATAAATAAATAAAATCTTAAAAAAATATAAAGTAATATAGTGGTATAGAACACTGGAAATTAGGTCTATAAGCTTGATTAGATTCAGGTTAAACATATTTTGGCAAGAATAAGTCAAAGTGATAATTGTATGTTGCTTTATATTAGAAGTTACGTAACACCTAGTAATTCTGCTCTTGATATTGTTTGACTACCAAATGAATGTTGTGATCACCAGCTGTCCAATAAAGGTATATTTTTCCTTTTGTAATTTAGTAAGTAAGCTTCTGGGTGCTACTTTGGTACCATCTAAATATCCAGTTCCCTGTTAATGTTTCACTTCATCATTTTAGCATCCATTGTTGATCTTTGTCTGCATCATTTATTACACTGACAGTTGTAGGAAGGTGAGTTTTCTTTTCTTTTTTTAAGGGTGAGTTTTCTAATGGCTCTTCTACGTTTAATAACTGGGATTCTATAAAGAGTTTTCTTTCTCCTTTCCCTACCACCTTGCACTCTCTCTTCCTCTCTTTCCTACAGTATAGACTCAATACTTTTTGCTTTTTAAATGTATTTACAGGAGCTCCTAGGTGGTTCAGTTGGTTAGGGGTCTGATTCTTGATTTCAGCTCTGGTCATGATGTTAGGGTCCTGAGATGGAGTCCCATGTTAGGATCCATACTGGGCATTGAACCTGCTTGGGATTCTCTTGCTCCCTCCCCTCCGCCCCTCCTCCCAACCCCTGAGCACATACAGGCATGTTCTCACTGCCCCCTCCCCAAAAAAAGTATCTACAGTAAACTGGGCCTGTGTGAGCCATTTATCTCTTTTGTCCTTTTGCTATAACTGCATCATCTTTTATTCTCCCTAAGATTTTATTTTTTTAAGTAACACCTACACCTGGCATGAGGCTCGAACTCACAACCATGGCTGAGATCAAGAGTTGCTTGCTCCACCACCTGAGCCAGCCAGGTGCCCCAACCCCATCATCTTCGAGTATTTCCCTTGCTTTCTGCACACAAGATGCCTCGGACTCATCTTGTATTTTACCTGTTTCAGTCATGGAAGCATTCATTTATGCAAGGATCCTTGGTTCTTTTGGTGGGAATAGTATTTAGAAACCCAGATCTGGATGCTAGGTGTGTTCATTGCTTTTAGGCTCTTTTGTTGGACAGAACTATGAAACATGTTGAAAAATAAACTGTGAGTTCATTTTGGTAGTTTCATTTCAAATTTAAGATTACAGAATTTTGTACTAGTTTACTTGCTTTATCTTATAGTATATATTACTCTCAAAATTGTAATACCAATATTATTATAATGTTTTTAAGATCTTGCTTATTTGTTAGAGATTGAGAGCACAAGCAGAGGGAGCAGCAGGGAGAGGGAAAAGCAGGTTCCCACTGAACAAGGAGCCCCATGTCAAACTGGATCCCAGGACTCTGGGATCATGACCTGAGCTGAAGGCAGACGCTTAACCAACTGAGCCACCCAGGTGTCCCAATACAGTATTATTATGAACAATAAGTACACTGAGTGAATTTTAAGTTTTTCCAGTTTTTTTGTCTTTAGATTATTTCATTGAGGATGAAATCATAGTAATGTGTTCACAAATTTTTAAGTACTTATATGCTTATGTTAATTGATACTCATTTACATCCATTTGTATTCATTTGTGTTCAGGTTTTTTAGCTTAGTTTTAAACTTAAATATCGGAGTCATTTCTTTGCTACTAATGTGGCTTAGAAGGCAGCAGTGTACATGTACTTGACCCGATTATGAAGCAATCTCTCTGTCCTAAAGTAAATTAGGTCATATAACCTAGTAGGCAGAAGACCTATTTACTGGTGATGGCTAATGTCTGAGAAAAATTAAGAAAATGCTAATTTATAAAACCAAAAGAGCTATGAAATTGAATTTCTTTGAAACATGTAATATGGGTAAAGCCCTGCCTTAAAACCAAAGTCCTAAATAACATTTTATTCCTTGAAGAAAACACTTAAGTGTTTCAGTTTCCTTTTTAACCTCCTACTGAAATATTTGCCAAAATATTTTAAGTGAGAATTTATCAGAATTTCTTTACATATGTTAGTAATATTTAGGTGGGTGAGTAATTTTCAAAAATGAAACTTTGACCCAAGTGTTATTGTACTTTAATAAAAATAATAATGTTTTAGATCCCGTGGAAGATATGTACCCTCACAGAAATATCTAGGTAAAGAATTTAGAAGCCTACTTCAGGAAGAGAGCAACAAGAAGTTAAGCAGTATAAAATAGCTCATAGGAAATAGGTCATCCATTTGCCTTTAAGACACTGAAAGACTACTTCAGAAAGCCATTGAGAAACAGAAAAATAAATTTGCCTATTGAGTTTTGATGGGTGTAAAGGAATAGAGGAAATAAATAGGTTAAAATTTTAAGCATTTAAATGATATAAATTAATATAATGGAAATGATAGATGTTTTATATATAAGAAATTAGGACTTATGTTATCTGTGCAAAAAAAAAAAATAGATAAGCTCATTTCTCAAAGGAATTTTTATGTAGGTTACCCCCAAATCTCCAGAGAAAAAAGAAGGGGGGGTTAAGTACGTGGGTGTAGGAAATGTTCTCAGCAGTTGTTCTAGTTCTCCATTATAATAGAAACAGCATCATGTTGCTGATAGGTCAGTGGGAGTATCTAGGTCTTCTCTAATCTGATTAGATTTAAAGACACTAATGACCTCCTTTCTGTGGGAAGAGGTAGCCCTTGGCTTGGGGTGGCAACAGTTTCCTTCCCTACCTGTCAGGCTTTCTTAGCCCCAATACTGTAGATATTTTGGACTGAATAAATCTTTATTGTGGGGTTGGCCCTTGTAAATTGGAGAATATTTAGCAACACATGTGGCCTCTACCTGTTAGATGCTAGTAGAACTTGCTCCCCTAACCCCCCAAAAAACCCCACCACCAGTTGCTTCAACCAAAAATGTCTGTGGACGTTGTGAATGTCTTGTGGGAGTCAAAGTGGACTTCTCTCCCATTCATTGGTGTGTTTGTGTGTCTTGAGAATCACATTGCAGACTTGATGCCCATTACTCTAAAATCTCTTAGTCTGTACTTTCTAAACGCAAGAGCACTTTACTCTATAGCAGCAGCATTCCCATCAACACAGGAAATTGGTTTGACATTGATAAAATAGTCTAGGCCATAGATCCCATTCATATTTTACCAATTGCCTCAATAATGGTTTTATGGCATAAGGTACCCTCCTCTCTCCCAAATAAAGAGCCTGTGCTCCATTCCAGAATCACATGTTGTGTTTAATTGTGACAAGTCTCAACTCTCCTTCAGTGTGGAACATCTGTGTCTTTCCTGGTCTTTCCATGACTTTGACATCTTTAAAGTTTTAGGATCTGCTGGTATTTGTAGCTGTCCCTCAATATGTGTGTGATTTAGGTTATATGTATTTGTTGGAAGTACCACAGAAGAGATGCTGCGTTCTCATTGCATCATATCAGGTGGCACACAGTTGGCCACTTTGTACCATTACTATTGATGTTAACTGATCCCTTGGTGTCTGTCAGGTTCCTCAGCTTTCCTCAAAGTTTCACCCACTAGTTTTAGCATTCTTGCCCAAATCAGTTTTTTTACTATGATGGTTGTTGGATGTTTTTTCCTAATTATGTCATTCTTTCTGCAGTTATTAGCAATTGGCCTTCTACTTTAAGGTGGATCTTTTTCTCTGTAAGACTGTGTGTGTTTATATGTTTATATTTATATATCATTTCTTTATCTCCATATGAACATGGATTCCTGTTTTATTCAATCATTTGTTAAATATTATTAAATGATAATACTGTCGTTCTTTCAGTGCCCAGTTTTCTTAGATTTGGCATTTGGATGTTTCTTCAAACTGCTTTTTGATGTGTCCAGTTCTTGAATTTCTTTACTTAATGGCATACTGGTACTCATCATATACCTTCCCAGCCCTGGAATCAAGCATTTATCTAAGGACCCCTGTTTTCTTTTAGTGGAAAATGGTATTTAGAAATAAAGGTCTAGGGTCCTGAGTTTGAGCACCATGTTGGGCATAGAGAGGACTTGAATAACTAAAGCTTTAAAAAATTTAAAAACAAAGAAATGAAGGTCTGATGACTAGGTATGGTCACTTATTCTACATTGTCATTGCTTCTAGGCCTTCTTTGAGTTCACAGAGCTAGGAAGTATGTAAATATATGCATCTGTCTCACACACATATTTTGTATCTATATTTAGAACCATGAATTCACACTGATAACCTCTAATTCAAGTTCAGCACCATGTTTTATTCTAGCCTTTCCAAATTTTCACTTTGCTGATAGTGAAAGCTCTGGTTCCATTATCCTCAGTATATTTATTTTTTCAATCCTCATGTATATACCCAGTTTCCTGACCGCATAGGCCATCTCAGTTTTAGTGCAACTAGCCAAGAGGTCCCTCTTCCCTCTCCCAGCCTCTCCATGTTAGAAAACATTAACTTTTTAAAGCATGCTGCTCTAATAATCTTCCCCAGCACGTAACCAGGGATACAGAAAAGGGTTGTCTAGGGGAACACATGTGGCAGCAAGATGAGAAGGGTGAGGAAAACTTCTGGTAAGAATGTAGTGAGGGTACCTAGGTAACTCACTCGGTTAAGCATCCTGACTCTTGATTTTGGCTCAGGTCACGATCTCAGGGTTGTGAGATCAAGCTTCATGTTGGGCTCTGTGCTCAGCATGGAGTCTGCTTATCCCTCCCCCTCTGCTCCTTCCCCTGCACTTTATTTCTCCTTCTCTCTCAAAATCTTTAAAACAAAAACAAAAACAAAACAGTGAAATGATTAGTCAGAAAAGTTGTAACTTACTAGGGAGAAAATTAAAGATAAGAGTTTGAGGGATTAGGTTGGGACATATATGTATTTAAATGCTTGTTTCTCGGGGTGCCTGGGTGGCTCATTGGGTTAAGCCTTTGCCTTCGGCTCGGGTGGTGATCCCAGCATCCTGGGATCGAGCCCCATATCAGGTTCCCTGCTTGGGGGGAAGCCTGCTTCTCCCTCTCCCATTCCCCCTGCTTGTATTCCCTCTCTCGCTGTCTCTGTCAAATAAATAAAATATATATATTTTTAATGCCTATTTCACTCTATGGTTTTATTGGTCATTTGGCAATTTTGATGCCTTTTTTTCTTGAAAATTTTTTATTCCTTTTTAAAAAATGCCATCGTAGGGTGCCTGGGTGACCCAGTCGGTTAAGCGTCTGCCTTCAGCTTGGGTAATGATCTCAGGGTCCTGATCCCAAGGTCCTGGATTGAGTCCTGCAGGGCTCCTTGCTCAGCAGGGAGCCAGCTTCTCCCACTACTTGCTGCTCTCCCTGCTTGTGCTCTCTCTCAAATAAATAAAAAGTCTTAAAAAAAAAAAAAAAGAAAGAAAAGTAAAAAGTGCTACCCTATTTTTGATAGCTAGGCATAGTTTCCCTGAATTGTTATTTGTGGTTGTCATATATGTGCTGATACACTTAGATCATTTCTTTTGCCTTCCCTGCCTTTTTTTTTTTTTTTTTAAAGATTTTATTTATTTATTTGACAGAGAGAGAGATCACAAGTAGGCAGAGAGGCAGTCAGAGGAGGAAGCAGGCTCACAGCTGAGCAGAGAGCCTGATGCGGGGCTCGATCCCAGGACCCTGAGATCATGACCTGAGCTGAAGGCAGAGGCTTAACCCACTGAGCCACCCAGGTGCCCCTTTTGCCTTCCCTGCTTTTTACTTGATTTCTAGGTTTCCTTCAGCTGCTGCCTTTCTGCTCTCTTTCTTAAGGCGTTATCTGTGTAATCATCTTAATCTTCGGTGCTTGGAGGGTTATGTATTATCTGGGACTTTGGCCATCTTATTTCGCTAGTTAAGATTGCTCCTGGGTCACTGATGAAACAAACCATATTTGTCAGTCTCCATTTCAGTTCTCAAATATTTATATTTTCATTTTTATAATTTTCCTGTAGTTTAGTGTTGGGCCCATCTGGCACTATCTTTTGTCTGACTCTCAGGGAACATTCTGGGCTTTATTTTTTTTTCTTCCTTTCTTTCATTCAGTATGACACTGGTTAGTGGGCTTCTGGATAATTGAATTAAAATTAAATTATCACTGTGAATCATGGTTATATATTAGTTGTATAAAGATTACATAAAGTTGCAGTTTTAAAGTTAAGTATAACTTTGTAGTTTTATAAACTCATATTTTTTGTTTCATAAAATGAATTTATATGGGTTGTATATCTTAAAAACAAAGTCTTAGAATTAAAGAGATTTTAAAGATTTTATTTATTTATTTGACAGAAAGAGAGATCACAAGCAGGCAGAGAGGCAGGCAGAGAGGGAGAGAAGGAAACAGGCTCCCTCCTGTGCAGAGACCCTGATGCGGGACTTGATCCCAGGACCCTGAGATCATGACCTGAGCCGAAGGCAGAGGCGTTAACCCACTGAGCCACCCAGGCGCCCTACAATTAAAGAGATTTTAAAGGACAAGTAGTCCCAGTTCCTACCCAAGAGCAGATGTTCCTTCACAGTATCCTTCTTTAGCAGTTAACTCATTCTCATGAAGCAGCTTATTTTTTCGTCATATTATTTTACCCACTGACCGTCCTGGGATCTAGTCATCAAGATGGCAGTGTAAAATTTACTACATCTCTTGGACCTGATGACCTCATAACCTGTGAAGCCTGGGCGGGGTGGGGGGGGGAAGCGGGGGAGACTCTAGCCATTGGTTTGCTATTGAAACTGCCCAAATTGTGCAAGTAAAAAGCCACAGCTACCCATTTATAGCTAGCTCCTCAGTTATTGATACAGAGAGTTGTTGAAGCTTGAACATATTCTTGCTGATCCAGGGTTTGGAAGAGGCTCAGTTTTAGTTGGCTTTTCTTTGTGATTTTTTTTTTTTTTTTTTTTTTTGGTTTTTTTCAAGGTTTTATTTATTTGTCAGAGCACAAGCAGGGGGAGCAGCAGGCAGAGGGGGAAGCAGGCTCCTGCTGAGCACGGAGCCCTATGTTGGACTCAATCCCAGGACCTTGAGATCAGGGCCCAAGTTGAAGGCAGACGCTTTATTGACTGAGCCACCCAGATGTCCCTGTTTTTATTCAACGTATACTACTTGGTTTTCACTGCTTGCTGCTGGAAAATAAAAAAAGAATGTGTCTTTAAAAGGCTGTCTGGTGAGGAAGAATGTTTTTCCTCCTGTGGAAACTTTTGGGTAGTCTTTAATATTTCCTCAAGTGTGTTTATTTTCAAAGCAGAAGCATCTGTCATCTTTTGTTTTGGTTTTTAAAGATTTTATTTGAAAAAGAGAGATACAGAGAACACAAGTGGGGAGAGAGAGAGGAACAAGCAGAGTTTCAGCTGAGTGCAGCCATATGTGGGTTTCAGTCCAAGAACCCTGAAATCATAATGAGCTGAAGTCAGGCGCTCAACCAACTGAGCCACCCAGGAGGCCCCTGTCAGCTTTTTATATAGATAGAATTTAACTTAAATAGTAAATGAGGTACTTAAATTGTTGATCTGAATAATGTAAAGACTTGAGAAAATGTGAATTATTTTCTTGATTAATTCTTAGGAGGTATTTTCTTACTTTTTTTTTTAAGGTTTTGTGGGTTTTTTTGTTTTTTTTTTAAAGGATTTTTTCTTTTAAAGATTTAGTTACTGGAGTGCCTGGGTGGCTCGGTCAGGTAAGCATCTGCCTTAGGCTTAGGTCATGATCTTGGGGTCCTGGGATCCAGCCCCACGTTGGGCTCCCTGCTCAATGGGGAGTCTGCTTCTCCCTCCCTCTACCCCTGGCTTGTACATGCTTGTGCGCTCTGTCTCTCAAATAAGTAAATAAAATCTTTTTTAAAAAAAGATGGATTGATTTATTAGAGGGTGCGTGCCTGTGAGCCGTAGAGAGGGGCAGAGGGGGAAGGGAAGAGAGAACCTCAAACAAACTCCCTGCTGAGTGTGGAGCCTGATACAGGGCTCTGTCTCACAGAGCCACCTGAGCCAGCTGAGCCACCTAGGGACCCCTGGAAGGATTTTAATAAGGAATGAAAGTACTATTAATCTTTTTCATTTTCTTTAATTCAGGCGCCTTTAACGTTTGAAAGTTCAAAATATTTTTTATAACTGATTTCCCAGAAAATGAAGTTTGAAATGAGGCAATGAAGCCATAGGTTAATCAAGAGCCTGAGAACTTTGACATGTATTTGACAGTTTGCCAAAGAGTATGTACCTGCATTTATTAGGGTACTTATTTTTTGGAATTTGTTTTTCCATTTTTTTAAGTTTATATTTAATTTATTTATTTGCGAGGGAGAGAGATCACAAATAGGGGGAAGGAGTAGAGGAAGAAGCAGACTCCCCACTGAGCAGGGAGCCTGATGGCAGGTCTCAATCCCAGGACCCCAGGATCATGACCTGAGCCAAAGGCAGAATTTTAATCCACTGAGCCACACAGGTGCCCCTGTTTTTCCATTTTGTAATACATTTTATTTAGAATTGCTCAGGATTCAGAAATCCAGAAAACTCACTAAACGTTCTTTTCCTTTCTTTTTTTTTTTTTTTTTTTTTAAGACTTATTTATCTATTTTAGAGAGAGTGCATTCATGCGAGGGGGGGGGGTGCAGCGAGCATAGGGAGAGAGAGAATCTCAAGTAGATTCCACTGAGTGTGGAGTGTGACATTGGGGCTCCATCCCACGACCCTAAGATCATGCCATGAGCTGTAATCAACGTCAGGTGCCTAACCGACTGAGCTCCCCAGGTGCCCCTAGACTTTCTTTTCTTTTCTTTTCTTTTTTAAGGTTTTATTTACTTATTTGACAGAGATCACAAGTAGGCAGAGAGGCAGGCAGAGAGAGAGGAGGAAGCAGGCTCCCTGCTGAGCAGAGAGCCCGATGCGGGGCTCGATCCCAGGACCCCGGGATCATGACCTGAGCCGAAGGCAGAGGCTTTAACCCACTGAGCCACCCAGGCACCCCTCTTTTCTTTTTTTTAAAGTTTGTTTTTTGTTTGTTTGTTTCTGTTTTTTATTTGACAAAGAGGGACAGTGAGAGAGGGAATACAAGCAGGGGGAATAGGAGAGGGAGAAGCAGGCTTCCTGCTGAACAGGGAACCCAATGTGGGGCTTGATCCCAGGACCCTGGGATCATGACCTGAGCCAAAGGCAGACACTTAACAACTGAGCCACCCAGGGGCCCCAGCTTTGTTTTCTTGATACTCTGATGACTTCATGCTAATGATGACCACAGATTAACATAAGATGTATAATTTTTTGAGGATGATGACCATGTTTTTGTTTACCTTCACATTCTCAGCGTATGAGACATAGAGTTCATAATGTTTATTTTGGGGATTCTTGGAGGTATCTTTTAGCAAAGAATATTTAGCACGAAATATATCTTTAATATTTAATGGTTGGTAAGCCTATAAAATTTGTAAAAATTTCAGCCAGTATTCTTCAGATACTTTTGTCTTTCTGTTTCCTTTTGGTACTCCAATTAAACTTATCCTACCTCAGTCAACCAAAAGTCAGCTGGAAAACCTATAGTCTCAAAGAAACAGTCTTATTGACTTCATTGTAATAAAGCATACTGCACACCAGAGGAGTGAGTGGACATCTTATCAAAGAAAAGGTTTTGTAGGATTTTGGTTGGATAGAGTTTAAGTGGTGAAATTTAAGTGGAACAGTGTTTGAGAGGCTCAGAGCAAAGTGGTATTATCTGTAAAGGGATCCGTATAAAGGCTTGGGCTACAGAGTGGGTCCAGGGGTCCAATGTACTTGAAACCATGAAGTTAAAGTAATTATGGGAGGTTGTGTCAAGAAACTCTTTTTGAAGCTGTGTATCTCTTCAAAATAATTTAGATCATCCAAGCGAGAATGTATGCCTATTAATTTTTGATAGAATCCTAGTCAAATAGGCTTTTATTTTGTTGGGTATTGGATATTTCCCCTATGAGATTTGTTTCATTTTGTTTTGTTTTAAAGATTTTATTTTTTTGAGAGGGAGAGCATGAGATGGGGGAGGATCAGAGGGAGAAGCAGACTTCCTTCTGAGCAGGGAGCCCAGTATGGGACTCGATCCTGGGACTCCACGATCATGACCTGAGCCAAAATCATTTGCCCAACCAACTGAGCCACCCACATGCCCTCCCTTTAAGATTTGACTTACTCTTATTCCACTGTAGCTAATGGGAATGTGAATTTTTTGCAGCTCTGGGAAAGAACAGTTGAGGGATTGTTTCCTTGCTCTTCTGGGGGGAGGTTCATTCCCTTGCTTCAGGTATTTTTCTTTACACATTCCCTCATCATTACTCACTACATACTTGATGGGGACCCTCTGTATATCCAAAGTACTTTGAGCAGCTTTCTCCTCTGGTACCGTGCTCTACAAAACTGCCTACTACCTTCATCTTCCTGGTTCCATTTCAGGAAGAGAGACTGCTGCTGGTTGAACTGTGAATTCTCCCTTCCTGTGTTATTGCCTGGAAACTCAGGCAATTATAGGACTGACTTCATATTTTTGCCCTCTCAGGGATCATTGTGCTATGCTCTCTGATGTCCATTTTCTGGAAGCTGTTTCATAGAATTTTTTCCCACAGTTTGTTATTTTCAGATCGAAAGTGAATTTGGTCCCTGTTATAAAATCATATCCAGAAATGGAAACCCTAGATTCATATATGTGTTATGATAATCATTATGTTCTATACCCCCCCTTTTTTTTCCTTCATGAGGACTTAAGAATATAAGGATTTCCTCCAAAACTAATGATCCAGTTTTGTTTCTATTGTTCTCTTCTCTTCTCTCCTTACTTTTAACTTGACTTGATCTGGAATTTCATTTTAAAATTGAAATACAATTTTGTCTGTATATGCTTAGTTATGATTTCTATATTGCCCATATGAAAAACATTTGAGAAATGGACATTTGGTTCTACCAAAACCAGATTAAAAATAAATGAGGAAACTATGTTAAACAGTAAGGAAGGGGCACCTGGGTGGCTCAGTGGGTTAAGCCTCTCCCTTTGGCTCAGGTCATGGTGTCACGGTTCTGGGATTGAGCCCTGTATCAGGCTCTCTGCTCAGCGAGGAGCCTGCTTCCCGCCCCCCGCCTCTCTGCCTACTTGTGATCTCTCTCTCTGTGAAATAAATAAATAAAATCTTAAAAGAAAGAAAGAAACCGTAAGGAGTAGAAGGAGGTGAAATCAGAATTTAAGCCTTTTTTTTTGTGATGGATTTCCTAGGCCTACTGCAAATAGAACTTAGAGATTCTTTTTTTTTTTTTTTTTAAAGATTTTATTTATTTATTTGACAGACAGAGATCACAAGTAGGCAGAGAGGCAGGCAGAGAGAGAGAGGAAGGGAAGCAGGCTCCCTGCTGAGCAGAGAGCCCGATGCGGGGCTCGATCCCAGGACCCTGGGATCATGACCTGAGCCGAAGGCAGAGGCCTTAACCCACTGAGCCACCCAGGTGCCCCAGAACTTAGAGATTCTTAAAAGCCCGGGCAAAAATGGTTGACAGTGGCCCCTTTACTTTTCAGTAAAGACCATTAAAAATAGAAAACCCTTGTCACCCAGGGTCACATATGGGTTATGTTTTAATTTTTTTTCTGTATCTCAACCAAGTATTTCTATTAAACTTTTAATTTGTTGGGCTGCCTGGCTGGCTTAGTTGGAAGAGCATAGGACTCTTGATCTCAGGGTCATGAGTTTGAGCCCCACATTGGGTGTAGAAATTAGTTTAAAAAAAATCAAAATTTTCTTTCATTTGTTTTTGATAGGTTACTAGCAATATTTAATTTCAGCTTATAAATAAAGGATGTTCTTAACACTTCCCACTTGCAAAATTGGCCATACTAGGATTATAGTCATCTTTTTATTACTCTTTGGCTTCCTTCTTACTTTCCTTTTTTTCCTTCCTTCCTTCCTTCCTTCCTCCCTCCCTCCCTCTCTCCCTCCCTCCCTTCCTCCCTTCCTTTCTTCTTAAGACTTTATTGAGAGAGGGAGAGAGAGCAGCACAAGCAGGGGTTCAGAGCGAGGGACAAGCAGACTCCCCTGCTGAGAGGGTCCAATACTGGGACTTAATTCCAGGACCCTAGGGTCATGACCTGAGCCAAAGACAGAAGCTTAACCAGCGGAGCCATCCAGGTGCCCTGGTTTCTTACTTATTAAAATCTTGTCTCCATTTGATATAGTTGCTTCATGGAAATTAAAATATTAACTGATAGAATGATAAAAGATTTCTACCTTTTCTATATTATAAGTTTTCTAAAAGAATTTAAATTTTTATTTTTATTATTTTTTTAAAGATTTTATTTGAGAGAGTGTGAGAGAGAGGGAAAGGATGAGAAACGGGTGGGGCCAGAGGGAGAAGCAGACTGCCCGCTGAGCAGGGAGCCAGACTCTGGGATCATGATATGAGCCCAGGACAGACACCGACTGAGCCAACCAAGAACTCCAAGAATTTAGTTTTTATTTGGAAGTATTTTCAAAATTACAGAAGAGTTGCAAAAATAAAATAGTACAGAGAACACTTCTTATCCTGATTATCTTAACATTTGTTTTTTCATTTATTCGTTCTCTCTTTTTTTTTTTTAATTTTTTTTTTTTAAGATTTTTTTTTTTTAAATTTATTTATTTGACAGACAGGTTCACAAGTAGGCAGAGAGGCAGGCAGAGAGAGAGAGAGGGAAGCAGGCTCCCTGCTGAGCAGAGAGCCTGATGCGGGACTCGATCCCAGGAACCTGAGATCATGACCTGAGCCGAAGGCAGCGGCTTAACCCACTGAGCCACCCAGGCACCCTATTCGTTCTCTTTGTGTGTGTGTTTACCCATATACATGCATACTTGATTTTTTTTCCTGAATATTTAAAGGTAAGTTGCATATATCATAGCCTTTTACCCTTAAATATAGTGTGTATTTCCTAGTCAGTTACAGGTTCCTATCTGTGGTAATCAAACTGCAGTAAATTTAACATGGTTCCAAAATTTTTACCCAATCTTTTGTTTTCAGTTTTGTCACTTGACACAGTAATGTCCTTTGTAGCATTTTCTCCTCTTCTGGTACAGGATCCAGTCTAAGGTGATGTATTTTATTTAGTTGTTGTATCTCTTTAATCTCCTCTAATCTGGAATATTTCCATAGTCTTTGTGTTTTATAACATTGACATCCCCTAGCCCTTTAAAAAAAGGCACCTCATTTTGGTTTAATTTCAGATTTCTTTTGATTGGATTCAAGTTATTCATTCTAGGGCTGGATTCTGTGTAAGTGATGATTTATTCTTTTTAGCGTATCACGTCTGGAGGATGTTCATTATGATCATCAGTCAAGGGGTTGTCTGTTCCTCTACTGTATAATAACTGTTTTTTTCCTTTGTAACTAAAAAGCAGTCTTTGAAGAGATACTTTAATACTATTCCAATACGCCTTTTTTCATTACACTATACTCATAGATACAGTATAAATGATAATGATTCTTTCATGATCCAGTGTCTACTGTGCTGGTTGCAAAATAACCACTTCCCATTTCTCAGACTCTCTCCACATTCACCAGTTAGTTCTCAACACTTCTGTAGGCATGAGCCCACCCTTCTTCCCATTTTTAATTTTTCTTTTATCAGTATGGACTGATGAATCTCTCTCTTTTAAAGATTTTATTTATTGGAGAGAGGGGCAGAGGGAGTTTCAAGCAGACTCTGTGCTGAGCATGGAGCTAAAAGCAGGGCTCCATCCCACAACCCCAAGATCATGACCTGAGTCAAAATCAAGAGTCAGATGCTTAACCAACTGAGCCACCTAGAGATCCCTCCCTCTCTTTTTTAATGATTCATAATTCATTACTTATTTTGGAGCTGAATTGCCTGATTTGGCCTCTTAAATGCTGGCTCTCTTATACCTATGACATGCCATCTACTATAAGTACTTCCTTATTTTCTGGCAGAACACAGTGTTCCAGGTTCATCTTGTACCTCTGTTCTAGACTTGGAATCAGGCCCATCCTCTGATGAGACCCCATTTTCTGGGGGGTATGGTATTTAGAGACCAAGATCTGGGTACTGGATGTGCTCATTGCTTCTTGGCCCTTTTAGCAGATGGCAGTAAGAGACATGCATATATATGCATATAAATCACAACATGTATACATTTCTGCATATGCACATATCTGTTCCAGAAATCATGAGTTCACACTATCTCTAATGCTAAACTACCTCTGCAGGATTCTTTTTGCCTTCTCTCTTAACCTTGACTTCAGCAATATCAACATGTTTCCTCAAACCTATAATACACCTAAAATAGAGAATGGCTTTGTCCATTCTATTATAATAAATCTAATATGTTCTGGATTTCATTTGTTTTATTCTTTTGTTTTTGCAATCCTGCACTTGTTCCATCCTATGCTGCTACCCATTGAGGCTGTCAAGTGAAATGGTGTGTTCCTAAGTTGCTTAGATTGCTTATGTCTACCTGCCTCTTAGTCTTTCTGTCTTTTCTTCAGTGTTTGCTGTTCATTTGAATTATGAATTGGTTTATTTGTTCTGGCTTGCTTTCAGTTATAGGTTTTTTCCCCCTTCCATTCTTACTGATTTGTTTTTTGCATATTTACATTAATATGCTTCCCAAAGTCACAAATATACATAAAGTTCAGGGAAGAGTCATTTCATTGAGATATATTCCAGCCCATCACCTACCTCTTGTAGGGAACCAACTTCACTGTTTTCTGCTTTATTCTTTCTGTGTTTCCTTTTTATTTTGTGTGTGTGTGTGGTTTTTTAAAGATTTTATTTATTCATTTGTCAGAGTGTGAGCACAAGCAGGGGGAGCGGCAAACATAGGGAAAAGCAGGCTCCCTGGGAGGAGCCCAGTGTGGGACTCAATCCCAGGGCCCTGGGATCATGACCTGAGCCGAAGGCAGACATTTAACTGACTGAGCCACGCAGGCTCCCTGTATGTATGTATATTTTTAAAAGTAGGCTCCACACCCATTGTGGGGCTTGAACTTACAACACTGAGATCAGGAGTTGCATGCTCTGTTGACTCAGCCAGACAGGTGCCCATATTTCCTTTTTAAAAATAAGCCCAAATTTTCTTGTTTTGTTCCTTCTTACATAAAAGGTAGCATCTGTATGCTTTTTTGTACTTTGCTTTTTTAAATTTAGTAATAACCCTTGGAAATCATTCTGTGGGTTAATCCTCATATATAAAAGTTGGGTTTAGATTGTATTTTTTCCTTAGTTTCTTTCTTCCTCCATTCTCTTATATATTTTATACATCCCTTAAATTATATATGTGTAGATAAATACAGTCTTGGGAAAATTTTGTATATTCACATCTCTATAATTATTTGGTCCTAATTTCAGTTGCAGATTATTCATGTGTTGTTGTTTTAGGATTTGGTGTGGCTACTATAAAATAAATCCCAGCTGGGGCACCTGGGTGGCTCAGTCGTTAAGCGTCTGCCTTCGGCTCAGGTCATGATCCCAGGATTCTGGGATCAAGCCCCGCATCAGGCTCCCGGCTTGGTGGGAAGCCTGCTTCTCCCTCTCTCACTCCCCCTGCTTGTGTTCCCTCTCTCGTT
>NW_019154096.1:37889624-37935613 GCF_002288905.1 Enhydra lutris kenyoni | reverse complement strand
GCTGGGTGGCTCAGTCGTTAAGCGTCTGCCTTCGGCTCAGGTCATGATCCCAGGATTCTGGGATCAAGCCCCGCATCAGGCTCCCGGCTTGGTGGGAAGCCTGCTTCTCCCTCTCTCACTCCCCCTGCTTGTGTTCCCTCTCTCGCTGTGTCTCTCTGTCAAATAAATAAATACAATATTTAAAAAAAAAAAAAAAATCCCAACTAAGTTTTTAAATAGGTAGCTTCTTTTTTTTTGGGCTTAAAATAGTCCTTGTCTGTTTATCTCTGGAGTGATTTCAAGTTGCTGTGTTCTAAGAGTCCAGTTTCCTCTGTGGTGGTGTGCTGTCATCTCTACACTATTAAAGAGTATAGAAGGAATGGGAAGATGAAGTAGTGACCCATCTCTGTAAGGCCAGGACCCACAAGGTGTCCACAGTGCTTCTCTTTATACATCATTGACTAGGACTTAGTCATGTGCCCACACAAGCAGCAAGAGACATTAGAAAATCAGGACAAGCATGTGCCTAGCTATATATTCTTAAAAAGAAGGGGAGAATGAATATTCTGTAGATACAGGTATCAAGATATTTACATCTTCTCTTTTCAGTTGGTCCATTATATACTTAATGGCATTTTTTTTTTTAAAGATTTATTTATTTATTTGTCAGAGAGAGAGAGAGGGAGAGAGAGCAAGCACAGGCAGACAGAATGGCAGGCAGAGGCAGAGGGAGAAGCAGGCTCCCTGATGAGCAAGGAGCCCGATGTGGGACTCGATCCCAGGACGCTGGGATCATGACCTGAGCCGAAGGCAGCTGCTTAACCAACTGAGCCACCCGGGCGTCCCACTTAATGGCATTTTTAGTTGTAAAACCTGATGCCTATTTTAGCTGATATTTTCATCATGGTTCATTCTAGTATTGTATGTATGTGTTTGTTTATTTATTTATTTATTTTAAAGATTTTATTTATTTATTTATTTGACAAACATCACAAGGAGGCAGAGAGGCAGGCAGAGAGAGGAGGAAGCAGGCTCCCTGCCGAGCAGAGAGCCTGATGTGGGGCTCAGTCCCAGGACCCCAGGATCATGACCTGAGCGGAAGGCAGAGGCTTTAGCCCACTGAGCCAGCCAGGTGCCCTGTGTATTTATTTATTTTATTGTGTTCAGTTAGCCAACCTATAATACATCATTAGTTTTTGATGTAGTAATCAACAGTTCACTAGTTGCATATATATTCTAGTATTTTTGATAGTTGAATTGTAGGCTGAGTCATATTAGTTTTCATAAAGTGTCAGGTATTGAATATATGCTTTATTATCTGGATATTTTACAGTTTATACTCAAATTATGTTACTTCAAATTCTTATGTGGCAGTGGCCTGCATCTATAAAATCGTTGCTACCAAAATACTTTGAAGTTATGTTCACAAGCTGAATGGTGGTATGCATTGTTCTTCATGTAGATAGGAATTAACAATTTTTTCATAAAAATAGCAGCCCATTTCTTTAAAAGGTTTATTTGTGGACTTTAACTTAAGAAGGCAGAAAAGATTTTCCTCTCTTTCTCTCTTGTACATGTGGGTTACATTCTCTATGTAGTGCTCTGTATTAATCTATTCTGTATTAACCTATTCTAAATGTCTTGTTTTTAGCAGTACATTCTGGATTTTAGTTTAGGGATGTCTGCATTTTTCCCTTAAATAATTTAGTAGTTTGAATATTTAACAAATTATTAAAAATTTTAAGGGTTTTTTTGTCATAGGGTGGTACAATTTGAGATTATATAATTATGCTTAAAAGAAAGTTCTAAAGAGCTAAAAGTTATCCTAATCTTGGTAAAACTTTCTCCCTCAAACTCCCTCTGCTTCTGCTACCCATCTTTTTTAAAACTCCTTATAACTTTTTAAATCAATAAATTTTTATTTAAGGAATTTTACATGTGATTCCTTCCGCTGCTTATCACCATAGTTCCTCCAAAGTTTGAATCACAATCTTCAAAATAGCCCTTTTAAAAAGAACTTTATTAGTTCAGTCCAGTTGTCACTGTCAGTCCAGAGCTAGTTTGGTTGGGCTTCTTTGATCTGTACTTGAATATGGACATACTTCAAAAATTCTACACCTGTAATCTTTGGGATCCAGTTTCATTAGGGCCCTAAAAGTCAAATTGTACAAGTACACTGATGGCTATTTTGGCAGATGATCTGGAAGTATTATTTCTTAATTCTTTCTAGTACTGAAAAATCTTATTACTTCCACTCTACTCTGTGAGCCCAACAGAAAATGTTACAGGTCTCGTTGTCATCACTGCAATAGCTTGTGTCTCAATGTAGCCACATTAACCGTTTCTTTTTCAGAACTCATTTAGTTGTAGAGCATGCTGATTGAATTACTGGTAAGAGTGCTATTCTCTTCTCATGTTATCCTTGTGTGGGTAATGCTAGATGAATTCTAATCAGCTTACTATATTTATCTCATTTAATTTAGTACATAGTTTTCTTTAAAACTCAGAAGTAAATTTGGTACTGTTAAAAAAAATTCATATGGCTTAAAAGCAGTTATTTCAATTTTTTTTTTTCCCTTTTAGGAGCCAGTTCAGTGAAAGACAGCATAATATTGTCATTTCTTCTTAGCTTTTGGTGAAGCAGTTTTTCTTTCCTTTGTTTTATAATTGTGATTCAGTAAGCCAATCTGTTGAGCATGGACTTGGCATTAAAATTGTAAAAACCCCAATACTATTCATTGTTCTCATAGAAAACTGGGTTCTCTGTCATGGATAAATGCTCCATACGTCTGTTACTGGCATGTTTTAACCTTTAGTTGTAGTAGAGTGTTATACTTGGGGTTTTTCTTGTTTGTCACCCCCCCCCCCCGGAGAATTGAAGAGAATAATATGTTTAAGATTAGAACTGAAATATGCTAAAATAATTCCAGATCTTTTAGAATGTTGTTATAGGGAGCTTTCTTACTTTTTTTGTTCTAAGTACTCTTCTCATTAGATGAGATTAGAGCAAACAGAATCCACAAATATTTTAACACCAGGAAAAATTAAGGAATTTGGTTAATGGGGTGCCTGGGTGACTCAGTCGTTAAGCGCGTGCCTTAGGCTCAGATCACGATCCCAGTGTTCTGGGATCGAGCCCAGCATCCAGGCTCCCTGCTCAGTAGAAAGCCTGCTACTCCCTCTCCCACACCCCCTGCCTGTGTTCCCTCTCTCGCTGTGTTTCTGTCAAATAAATAAAAATCTTAAAAGGAGGGGCACCTGGGTGGCTCAGTGGGTTAAAGCCTTTGCCTTTGGCTCAGGTCATGGTCTCAGGGTCACGGGATCAAGCCCCGCATCAGGCTGTCTGCTCAGCAGGGAGCCTGCTTCCTCCTCTCTCCCTGCCTGCCTCTCTTGACTACTTGTAATCTCTATCAAGTAAATAAATAAAATCTTAAAAAAAAAAACTTAAAAGGAATTTGGTTGATATGATATGTCTCCTTTTTAAGCCAGAATAAAATTAACATTAAAGGTAAGCCTAGTGTAATGGTATAGTCAGAATCACCTGGTTAAAAGTTAGCTAGGTTGCTGAATGATAAGGTTAATTTTCATCTTCCATGAAAAGTTGATTACTCTGTACACAGTCACTTTCACTAGCATGTAGCACAGTATTTTTGTGTACTCTCTATACACAATTAACTTAGGTGCATGTGAATTTGGAATTATTTTTAGAAAGAGCTCAAGAGTCCATTATTGTCATCCTTAGCCACCTGCGCCCCTTGGGTATCTGCTTGCACACCACATCCAGGTGTTATTTTTCATTTTAATCTTTAGATAGTAGGATTTATCTTCATCTCCTCCCCCTCCTTATAATAAACACTGTATTAGCCATGTAGAACTTGAAGTAATAGTCAAGGAAAAGTTCTAATTGAACTGACTTTCTTTTAGATAAGCATTAAAGTGGTAAAACATCAAAACTGTTTAAAATAACAGTATTACTAAATTGCTTTGTAAAACAGAGTAAACAGAAAGTTCATTGAATATGTCCTTCTAACATAAGTTATTTGGTTATTTTGTATACTGTTAGGCTTTAAGGGCTTTTTGAAAAAGAATTTATTGGTAAAAAAACATGGAATCTCCCCCCTTGGGAAATTTCTATGTGTACAGTACACTGTTGTTAACTGTAAGCACAATATTGCACAACCAATCTCTAGAACTTTTTCCTGTTGCATGATTATTTTTTATATGCATTGAATAGCAGCAGCCCCCTATTTGCCCCTTCCCCCAAGCCCCTGGCAACTACCCTGCTGTCTGTTTTTATGAGTGTCTCCTATAAGTGGAATCACGCTGTATTAGTCCTGTGACTAGTTTACTTCATTTAGCATAACATCCTACAGGTTTATCCATGTCGTAGCATGTGATAGGATTTCCTTCTATTTTACGGCAGAATAGTCTATTGCATGGATATATTACATTTTCTTTATCCATTTATCTTTTTTTATGATTTTTTAAAAAGATTTTATGTATTTATTTGAGAAAGAGAGAGCAAATGTATGAGCACAAGCTGGTGGGTGTAGGCAGAGGAAGAAGCAGACTCCTTGTTGTGCAGGGAGCCGGATGTGGGCCTTGATCCCAGGACCCCGAGATCATGACATGAGCTGAAGTCAGATGTTTACCCCACTGTCAGGTGCCCCGGTTTTTTTTGTTTTGTTTTGTTTTTTTTACAGTAATGTCTGCACCTAATGTGGGACTCAAATTTAGAGTCACATGCTTTACCAACAGAGCCAGCCAAGTGCCCCTGTCCATTTGTGGTTTGAATAGTAGGTTATTTCCACCTCTTGGCTGTTGTGAATAATGATACAGTGACCATAAAAATGCAGATATTTCTTCAGGATCCTGATTGATTGATTGATTGATTGATTGGTTTTTTATGAATACCCAGAAGTAGAATTGCTGGCTCATAGGAGTATTCTTTTTTGAGGAGTCTCTCTGCTGTTTTCCGTAATGGCTGCACCATTTAAATTCTTGCCAGCAGTGTAACAAGATTTCCAATTTTTCTATATCTTTCCCAACACTTAATTATTTTCTGTTCTTTTTGATAGTGACTATTCTAATGGGTGTGAGGTGATATTTTATTATGATTTTGACTTGCATTTCACTTTTTTTTTTTTTTAAGATTTTATGTATTTGACAGAGCACAAGTAGGGGGAGCAGCAGGCACAGGGAGAAGCAAGCTCCCCATTGAGCAGAAAGCCCGACGTGGGGCTCGGTCCCAGGAACCTGGGAACATGACCTGAGCCGAAGGCAGATGCTTAACCTCCTGAGCCACCCAGGAACTCCATCCTCCCCCCCCCCCCTTTTTTTTTTTTTTTTTTAAATTCATTTGAGAGAGAGAGCACAAGCTGAGGGGAGAGTCAAAGGGAGAGGAGAAGCAGACTCCCTGCTGAACAGGGTGCCTACTGACCCACCCAGGGGCCCCTTGATTTACATGTCACTTATGATTACTGATGTCAGGCATCTTTTCATATACCTGTGGTTCTTTGTATTTTTTTTTTTTTTTTAAGATTCTATTTATTTATTTGACAGGCAGACATCATAAGTAGGCAGAGAGAGAGAGAGAGGTAGAAGCAGGCGGGAGAGAGAGAGAGAGGTAGAAGCAGGCTCCCTGCTGAGCAGAGAGCCCGATGCAGGGCTCGATCCCAGAACTCTGGGATCATGACCCGAGCCAAAGGGAGAGGCTTTAACTCACTGAGCCAACCAGGCACCCCCTTTGTATGTCTTTTTTGGAAAAATTTCTTTTCAAGTCCTTTGTCTATTTCTTAATCATTTTTTTGTTTTTGTTTTGCTATTGAATTGTAGGTGTTCCTTTTATACTGTGGATAGTGACCCCTTATTAAATATATCATTTGCAAATGTTTCTCCCATTTGTAGGTTGCCTATTTACTTGTTTCCTCTGCTGTGCAAATTTTTTAGCTTGATGTCTGTGTGTGCATTTGCCTCTGCTTTTGGTGTCATATGCAAGAAGTCATTGTTAAGACTACTGTTAATGTAACTTTTCTCCCATTTTTTTTCAAGGTTTTTCACAGTTTCAGGTCTTTTATGTTTAAATCCTTAAACCATTTTGAGTTGATTTTTGTTTTATTGTGGTGCCGGGAAAACCAGGTTTCACATGCAGACGAATACAGCTGGACAATTAGATCCGTTGGGAAGTATGGCCGTTTTAACAATATTAAGTCTTATAATCCATGAACAAGATGTCTTCCCATTTTTTTTTTTTTCCACCTTTTAATTTTTTTCAACTTTGTTTTGTACCTGTCAGGGTACAATCTTTTGTTTCCTTAGTTAAGTTTATTGTTAAGGTTTCTTTCTTGTTTTGCTTTTGATGCTATTGTAAATGGGATTTTCTTCATTTCCTTTTTGGATTCTTTGTTAGTTGTATAGAAATGCAATTGATTTTTGTATCCTACAACTTTAGTAACTATATTCTAATGGGGTTTTTTGGTGGAATCGAGTTTTCTGTATACATGATCATATCATCTGTGGACTGATAGAATTTTACTTCTTTTCCAATTTGAATACCTTTTATTTCTTGCCTAGCTGCTTTTGTTGATATGTCTAGTACTATGTTAAATAAAAGTGGTGAGAGTGGCCATCATTGCCTTATTTCTGATCTTAAAGAAAAAGCTTTCAGTTTTTCATTGTTGAGTATATTAGGTCTGGCTTAATATATGACCTTTATTACGTTTAGGTAATTTCCTTGTATTCCTAGTTTGTTATTTTTATTATGAAAGGGTGTTAAATTTTTTTCAAATCCTTTTTTTAAATCCAGTTGTCATGATGGACAGAATTTTGTCCGCTCTGTTAATGTGATGTATCACATGGGTTGATTTTCATGTTAAATTATCCTTGCATCCCAGTGATAAATCCAGCTTGGTTATGGTGTATAATCCTTTCATTGTGTTATTGAATTCAGTTTTCTAGTATTTTCTTGAGGATTTTTTCCATCTATACTCATCAATGATAATATTTTTTGGGCAAAGACTTTTGAAATGAGTGAGAACAATGTAT
Source organism: Enhydra lutris kenyoni (assembly GCF_002288905.1). Classification (NCBI taxonomy): domain Eukaryota; kingdom Metazoa; phylum Chordata; class Mammalia; order Carnivora; family Mustelidae; genus Enhydra; species Enhydra lutris. The sequence continues at coordinate 37,928,590 of NW_019154096.1, read as the reverse complement.
CCCTGTCTGATTTTTATAATAATAATACTTGCTAACAGCTTGTTTTTATGTCAGTTATTTGTTTATTGCAGTAGACCACATACTCTAGTTTTCTTGTGAAGGTGCTAGACTGAGAATTACACATCATTATGTAACTATTAGTGGTAGTATTACCCATAATAGTTAATACTTATAGAGCACATACTCTTTCAGGCACTCTTCTAAGCGTTTTACATATATTCATTTAATTCTCACAATAATCCTTTGTAGTACTATTATTAAGCGCATTTTACAGATGAGTAAAATGTTGAGTAACAAGAATAGAACTCAGGGTTTATCTGGATTTTAATACAGACCATCCGGTTTCTAAATCTGCTTTGTTAGGTATATTGCCATTCACAGTTAACTGGAAGGCGGTCTATTTAATTTAGACTCGACTTGCTCTGGCATTTTGTTACCTGTGGAATCAGATAAACTTCTTATTATCTAAGATTATTATGGGACATCAATTTTGTATGTGTGTGTTTGTGTGTGTCCCCCCGCAATCAATGTTTTTTAATTTTAATTTAATTTTATTTTTTTAAGGTTTTTATTTATGTGAGAGAGAAAACGAATGGGGAAGTGTGGGGGAGGGAAAGGCAGAAGCAGACTCCCCGATGAGTAGGGAGCCTTAGGACTCATTCCCAGGACCCTGAGGTCATGACCTGAGCTGAAGACAAATGCTTAACCAACTGAGGCACCCAGGGGCGCTGTATCAGTGCTTTTTATTTTTGTTTATTTTTTATTCTTTTTAAAGATTTTATTTATTTGACAGCACAGTTGGCAGAAAGGCAGGCAGAGAGAGAAGGGGAAGCAGGCTCCCTGCTGAGTAGAGAGCGGAGGGGCTGGATCCCAGGATCCTGAGATCATGACCTGAGCTGAAGGTAGAGGCTTAACCCATTGAGCCACCAAGGCGCCCCATATCAGTGCTTTTTAAAAAGAAGTAAAGCACTTGAGCTTTGAGGCACCTGTTCTTTTCAAATGTCCTTGATCTTCCTGGGCTCATGAGTGTGCTTTGACTATTAAAAGTTGCTTAAGTGAGGTATCTAATAGCTAGCAGTCATAGGGATTATATAGCTGATGTTTGAGAGAAAAACAGTAAGGAATAGGGAGCTAGGTTTTAAAATTTATGCTGAGTCTAGTCTGTGTGGCTGTGCCTTAAGAGGCTTGATCAAGTCATTGCCTGGTGTATAAATTGCTTTAGATTACCAGTGTCTCCTCACTTTATGCAAACCTGGTATATAAGAATAATGGGTTTATATACATAATACAAGTGAGAGACTTTATGCTTCTACTTTCACAGTAGTATTTCTTTTAGTGTTAAGATTTTTCTAACATATTTAATATACAAATCCATTTAAGCTTTATCTTTTAATTTTTATTTTTTAAAGATTTTATTTATTTATTTGACAGACAGAGATCACAAGTAGGCAGAGAGGAGGAAGCAGGCTCCCCGCTGAGCAGAGAGCCCGATGTAGGTCCTGGGATCATGACCTGAGCTGAAGGCAGAGGCTTTAACCCACTGAGCCACCCAGGCGCCCCTAAGCTTTATCTTTTAATAAACCAGTTCTTGTAGGGCTTAGACTGTCACAACATGGTTATTTTAAAGGTAACATTTGAAAAAAGATAACTTTGATGTTTAATTCCAGTTAGGTGAGTTCACTCTGGCTAGTAAGGGAAGATGGTTACTTTATGGATGTAGACTTTTGGCTTGTCTTGAAGTATGTTTCCCCACTTGTACTCTTACTTTTTGCATATAGTACTGAAAGTGTGTCATTTATTATACTCTTATAAACAGAAAATCTCTAAGGCGATCAAATCATTTATATGAAGCTTAAAGGACAAAATTTAACATGACTTTTGTAAAGGATGGAAAAATGGTTTCAGTCTCCTTTTGAAAGTGAGGTTTTTGGGGCACCTGGGTGGCTCAGTGGGTTAAGCCGCTGCCTTCGGCTCAGGTCATGATCCCAGGTCCTGGGTTCAAGCCCCGCATCGGGCTTTCTGCTCAGCAGGGAGTCTGCTTCCTCCTCTCTCTCTGCCTGCCTCTCTGCCTGCTTGTGATTTCTCTCTGTCAAATAAATAAATAAAATCTTTAAAAAAAAAAAAGGAAGTGAGGTTTTTGTGCTTTTTATAGAGATTTAATTCTTGGATTTGATTATAGGGGCTTATGGGTCTTTATTCTCAATTTTAATATCAGAGTGTTAAAATAGTTTTTAAGTTATCTCTCCATACACCTTTTTATTATTTTTTAAAATATATATTTATTTATTTATTAGAATGAGTGGGGAGGAGAGGGAGAAGCTGAGGGAGAGCAGGGAGCCTAATATGGGACTCCATCCCAGGACTCTGGGATCAAGACCTGAACTGAGGTCTTGATCTTAACTGTCTTGAGTTAAATTACTTAGTTATGCTTAACTGACTGAGCCACCCAGGCGCCCAAAACTGAAAATTATTTTCATTAAATTTATATTAAATTAAACGTTTTGTCAGCACACTGACCTGAACTGAGGTGGAGCAGTTTACATCTTCATCCCACTTCATGTGAATAAGAATACATTTTGCTGCAGAAATAATATATGTAATTAAATAGTACTGCTTTAGATTCCCCTGTGTTATGTAATATATGGTCTGTATTCCATAACTACTTTTTTAAAACTTTGAAAACTTCTTAGTAATGGTAATCCTCTGGCCCCAAAAGTTTCTCTTAAAAATATTTATGGACCTTTATACTTTCCATAAGCTGCCTTATTTTCATGGTTGGAAGACTATGCAGCATGAATCAGTAGTATTAGGAATAAAATATATGTTGAATGAACTATAGTGATTAGTAAGTTAGTACAGATTGGTAATAGTTGCCCACAGCACTAATTGTTGATTTTGTGGCTGAATACCACAGTGACTTCCATAGGCATGGGAGCACAGTGGGAATACAAGCCAGGTATTGTCTATCCTGCTCTCTCTAGGATACATGTTTATGTTTTTAAGTTATTCTTTGTGATTTTTATTAAATGTGACACTCTTTTAAGGATGCAAAATAAGAAAACAGTTGATCTTTTTCTTATTTCTTTAGTCTCCTACAAAAGCTGTATATAATGCCAGACATTGGAACCATCCAGACTCAGAAGAGCTACCAGGGCCACCAGTAGTAAAACCTCAGAGTGCCACAGTAAGTGAACTGTACTTTTTAACTTCGTTTTTGGTTAGGCTGTTGCTATCTTTATTCACAATTTGAAAATCTTTGGGTCTTCCTCACTAAAATTGAGCAGCTTCAGTTTAATTCTTTGGAAAAGTGAGGATTGTAGATAGGATAATTGGAATTCTGGTGCTACTAGTTTATAGATAAAAGCCTTAAAAAATACTGGATCATTTTACTCCTGACCATATCTTACGGAATTACTATATTTAGTGTTTTATGGGTAAATTATTCCATATTTGAAGTTTATATTAGCTATTAAGAGCTATCTTATAAATTATATCCTACATAGATCTTAGAGTAGCAAAGTGGTTAGTTTGAAATTACTTTGAGTAATTAATTTCAGAGAACTTTTTCCTGCATTTCAGTAATAACTTTCAGTTCAAAACACATTTGAAAAAGATGCTTATCAAATTATTTTCTTCAGAGTAACTGGGAGGACCATGGATTAATACTTGAAGTTAATGGTAACACCTCAGTCATCTGGAGCTGTCAAGTAATGAATTCTTTATAACAACAAAAAAATTAGGGATAGAGATCTTTCTAAGATACTATAATTATAGTTCCCTGTGTTCTTAAAGTTGAATATATTAAACTCCATTTACTAGTATAAGATCATTATTGTGTATATTAATAATTATATATCAAGCTTTTATTATGGCTATCCAAATTACAGATTCTCTGCTTTAAAAGTTCTCTTGTCTATCTGTTGTGATTTTCTTGTCCTGTTCCTAACTTTTTATCAATGCTATTTATGTGTGTAATTGTGGTTCTTTATTCCTTCTCGTGGTCTTGGAGACAAAAAACAAACTATGTATGAAATGTGAGGTTTAAAAAGACCAGAAGGAATTCCCGAGTGGTTCTTTTGTGAGTCTTACCTAGTAGTGCATAGAATTTTAAAGTAGCCCTTATACCATTTCAGAGGCCTCTCCCTGCCCCTTTTTTTTTTTAAAGCCAAATTTTTTAGGTAAATGAGCTGTTACTATTTTTATATATTTATTTAGAACAGTAATTTAATACCTTTATTAATAGGTGAGGCTGTCTTCAAAGGAACCAAATCAAAAAGATGATGGAGTTTTTAAGGCTCCTGCACCACCACCCAAAGTGATAAAAACTGTGACAATACCTACTCAGCCCTACCAAGATATAGTTACTGCACTGAAATGCAGAAAAGAAGACAAAGAAGTAAGCAGCCATATAGTTTTTACTGCACGTGGATAGATTTTTGCATGTAATATTTAGTCTTTTAATGTCTTGAACAGATATCCACGAACTTATCTTTCCTAGTACTGTCTAATGTTTTTAAAACTTTTCTTTTAGTTGCCATATAATGAACTGTTTTATACACTTCAGTACTGCAAGCCCGTAGATTTAAATATACTAGTTCATGGTTACAAAAGAAGTGGACTTATTTTTTCTTGGCAGTTGTATACTGTTGTTCAGCATGTGAAGCACTTCAATGATGTGGTGGAATTTGGTGAAAATCAAGAGTTCACTGATGATATTGAATACCTGTTAAGTGGCTTAAAGAGCACTCAGCCTCTAAACACACGTTGCCTTAGGTGAGACCTTATTTTTATGTGTGATAAATGTATGCATCCTCTATCTTACTGAAATCTTCCGGCCAGATAGAGCCAAACATTTTGTTACCATGGTTTTGTTATCATAACTGTAGTTTATAGCCGGTGGAAATAAGTTACAATGTGGTTGATTTCTTTTAAGGGACTTGATTCTACATGGACAAAGGAAAGTTGGATGATTGTAGCTCGTTAGCATAGTATGGATTTCACTTTACAGATGAAAAGAAGTGTTATACTAACAAATCTTTTAAGTTCTTTTTCAGCCCCAAATTTCAGACAAGTGATAAATATGTTTGATTTAAGCATGTTTTGATTTGTATCATCTTTTGCATACTATAGTGGATTGAATTATCTTAATTTGATTGAATTATCCAGTCAGTTAGAATATATCCGGTCAAATGTTATCTGTAGTCTTCATGTATCAGAAGCATTATGAAAGGTAGCTGAGACTTTCTGCTTTTAATCGCAGTAGTGGTATAAAGACTACATCAAAGATGATTATGTGTTTTTTATATTTATACTAATCACTGTGCATCAACAGATTTTTAATAATTCAGTTTGTGCATGTTTTATATTGTGTTCCATATGGGCAGTGGGTTGACACTCCCGCACCCTTCCCCATTTGCTTGTTTTGATATTGCATAAACAAAAAACTAATGCACTATTTTCAGTCCCCCCCTAATCTAGTCTATTTTCTCCTAGTGTTATTAGCTTGGCTACTAAATGTGCCATGCCCAGTTTTCGAATGCACCTGAGAGCACATGGAATGGTAGCAATGGTCTTTAAAACCTTGGATGATTCCCAGCACCATCAGGTATTCTTAAGTTTCTGGGATTAGGAAGCATTATTTAAAATTTATAGTGTATTTGGGGGGTGCCTGGGTGGCTCAGTAGGTTAAGTGCCTGACTCTTGATTTCAGCTTGGATCATTATCTTAGGGTCGTGGGATGGAGCCCTGCATGGGGCTTGCATTCAGCAGGAGTCTGCTTGCATTTCTCTATCCTCCCCCCATATTTAAATATGCTAGTTCATGGCTTCAAAAGAAGTGGACTTCTTTTTTTAAAAAATTGTGTATTTGGCTATTGATATTCATATGTGAATATTTCCTAATTATGGGTTGTTTTATTTGCTAAATATGTAGAGGTTAATGCCAGAAGTTTTTTATTCAAGGTTATTTTCTCATGACACTTATTTGTCTTAATATTATTTTCAATTTATACCATTAAAACATCAGTTACCGCACCTAACATACCATACTATACTGGATATTTAATTCTGTGAACATTGAGTTCCTCAAACTATAAAGTGCTGAAAAAAATCTTTTAGGGGCATCTGGGTGCTCAGTTGGTTAAGTATAAATGACTCTGGATTTCAGTTCAGGTCTTGAGTTCAGGGTTGTGAGTTCAAGCCGCACATTGAGCTCCATGCTGGACATGGAGCCTACTTTAAAAAAAGAAAAAAAAAACAAAAAAACCCTTTTTACTCTTTGATATTAATAGCATGAAAAAATAGTTTGAAATTAAGATTTTAAAAAACTTTTTGTTTGGATGTTGAATCTAGTTCTAGCCCATTGTGAAAAGAAACAAAATTCTCATTTTCATTATGACTTTGACCCTAATCTCTTAAAAATCAAGTATCTGTAATGAAAGTCAGGTTTAACATTTTTGATGTTGGGGAAAAAAATCATTACTGGGGCACCTGGGTGACTTAGTCATTAAGCGTCTGCCTTTGGCTCAAGTCATGGTCCCAGGTTCCTGGGATTGAGCCCTGCATTGGGCTCCCTGCTCAGTGGGAAGCGTGCTTCTCCCAATCCTACTCCCTCTGCTTGTGTTCCCTCTCTTGTTATGTCTTTCTCTGTCAAATAAATAAAATCTTAAAAAGAATGAGTACTAACCATTATCAATAGTGGTATTTTCAGACAACTTTATTATATTTTTGTTTAAGGAAATTATGTTCCAAATGCAGATTAGGTGACACAGTCTAATACTGAATCTTCTTCTTCTAATTCTTTTTTTTTTTTTTTAAACTTATTTGAGAGAGAGGAAGAGTACGAGTAGGGTGAGGGGCAGTGGGAGAAGCAGACTCCCCACCCAGCAGGAAGCCCGATGTGGGGCTCGATCCCAAGACTCTGGGATCATGACCCGAGCCAAAAGCAGATGCTTAACCAAATTAGCCACCCAGGCATCCCTAATATTGAATCTTCTGAAACTGAAAGCAGTGTACTTAACCCTGAGTGAGGATAATTCCATTGCCAAGTTGTATCAGTTACAGAACAATGAGGGGGGAGAGAAGAGACTTAAGAATTAATTTGCTTTATTACAGTTAGGAAAGGGCCAAGGCATTAGTGTGTGCTATTGGGGGCAGTAGATCTCGTAAGGATCTGTACTATGACATCATGATTTCCAAAAATAATTTGCTTTGTAAGCATTTAACTAGTCACCTAGACTGAAATTTTTCCATGTTGGGGGATTCAGAGTTTAAATCTTTAGGGGCACCTGGGTGGTGCACTCACTTAAGCATCCAACTCTTGGTGTTTGCTCTGCACTCAGCGTGGAGTCAGCTTGAGATTCTTTCTCCCTTTCCACCTCCTGCTTGTTCTCGCTCGCTCTCTCTCTCTCAGATAAATCTTTAAAAAAAAAAATCTTTAGATATTTATATTTCTGTGCATTGAAATAAGTGTTAAGTACAAGATATTCCAAATGTTGGATTATCCCAACATAGACCATTTTGTTATGTAATGCTCACCTAAAATCTATCACCTCAGTACCCTGGATTTTTGTACTATAAGCAGAGTATGCTAACTATCTTACCCAAATGATTTTTTTTTTAAGATTTTATTTATTTGAGGGGCGCCTGGGTGGCTCAGTGGGTTAAGCCGCTGCCTTCAGCTCAGGTCATGATCTCAGAGTCCTGGGATCGAGCCCCGCATCGGGCTCTCTGCTCGGCAGAGAGCCTGCTTCCTCCTCTCTCTGCCTGCCTCTCTCCCTACTTGTGATCTCTCTGTCAAATAAATAAATAAAATCTTAAAAAAAAAAAAAAAAAAGATTTTATTTATTTGAGAGAGAGATCACGAGCAGGGATGAGGAAGGGTAGAGGAAGAAGCAGACTTCCCACTGAGCAGGGAGCCCAGTGTGGGGCTCCATCCCAGGACCCTGAGATCATGACCTAAGCTGAAGGCAGACACTTAACCAACTGAACCATTCAGGTGCCCCCTATCTAAATGATTTTAAGAGCACATTATATTAATGGTTTTTAAAAAAATTGGTTCAATCAGACCTGATGAATTTATTTTAAAGAAATGAATCTAAATATGTTTATTTGAGCATCCCAGCTTTGTATTTCTGACACAAACTCAACTGTTTATTTTATTGAAAAAAAAAATAGCTGTGTCTGATGCTGATTTTAAGATACATATTACTGATTTAGAATTGAAATTCAACTTTATCAATTATAAAGAATAAAGTGAAATATAGTAAATACGGTTTCGTGTGTGCGTGTGTATGCATAGCTAGGAAAAAAATGTTCTTTAAACTCTTATTACAGAATGGCTAAAGAAATAGGTAATTCCACTCACATTCTTCTAGTTTGCAGCATTGTTATGGGGAACATCTCTAGAAAGGAAAATTTTAAGTAACAGAGCTTTATTTAATGGATATTTTCCTATAGTATTCAAAGGGGGGCGATTTTCACTGAATGAAACATGTTCAAGGCTTCCAACATATGAACAAATGTCAGAACAGTCATATAACTGAAATTGTCACATTAACTTTTATTTTTGTCTTTTGAAGAATCTGTCCCTTTGTACAGCTGCCCTCATGTACATACTGAGTAGAGATCGTTTGAACATGGATCTTGATAGAGCTAGCCTAGATCTCATGATTCGACTTCTAGAACTGGAACAAGATGCTTCTTCAGCTAAGCTATTGAATGAAAAGGACATGAACAAAATCAAAGAAAAAATTCGAAGGCTCTGTGAAACTGTACACAACAAGCATCTTGATCTAGAAAATATAACGGTGGGTTTCTTCTTTCTACTGTAAAATGAAAATTACTTTGAGAAAGTTTTACATTAGTCACAGCAGGTGTGTGACTTTGGAGAAATCATTTAACCTCTTGGTCAACAATTGGGCAAGTTCTTCTAAGGTTCAGCTCTGAGGATAATTCTGTTCCGTGTCTGAAATTCCTAGATGAGTCCATCTATATTTCGATTTTTTGCCAAATTTTCTACTGCATTTTGTCTATCCTTTTTTCTTGGGTGGGTGGGTGGGTGTGTGTGTGTGTGTGTGTGTGTGTGTGTGTAGGAGTCAGGAATAAAGATTCAGATGATTTGTGAGGGCCATTTAAGTGAGTATTCACTTAACTCCAGAGTATCTCAAGGTGTCTGATTAACTCTTCAAGGGCCCAAGACTCAGAAGGAAGTTTCCTAGGCACCTGCCTTTCTGGAGCAATGGCTATCGTAATATGGGAGTCATGGCCAGTAGTAACTCTTAGGTTCAGCACAACTCCTGAAATTTAAGATGACTGTGTTGTTTCTGGTTGATTCCAGTTTTCCTTTCCTCTGGCTTTTTTTACTTATAGAATCAATAATATCCCCACAGGTTACTAGACCAAAGAAGACAATTGGTCTTGTCATTTTGAAAAAATAAAATTATTTGTTTATATATAACCTGACTTTCAGATATTTCCAGTATCAAAACTGTATAAACATTGTTTTTTCTACTGCCTACTAAACTGAAAACTGCAGCATTTACCTCAAAAATTACAGAATGCTTTGTGCTCGCCAACTATGACTTAGGGGTATTGCTCTGTTTAATTAAGGTAGAATAAGATATTTGTGTAAAGTGGGGCTTGAGGGGAAAGCAGGTTAACATTAAAAGGCAAGATGCAGAATTGAATGTATTCAGTACATTAAAGTTGGAAAAATAGCTGCTAGGCTCAGATGGTGGATAGATGGTCAGATTGTACCTCACCAGACTATTTGTATACTATGTTTAAAGTATATTTATAATTAAAATATATTTGTAATTAAAATATATTTGTAAATATATATTTTGTAATTTATTTTCTTTTAACATTTTTACAGCATATACAGATTTTTTAATGATACAAAAGAATAAATTTGAGATAATTTTTATTTGCTGCATCATTAAATAAGTATACCTTTTTTGCAGGGGGCTTCCTATGTTGTTCAACATTTATAGATTCTTTCCATGCATTTGCTGTTAAATATATATACTTGTCCATTGAATTTTCTCTGTGGTTTGATAAATTTATTAGGATGGTAAATAACAGTATAGTAACTTTCTTATATCATGTTAAGTCATTTACTTACATGATTAAAACCAGAACACAGTTGCTAATTTTAGGATGCCTCTTTTCCTTCCAACTTCAGCTAGTCTTGAATATTTTGTTTTAAATCTTAGAGTAGACATTGTTTTGTACAGTGATTGTCCCTCTGCACATCAGTTTTGGATTTTTATTAATTACTTCTTCCTTGAAATACATTGTTATTCCTGATGTGCCATGGGAAGCTAATTTAAAATATTATAGTGTTTTCATATATAATTCATATGACTGAGAGTTAACAATTGCTCATTAGTATTCTGATTAATGATTTGTGCTTCAACTCTTTGAGAACTATTCCAGTTTTCATATATAATGTTTGAATTGTAGGCTATTTTTAATTGCTAGCTTATGAGTAGGCTTTATGAATATAGCCTAAAACATCGGACAGCCCTTTTTATGCTGACAGAAGACAAATTAAAATCCCTTTTTAGCATACAAACTTAAAGATTTTTTGCTATATTAATTTCAAATTACTGTCCCCTTTCTTCTTTAACGAAGAAAGCCTCCTTAGGCTTCAGTTTTATTACTACAGTGAGTCTTGAGCTAATATACTTGAATTGATCTTATTAAATTACTTTTTCAGGGATTTAGAATAAGAATTGGGCAAAATGGAATCTTTCTGTAGTGATGATTTCTAGTTCTTTGTCACCTTGTACATCAACTTTTTTTTTTTTTTTTTGTAAGGAATAGACTAACATAGTCTAGATCTCTTCTAAATCTATAATACTAAGATTTTTGCTGGTAAGCTCTTTTTTTTTTTTTTTTTTCACTTCTTAGTATCTATCTTCAGTTCTAGATAGGCCAGGAGGACTTAATGTAAACTTGTATCTTTGAAAGGAAAGAAGCTTTGGAAAGAAAACAAGGTCTTATCAGCCTTCTAATTTCGTTATGCTGATATTCCTTATTGCAGCAGGAACCAGACTATTCTTTGTTGGGGGGTGTCCCATGCTTTTAAAAGGAAACACAGTAAGAGAGAAAAATAATGATTAAAGGCAAATCAAGAGAAAGAAAAACTCTAGTCCAGTTGTAACTTTGACCTTTACTGCTCTGTGCTGCTTCTAGTGGTGGTCCCCTCAATCATTATTTATATATAATTTTGTCATGATAACCACATGATGGGTATCCAAGTTGCCAACCCTGCATATAAAGTTTAAGACTGGTGAATCTGAAACCCTGAAAGTAACAGGATTTTTATTCAGAATAGGTAAGGAAATATATGGAATAATAAGAAGAAAAACAAGGAGCTTTGCAAGGAAAGTAAAGAATAATGGACGGGGGACTCACTTTTGGAGGAATACAGTTAGCTTATAAATACGTGGGAAAAAATGTACAAGTTTCCTGTAGTTTGAAAAATTCAAACCAAAGCAATAAGATATCTTTTTTTTAACCCTTTGGCAAAAATGTAAAGTGATAACTAGTGCTTTTAAGGTTTCAGGGCCACTGGTATATACACACTTTGCTCCTGTAATTAAGTGTTACAGCCTTCGTGGTGAGTTAATCTCATATAGTGATTTATAGTTCATATATATGCACTTTGATTTAGCAGTCCTATCTGTGCCTCCATACCAAAGAAATAACAGTACCACCATTTATTTTATTGAATTGACAAATGGTAGACTACATTTAATAAGGATTTTCTCTGTGAAAACAAGCTGGTGGTTAAAAGTATTTAACTTAAAGACTATTTTGATAGACATTAGTTCAGTTTTACTTATAAAAGCACCTACTGTATTATAAAGAATACTCTGGGCTGGTAGCATGCAGTGAACTTTTCCAAAAAACAGTCTCTTAGAAGTGTTGCCTCAAGATTATTGTTAAGAGTCAGTATTTATTAATGATGCCTCTTATTTTTAGACTGGGCATTTAGCTATGGAGACCTTGCTGTCCCTTACTTCTAAACGAGCAGGAGATTGGTTTAAAGAAGAACTCCGGCTTTTGGGTGGTCTGGATCATATTGTAGATAAAGGTATGACATAAACACATATAATATTTTTATGTGTTAATTTTAACCTGAAGAAAATATTCTGTGTACGTACTTCAAAAAACTACTGCATCAATTTAAAAAGATCTTCTTTTAGGAGCATCTTGCAAGTCTTGAACTTTTAAAGGAAAGGCCATTAACACTTTGATATTGGAGAATTATGGAAATAATTATAATAAAAGGCTCATGTATTTCAACATCACAGAGTTTTAGGAAACTTAGAATAAATAATGTTCAGAGAGGTTCCAGCATACTCATGTGTGAACAGATGGCTTTAGTGTTAGCTAAGGTGATAGATATTGAGGTGATGAGACCTGCTAATTTTATATCCATTTCGTTTCTCCTAGTGAAAGAATGTGTGGATCATTTAAGTAGAGACGAAGATGAAGAGAAACTGGTAGCCTCATTATGGGGAGCAGAAAGATGTTTACGAGTTTTAGAAAGTGTAAGTATGGACATCTATGTTGGGAAAGTTGTTTAATTTAATTATGATTGTGTGTGGGAGACTATCATATTTTACATTAAATATCCCCAAAGTTTTACTTTTGTTAATCCAAATTGAAATTGTTACACCAATTAAGCAGCCAATGTTAATGAACAAGTTAAATAATTAGTTCCGTTTATGTGTATCGTCACTCTTTGGGAAACCTTGTATGTCAAGTTTGTTTTTATTTCAAAAGGTTATTATTCTTTCCTTAATGTGGAATTCTTAAATATATTAACTTGTTTGTGGGAAATGATAGTTAAGAGCTGTCAGGTTTTGTTTTTTAATTAGTAAGGATTTCCTTGATTTAGCTATTTGGGTCACATGGTTTATAATCACAGCTTATGATAACGTTTGGCTTTGAGGAATGATACTCTTGAACTGTGTGTGCCGTAAGTATATTTGTTAATTTGACTTTTATGAATGATTTAACGTAGTTCAGTGTAGGTTACAAGTTATGCTGCCGGTGTGTTTCAGAATGAATAGATTGTGTATTGACCACACTGGATTAGTGACGTACTTTTTGAAACATCTTTGGGAAAATAATCTAGTGTGAATTAAAAGTTCCTGAAAAGACAAAATTAAAAATTGTTCTTTCTAGCTTTTAGAGTGCTTCAAGTGCCTTAGATTAAACAGATACCATTTTTTTATTCTAAATGAATCCACTTAGGACTTTATTAGTTTCTAAGTTAGAAACTGCTCTTTTCTGATACTGAGAGTGATTGGTAATTCATGATAGTGAATGTGTAGTGCAGAATGTGTTACTTGTGAGCAAGCAATTATAACAGTGTTTTTTAATTTTGTAATAAAGGAATAGCTCTTGTATTTTAAATCTGGGACATGTTGGTTATTCCCTTAGATGACAAGGGCTGATTCTTTCATATCTTTGTCTTTAATAGTACAAAGAATATATATTGTATGTGAATGAATGAAAATTATGGATTACCACAATTATTTCAAATTTTTCCCTTTTAGGTAACAGTGCATAATCCAGAGAATCAAAGCTACTTGATAGCATATAAAGATTCACAACTCATTGTTTCTTCGGCTAAGTAAGTTTTACTTAAATAATCATGCTGTTTATTGGGGTGTCTGGGCGGTACAGTTGATTAAGTATCTAACTCTTAGTTTCTGGTCAGGGTCATGAGATCAAGGCCCATTGTTGGGCTCCACACTAAGCAGGATGTCTGTTTGAGATTTTTCTTTCTCTCTCCCTTTGCTCCTCCTGCTGTGTGCTTGCTCTCTCGCTTTCTAAAATGAATAATTTTTTTAAAAATACATATCATGATATTAAAGCATTTGAGTTGACCATAAAGGAAATATGATTGCTTCGCCTTCCTTCATAAAATACTTCTGTCAAGTTCTGGGAACTAGAAGTAGTACAGTATAGTACAAAAGTTAGGAGTATACATTCTGGAGCCAGAATGAGTAAATGTGGATCCCACCTTCATGACTCCAGCCCTGTCACCTAGGGCAAGTCATTCACTTGCTACAAGTTGTTCAGAAGGGGGTAATAATTACATTTACCTACCTGAGGTTGTTGTCACAATAAAGAGATCATATATATGCTAATTTGTGTTAAACTATATACGAAATTTTAGAAGATATGTTTGTTAAATATTATGTGTATGTGTAATTTTACGTATTTTAAAATATTTTAAATGATGTTTAAATGTCTCATATATTGTGTAAAGTACCTGTTAAGGTATTTATATATGTAAAGGCCTAAACAGTTCTTAGCTTAGTAAGAACTAAGTGTTAGTCCTTATTTTTATTGTAAAAATTTATTGTAAATTTATTGTAAAAAGGTCATTACCTTTTCTAAACTAACCCTCTTCTGTCCTTCATACCTATTTTTCCAGATCTCCATGCAGGTCCCCCTATTTCACTCTCTCTGCCCAATTTGCATGACATCAGGCTAATGCTATCACCTTAGTTCATGTAAAATTTCCAGTTCTGTCTCCAATCTTGGCTCGAACTTAGTACAACAGGTTCTTACTGGTATCTCCATCCTAGTTCTTGATATTTCTGCCCTAGTTGTCTGGCTTCCAGCCTGTCCACCACAATACCACAGCGGCTTGACTTTTTAAAAATAATCCCAAATGCCAAATCTCTGATTTCTTATTGTCTTTGAATGTGTATCCAAAGTCCTTGGAATAATATCAGAAGGCCACTGTAGCAGGCTACAACTTCATCTGTTTTTTTAATCTCTTATTTTGGTACATTTCAAACATAGACAAAACAGTATGATAAATCCTGATGTACATGCCATTCAGCTTGAGTAATCACTACCCAGGGCCGGTCTGTTTCCATCTGTAACCCTGTTCATAACCTTTCTATATTATTTTGAAGCAAATTACAGATTTTATATAATTCATTAAGTACTTGAGTATATATAATCTCTTAAAAAGGGGACTCTATTTTATTTTAAAGATTTTATTTATTTATTTGTCAGAGAGATAACAAGTAGGCAGAGAGGCAGGCGGCCGGGGCGGGGGCGGGGGGGGGGAGCAAGCTCCCTGCTGAGCAGAGAGCCCAGTGCAGGGCTCCATCCCAGGTCCCTGAGATCATGACCTGCGCCAAAGGCAGAGGCTTAACCCACTGAGCCACCCAGGTGCCCCAAAACAGGACTCTTTTAAAAGATGTGACACAATACTGTTTTCATACCTTATAAATTATTGATTGCTTAATATTATATGCCCAGTCAGTATTCAGGTTTCCGATAGTCTCAGATTTCTAGTAGTCTTTAGTTTACAATAGATCTGTATATTTCTCCTCTCCTTTTTTGCCTTGTATTTGTAAATTTTCTATCACAGTGCCCTTAAGTCATGTATTCTAGTTGTTTGATACCAGAGTTTTATCTTCCCTTACCAAGAATTTGCAAGTTAAATCAATTTATTTCTTTTAAAATGTCTCTCATATACTTTATGACCCCTGACAGGTGTCTTCCAGAAGGAAGTAGGGATGCCTGGGTGGCTCAGTCGGATGAGCATCTGCCTTCGGCTCATGTCATGATCTCAGGGTCCTGGGATCAAGCCCCACATCGGGCTCTCTGCTCAGTAGGAGCCTGCTTCTCCCTCTCTCTCTGCCACCTGCTCTCCCTGCTTGTCTCTCTGTCAAATAAATAAAATCTTTAAAAAAGAAACAAAAGGAGGTATTTAATATGATAGTTTTCATCTCTTTCATCATAAATAGGAATTTTCTGTCAGATGTTTTAGAAGTGGCAGTGGAGGTCAGAATTGGATGTTTGTGAAATATCACTCCTTTGGCTCTTTGAACTTTTCAGTAGGACCCTGATAAATACAGAGAGAGCATATTGAAAGATTAAAATGGTACACCCCTGTTATTCTCCCCTCATGTACCAACTCAGACTGTGATTTAGTTCATTACTACTAAAGGCAGTTAACAATAACAGCATGATAGTTCTGGCTAACATCTTCAAACATCTAAACACCAAGTTATTTTATATTAGACATGAGAAACACCTTCCTAACCATACGGTACATTTTAAGGAGAGGCTAGAGAGGCATTAGATACAGTGCAGTTTTCTTTGAGGGATTTGTATGGTGTATATAGTACATAAGGAATCAACTGACTGAGTCAGCTTCATGTCTAATAGACTTTTTTAAATTAATGGATCTGGTGATTTAAAGAGAGGCTTCAGAAATACTAGAGTCACTTAAAGATTACATTTCCTTGTTATTTTGGATAGCAGCTTGAGAATCCTTGGGATGTAGCTGATACCCTATGTGGCTGCCAGGAGACATGTCAGTTAAATGACCTCATGTTAAAAAACATGATTAGCTCTAATGTTGATGAAGTATTTAATACCATCTATTTATGGTTATTTATTATGCATTATTAACATAAATAATACTCTGTACTGCTAAGAGCTTGCATCTTAAATGAAAAACATCTGAATGAAATTCAGAAATGTCAAGTGTTCTTATAGTTTTATCTTGTGTGGAGAGGGATGGTGGTAGGTCTCTTTTGTTGGAGAGATTGGTAAAATGGGAACAACTTTAAGTAGTATAAGTGTAAACTTATGCATTGAGTTTAAAATTATCAGGTTTTCTCAAAATTTAGCACTTAGTGTGTTATTAGACACATTTGGTATATGACTAAATAGTTAATACATTATAGCTTCTGGAGTAGAAAGAGAAATTAACTTTGCAGCATTTATGAGAGATTTAAAATGTTAAGGTCCAAGTAAATAGAAATTCTTAGTATAACTAATTTTGTTTAGCATAATAGTCTATATTTTGTTTTCTCTTAAGAGCATTACAGCATTGTGAAGGATTGATTCAGCAGTATAACCGTGCTGAGAACAGTATATGCTTACCTGACAGTAAGCCTCTGCCTCACCAGAATGTAACCAACCATGTGGGCAAAGCAGTAGAAGACTGCATGAGGGCCATCATCGGGGTGTTGCTCAATTTAACTAATGATAATGGTAAGTAATTTAATTTTCTACATGTATTCTCACTGAAAGCTTGTATGTTACATGTAAAAACAAGTTATTCCCCTTGTTTCTTAATGTAGTGATTTTTTAATTGCCATCGTATAATTCACTTACTCATGTATAGATGTAACTACTTTGAGGGTTAATATTTTCAGGACCAGGGGCACCTGGGTGGCTCAGTGGGTTAAAACCTCTGCCTTCCGCTCAGGTCATGATCCCAGAGTCCTGGGATCGAGTCCCGCATTGGGTTCTCTGCTCAGCAGGGAGCCTGCTTCCCTTCCTCTCTCTTCTGCCTACTTGTGATCTCTGTCTGTCAAAAATATAAATAAAATCTTAAAAAAAAAAAAATTTTTTTTTCAGGACCAGCCTGGTAGCTATATGGAGGCACCCAGGAGCCCAGTTGGTTGGGCAGCTGCCTCCTGCTCAGGTCATGATCCCTGGGTCCTGGGATCGAGCCCCGCATCAGGCTCCCTGCTCCATGGGGAGCCTGCTTCTCTGCCTCCTCTGCCTGTTGCTCTGCCCACTTGTATTCTCTCTCTCTCTCTCTCAAATAAAAAGTTCTGGGGCGTCTGGGTGGCTCAGTGGGTTAAGCCTCTGCCTTTGGCCCGGTCATGATCTCGGTCCTGGGATTGAGCCCCACATCAGACTCCCTGCTGGGCAGGGATCCTGCTTCCCCCGCTCTCTGCCTGCCTTTATGCCTATTTATGATCTCTCTCTGTCAAATAAATAAATAAAATCTTTTTTTTTTTTTAAGTCTTAAAAAGAAGTAGCTACATGTTTCTAACCTTTAAGTTCTATGTTAATGAATATTGGTTATTAGTGTCACATAGAAGAATCAGTAACAATTTTCACATTGTTAACATTTCTTACTTCAGAGTGGGGCAGCACCAAAACAGGAGAACAGGATGGCTTGATTGGCACAGCAATGAACTGTGTGCTTCAGGTTCCAAAGTACCTACCTCAGGAGCAGAGATTTGATATTCGAGTGCTGGTGAGTTGGAGTGACTGTTTCAGAAAGCAGTATTTGATCTATTGAGTTGATAAACTTACTGGTTTTGGGTTTAAGAACCAACTATTTGATATATTGTGGATTTCACTGGATTCCTTGTGAACATACCTTAATGTACAAAAGAGAGCTGTGAAGGGTTCTGTGCAAAAATTAAAAGTATAAGAACTAAAAGTAATGATTTTTAAGAAGCAGTGAAATCATTGGGAAGACCATTATCTTAATCTTACATACTGGTTTTTAACCATTTAGTGGGTGGTAAAACATTAAGTTTCTACTGTCAGCAGAAGTTACATGTATTATGTTGATGTGCTTTTAATTCTCACCTGTGGTGATATGCATATTTTAATTTTTGTAGGGCTTAGGTCTACTGATAAATCTAGTGGAATACAGTGCTCGGAATCGGCACTGTCTTGTCAACATGGAAACATCATGTTCTTTTGATTCTTCCTTCTGTAGTGGAGAAGGAGATGATAGTTTAAGGATAGCTGGACAAATTCATGCTGTTCAGGCTTTAGTGCAGGTAAGTAACAATTTCAAAACAAGCTAACACCTTCAGTTTGTGGATTGTCCAACTTCTTCATCAGTTGCACCTTTCCCTGCCTCTTCCTCCCTCCTCCCTGTGTGTGTGTGTGTGTGTGTGTGTGTGTGTGTGTGTGTGTGCGTGTGTGTCTTTCTGTCTGTCTGTCTCTCTCACCCTTATCAGTTCACTGAGAGGCACACTGGGTTAGAACTTATACCCTTCCTTACTTTACTCCACTGACAGTTCAACTATAATAATAATGACTCCTTAGGCATTGTTAGTGAAAAGCAGAAACAAGGTGTATTTGTTGATGAATCAAAAAAATTTTTTTTAATATTTTATTTATTTATTTGACAGAGATCACAAGTAGGCAGAGAGGCAGGCAGAGGGAGAGAGGCAGGCAGAGGGAAAGGGGGAAGCAGGCTCCCCGCCAATTAGAGAGCCCGATGTGGGGCTCGATCCCAGGACCCTGGGATCATGACCTGAGCTGAAGGTAGAGGCTTTAACCCACTGAGCCAGCCAGGCACCCCAAAAGATTTTTTTTTTTTTTTAAGATTTTACTTATTAACAGCCATCAAGAGAGGGAACACGAGGAAGGGGAGTGGGAGAGGGAGAAGCAGAGCAGGAAGCCTGATGTGGGACTCATTCTTAGCACCCCGATATCATGACCTGAGCCAAAGGCAGACGTTTAACGACTGAGCCACCCAGGTGCCCCTCAGAAGATTTTTAATAACAAATTAGGAATGAAGACCGAGCCCCAATCCTATCCAGTTCAGGTCCTTCAAGCATTTACTTCCTGGTCTGATCTGTGTCTAGTACTTTGTGTTCCTAAATATTGGGCCATAACTTTCCCGTTTCCCGGGTGAGGGAATACTTTTCGAAGTATATCTGTAGAGTAATTTCCTGGTCGGGGGCGGGGGGGTGGCACCTGGGTGGCTCAGTGGGTTAAGCCGCTGCCTTCGGCTCAGGTCATGATCCCAGGTCCTGGGTTCAAGCCCCACATCGGGCTTTCTGCTCAGCAGGGAGCCTGCTTCCTCCTCTCGCTCTGCCTGCCTCTGCCTACTTGTGATTTCTCTCTGTCAAATAAATAAATAAAATCTTTAAAAAAAAAAAAAAAGAATTATGTCAGGGGGCATCTGGGTGACTCAGTGGGTTAATCTTCTGCCTTCAGCTCAGGTCTTGATCTCAGGGTCCTGGGATTGAGCCCCGCATCGGGCTCTCTGCACAGCGGGGAGCCTGCTTCCTCCTCTCTCTTTGCCTGCCTCTCTGCCTACTTGTGATCTCTCTCTCTGTTGAATTTAAAAAAAAAAAAAAAAAAAAAATTTGTGTCAGGGGGCGCCTGTGTGGTTTAGTCAGTTAAGTATCTGCCTTTGGCTCAGGTCGTGATCCCGGAGTCCTGGGATGGACCCCAGCATTGGGCTCCTTATTCAGTGGGGGGCCTGCTTCTCCCTCTCCCTCTGCCCACCCCCTGACCTTGAGCTTTCGCTCAAATACATGAATAAAATCTTTTAAGAAAAAGAATTGTATCAATATGTATTTAAAACTTGATGTCTCAGATCTTATAAGAAACCGATAAATTACTAAACACTAAAAAAAGTAACTTAAAAATTGAGGGAATCCTAGGTGGCTCAGTCGATTGAGCATTTCCCTTTAGTTCAGGTCATGATCCCAGCGTCCTGGGATTGAGTCCACCATTGGACTCCTCCCTCAGAGGGTAACGTGCCTCTCCCTTTGCCTTCCTGTTCCCCTGCTTGTGTGTGCGGTCTCTGACAAATAAAATAAAAATCTTTAAAAATTTTTAAAAAATTGCTACTTCTGTGGGGTGCCTGGTTGGCTCAGTTGGAGGACATGTGGCTCGCTATCTTAGAGTTAGAAGCTTAAGCCCCACATTGAGTGTAGAAATTAAATAAACTTTAAAAAAATGAAATAAAAGTAAAAATTAATGTCCCCAATCCACCTGATCCCAGCCACTAAACATAGTCGCTCTCCTCAGTTTACACTTCTCCCAAAAAGCTGCAAGTGAGTGTTTGTTTCTTATGGTGGGCATTGCAGTTTTTAACTTTTTTTGCCAATCTAATAGGTTCCTAAGTACCTTTGTTATATGTTCAGAATTGGTAATGAACTGTCTACTTCATTGTTTCTGAAACCTTTGCTACCCTGTTAATCCTTTTGGCCTTTTTGAAACTAGTAATACCTGAAAGAAGGTAATCCACAACAACTTGATCTTTTTCTGATTCATAACTAGGACCCCATCATTCTCTTCTCAAATACTTTGATCTCAGGAGTTCTTTTACAGTATTAAAAATTACTGGGGACTCCAGAGAATTTTTGTTTATGTGTGTTTGATCTATTGATATTTACTGAATTTGAAATAAAAACTGAGAAAATGGGGCACCTGGGTGGCTCAGTGGGTTAAAGCCTCTGCCTTCGGCTCAGGTCATGATCCCAGAGTCCTGGGATTGAGCCCCGCGTCGGGCTCTCTGTTCGGCAGGGAGCCTGCTTCCTCCTCTCTCTCTCTGCCTGCCTCTCTGCCTACTTGTGATCTCTGTCAAATAAATAAAATCTTAAAAAAAAAAAACAGCTGAGAAAATGATAAAACAAAGACACTCCTTCCATTAGCAATCAGAGCAGTAACACAATCACATAGTATGTAGATCCTGGAAAACACTATACTTATGAGAGAATGAAAGAAGGCAGTAGTACTATAGATCTGATTTTGACCTCATAGATTCTCCAAAGGGGCTTTGGAGATCCCTAAATTTTAATACCACTTTTATATAAAATTCAAATTTTATTTTTTTAGGGGTATTAAAGTTTATATACCACTGTTCTCTATACTCAGCAAATTTTTGAGATCTACTTGGCATTTGCCTTGCTGGTGGTAGATTTTAGTAACTTGGAGTTTTTCCCAAATCATACAAGTAAATGCTTTCCAGACATTTATCTCTGTACCAGCACAAGGAAAATAAAGTACATGAAAGCAAGGAATTCAGTGGTTCCCTTTGAACTTAGTTTTCATTGTGTGCTTCCATTGTTAATAATATTAGTTGAAGTCCAGTTCTGAGTCCTCTTGAGACCTTTTACTTTTTATTTTTACTGGTGCTTATTTATCTCTTTATTTTTTTTTTTTTAAATATCTAACTATGAGAGCAAACAAGTAAGCTAAGCCCGCAGGGCAGATGGCGGGGAGGGGCAGAAGGTGAGACAATCTTTTTTTTATTAAGATTTTATTTGTCAGAGAGAGAGTACTCACGCACAGGCAGGGGGAGCCAGCGGCACCCAGGGGGAGAACCAGGTTCCCTGCTGAGCAAGGACCCTGGTGTGGGACTTGATCCTAGGACCTTGGGTCATGACCCAAGCTGAAGGCAGACTTTAAACCCACTGAGCCCCTGGACGTGTCCCTTGTTTATCTCTTTAAATTTCTTTCTAAAAAGGCCATGTTGCTTTCCCCAGTATTACTTAGTTTTATTTAGTGTCCTTTTTTTCTTAATTTATTCAGTTTGCTCAGGCTTAAGAAATTTGCTGTACATCAAGTTGGTATTTTTTGCTTGAATTATCCTGTCATTATTATGCAATTTAAGGGCAGGTGTTGAGATTTGCACTCTTACAAACAATGCCTGTATCATTAGTAGGTATATTTAGTTTACTTGATCGAATCCCAGTAGCATTTATACTTTCCTTTTTGCCTTCAGTTCTAGAGCAAAAGTTCCTATTATTAACTTACTCTTTTATGTTTATTTTATTTTTTTTTAAAGATTTTATTTATTTATTTGACAAAGAGAGAGCACAAGCAGGCAGAGAGAGACAGGGAAGCAGGCTACCCGCTGAGCCCCGATGCGGGGCTCGATCTCAGGACCCTGAGACCACGACCTGAGCCTAAGGCAGAGACTTAAACCACTGAGCCACCCAGGCGCCCCTAACTTACTCCTTTTAACCAGACCGCATGCTTCTTAGGGTTAGTGATCTTAAAAGCAAACATAACTTTATATTTGGGTGCATACATATTGCTTGATGTTGTTTTAATGACCTTCAAAAATAATTTTTATCAGCTATTCCTTGAGCGAGAACGAGCAGCCCAGTTGGCAGAAAGTAAAACAGACGAATTGATCAAAGATGCTCCCACCACTCAGCATGATAAGAGTGGAGAGTGGCAAGAGACAAGTGGAGAAATACAGTGGGTATCAACTGAAAAGACTGATGGTACGGAAGAGAAACATAAGAAGGAGGAGGAGGAGGATGAACTTGACCTCAATAAAGGTACATTTATTTTAAATCGTGTATTCAAATTCAGAATGTTTTCTCCTTTTTTTTTTTTTTTTTTAAAGCTTTTATTTATTTATTTGACAGATCACAAGTAGGCAGAGAGGCAGGCGGGGGTGGGGGGCGGGAAGCAGGCTCCCTGCCAAGCAGAGAGCCTGATGTGGGGCTCAATTCCCAGACCCTGGAATCATGACCTGAGCCGAAGGCAGAGGCTTTAAACCACTGAGCCACCTAGGCGCCCCTGTTTTCTCCTTCTGAAACATTTTTAATTCATGTGTTGTCATAATCTTGCTATTATTTTATGGCCTGTCTAGTTCAGTGTAGACAAGCTTTAGTATTTCAGTGCTCATAGCAGTTCTTTGCTGGCTTCCTAGCAGTGAGGAAGGCACACGTGCAGTGCAGGAAAGGTCTGCCTTTTCTTCCTGCTCTGGCCTTTCTTTAATCACCTAAAAGAGAGTGGTTGAACAATAGGACTCCTAAAGGTTTTTACAGTTTTGAAATTTTGATTCTTGTATGAGCCTCACTTTATAAATTGAGATCTACTATCATAAACTACGGTAATAGTTCTCAAATGGTATGTCGTGGCTTGGAAGCACAGTAAGGAATACACTGATGGAGATGTTACATTTATTATCTCTTGTCAACAACTGGTATTGGATTTACTGTTTATGCAAGTCTGCAGGATAGTCATTTGTCACCCAGGTTATAAGATTGAATAATGTTTAGCCTCAACCAAGCTAGGAAGCAAGTCCCAGCAAATGTCTTTTTCTGAGCCTAGTCTTGTTCTCTTATGCCCACTTTTCCACTAATGGGATTAGTTCTGATATTGTAAGAAATTGCTGTTCCGTCTTCTAAGTGTTCATGTTTCCTTTGGCATAATATTTTTGGTTGCTTAGCAGTCTTTTTTAATAACGGCTCTGTTGGGGTAAGTGTTAGCTTGTGAGGACTACTGTAATGAAGTACTGTAGACTGAGTGGCTTAAACAACAGACGTGGGTTTCCTCACAGTTCTGAAGGATCCGCATGTCAGGGTTGGTCTCAGGCTTGACTCTCCAAGCTTGGATTGTAGATGACCATCTTTTGCCTATCTTTTTAGATAGTCTTCCTTCTTTGTATATCTTTTTTCTAATTTCCTGTTATGAGGATGGCAGACAGAGTAGGCCTCCACCCCAGTGACCTCATTTAAACTACCTCTTTAATTAAACGCTCTATCCAAGTGTAGTTTGTACCCTGGGGTACTGGGGGTTAGGAGCTAAATATATGCAAGGAGTGGGGCCATAGTTCAGCACGTAACAAGGTAAAATTCACCTTTTTAAAGTGAATAATTGAGTGGTTTTCAGTACATTTACAAGTTTGTGCAACCCATCACCGCTCTGTAATTTCAGAACATTTTCATCACCCCCAAAAGAATCCCTATACCCATTTAGCAGCCATTACCCTCTGTTCTCCCCTCCCCAGCCAGTGGCAACCACTAATTCTGTCTCTAGATTTGCCTTTTCTGGACATTTCATGTAAATGGAATAATATGTAGCCTTTTGTGACTGGCTTCTTTCACTTAGCTTAATGTTTTCAAGGTTCAGTCATGTTGTAACATGTTATTAGTACTTAATTCCTTTTCATAGCCAAATACTCCATTGTAGGTGTGTACCACACTTTATCTAGTTATCAGTTGATGCATGTTCGGTTGTGTCCACCTGTGGCTCTTAAGAATGATGCTGCTGTGACATAGCATTCATGTACAAGTTTTTGTATGAACATATATTTTTACTTCTCTTGGGTGAAAGTGCTGGATTATTTAACTCAGTGTTTAATATTTTAAGGAACTACCATGCTCTTTTCCAAAATAACGGCTTCATTTTACATTCCTACTGCCCATGTGTAAGCGTTCTGGTTTCTCCAAATCCTTACAAATAGTTATTTGTCTTTTTTATTTTAGCCATCCTAGTGGGTATGAAGGTATATGTCACTTGATTTGCAGTTCCCTGTTGAATAAATAGTGTCAAGCATGGTTTCACTTGCTTTTTGCTCATGTACATATCTCCGTTGTTTTTTCACTTTCTTGATGCTGTCTTTTGAAACACAAAATTTTTAAGTTTGATGTTCAGTTTATCGGAGTTTGTCACATTTGGTTTTGGGGTGTTACCTAAGAAGCAGTTTCCTAACCCAAGGTCATAAAGATTTAGTCCTTTATTTCCGTCGAAGAGTTTTATGGTATTTGTGCTTATATTAAGGTCCCTCTTCCATTTGTGTAATTTTTTGTTAATTTGTGTGGATATCCCATTTTCCTAGCGCTGTCTATCAATGTTTAAGGAGTTCTGAAGAAAAGATAACTAACAGAATTGTTGGTGTTCTGGGTAGGGTTGTTTTTTTTGTTGTTGTTGTTTGGTTTTGGTGATATACTGTTACAGTTTTGTGTTTAAATATTCTCAGCCCTTCAGCATGCTGGCAAACACATGGAGGATTGCATTGTGGCCTCATACACAGCACTACTTCTTGGGTGTCTCTGCCAGGAGAGTCCAGTAAGTAATAGTTCAGTATTGTTTTATGTGTCTTAAAAAGATTCCCTTGTGACAACTTTGTACCATCACCTAATTAACTTATGTATTACTGTATTTTCCCCCCTGTTAAAACTTTCAAATATTTGGTAAACTTTTTTATAATTCTTTTTAATTTCATGATTTTAAAGGTACATTCCAAATGAGAAAGTTTTTGAGTGATGAATGAATTGATTTACATGGCTTTCATTGAAGTAAAAGCATAATATAAAACCTATGCTCAGCTGGCTTAAGATGGGAAAGTATAGTCTCAGTGATATTATGTGCTATCTATCTTTAAACCCTACTGTTCTCTGCATGTTGTCTTGTGGTAGGTCTCCTCTTGGCCCCATGCTGGCTCCGGCTGCATGTCTCTTCTAGTTAAATAATGTCCAACAGAAGAAGGTGGCCTCTTCATGTCTGTTTCTTTTTAAGAGCAGTGTTTTTTTTCCCTCTGGGATCGCTCCACACCCACTGTACCAAGTAGAGCTCCCCTTATCTTGGCCAGCATTGGCTCACGTGACTTTTGTTTGAACCACTTATTGGCAAGGAAAATAGGATCATTAAAGATTTCAATTATGATGATTTAACTGGTAGTGTTAGTGTCCGGTTGGTGGGGCTGAGTGAGCAGCACGGAAGCAGAGGGTTCTGGCTGTTGGGACAGTCATTGGGAGACTTCTTAAAGGGAAAGGTCTAGTGGAAGAGCCAAATTTTAAAATGAAAAGGAGGTTCTTTTCCTTAGGAGCCAAGGGCATTCAGGAGGCAAGAATGGAAGTTTGTTCTGTAGTGAAAGGGTTAGCTTCTCTTTTGTGTTTTTTGTTTTTCTTTTTCCTGACTCCCTGTCTCTTCCATATTTATATTACAGTCAAGCTCTGATCTAAATGCATAGTAGCCTGCTCCACTGTGGTCCTTGCTGGCACCATGGCTTTCAAGAACAAGACCAAAGTTCTCATCATTGCTGTGGAGGTCCTGCAGGATCTTTATCCCCTTTCCTGAAATCTTTTCAGCTCAGTCCTTTTCCTTATTTCCTTCAAGTCAGAGATTTTAAGGGCAAATGAGAAACATACATCAAGCAAAGGGAAAGAGGGAGAGGGACGTCTCCAAAAAACAATGGGCATACTATTTAATGATTTTTTAGGTATTCTATTTTGCACACACCCTAGTTTCAGTTGTGTTCTTTTTTAAATAATGGGTGTAGACATTAACTTATGATACTGGCACATGTGATTTATCTTTGGCCATTTTTGTCATATGAATGTCATGTACCTATTCATCGGTATCTCTTTTCTAAAGAGATCATAAGGTCCTTAAGTTCTGGGCAATGTTGTGAATTCATAGAACTCTAGATGTCATTATTGCCTTGTGGGGAGTCATTATGATTACCTGCTCCCCCCCCCCAAAAAACTGGGTGATATACAAAATGTAAAGGAAATTGGTTTGCTGAATGTGTAAGTGGAAGAGAAACGAGAAAGCAGGTCATTGTACTATAGTAAAGGCTGCTTAATGGAAGCCCAGGGGATTGGGTTGTCTTCCATTGCACACATGGAAGCTGTATAGTTTCCATCAGGATTGCCCTTATGACATTCATCTGGTGCATTGCAGTGGTCAGTCTCCTCACTGGTCTTTGTCTTTTCTGCTCTCTTGACTCTGTTCCTGAAATCTTGGACACTGCCACCACAGCTGACTTCCCAAAGAGCACATCTGATCATTACGCTCTACCAATCTTTCTTGGTTTACCATCAGTTAGGGAATCATGACTTTGTTTACTGCTACGAGTAAAACTTGTTAAAACTTCTTCTGCTTTTTCGAAATCTGTCATACCCATTGGGTATTTTCTAAATTTCCCAGATAGGCCATGCCATTTCTCATTTTTTTTAAGTTTATTTAAGTAATCTCTACATCCAATGTGGGACTCAAACTCACAAATCCGAGATTGAGTTTTATGCTTTTCTGAAAGAGCCCCTCTCATTTTTTTCTTTTTGTACCTACTGTTCTCTGTTTAAAAACACATGCTATGACTCCCCTTCCCATGCCCCAGCCACAGTATGTTGGATTCTGTAGAGAATATTGATAGAAAAGGGTTTTATTGAGGGTTTCACTCAAAACCTCGGGTCTGTTCATTTATTTTGTATCATAGCAATGCACTTCTCTACTGAGTGGCCTTTGTAGCCGCTGAAGCTACTGCTCTTCCTACCGTCATGCTGTCTTCCTGGAATTATTTAAAGACATTCTTAAACCCAGCTTTCCTTTAGCTGTGTAGTTTCCATTGGGATTGCCCTATAACATTCACCACTCCAGTGATTGATGTTGCATAATTTAGCATATGGTTACTTAGTAACATTCATTAGATCTTTTCTGAAACTGTATTCATACTATTTTATCATTTCAAAAGTACACTGACAAAAAATTTTTTTTAAAAAGAGAGCGGGAGGGATGCTTGGGTGGCTTAGTCACATTGGTTTTATATATGTGTGTGTATATAGCAATGTCCTCTGCTGGCATTGCTGACATGCCAGCATGCAATGCCAGCTGACGTTCTCTCATGAAATAAGATTATCTTTGGAAAGATCTGGTTAATTCCCAGCCTACATAGGAACATTTTTATTAGGAGGATTTTTATTATTCCATAAGCACCAGAGTACATTCTCAGTTTCCCCCTTATTTTCTTGACATTGCTTCCCACCCCAACACACATATACTCAGCAGTGCATTTTATTCTTTCAGGCATTTTTCTGTATACTTAACAAAAGTAAATATGGATACAGGTGTAGCGTTTGCCAGTTTTACCTTTCTGAGCATGGGATGGAATAGGGAATGCACCCATACACACACACAAAAGCAGAGTTTAGGAGGGTGGAAAAGGCAATGGCATATTAAACAAGGAGATCAAGGACCTTGTAGAAGTTTGGAAGAAGGTATGTGCCCAAACCAGTAACATGGTGCAGGGTGCAAACTCCTGTTTGCTGCCACCTGACCAGTATATCTTTGATCTCTTTTCTCAGATCAATGTGACCACTGTGCGAGAGTATCTGCCAGAAGGGGATTTTTCAATAATGACAGAGATGCTCAAAAAATTCCTGAGCTTCATGAATCTTACTGTAAGTAGCTTCTGTTGCAGTTTCTGTGGTCATAAATATGATGCATTAATGACTGTAGAAATGAAAATCCTGTATGGCCCTCATGACTAGAAGCAAAAAGGGATTTTCTTGTGATGTGTTGTTTTAAGATAATAGAATAGCAATATATTTGGCCATAATAATTAACAATTATCAAAGCCACCGTTTAATCTTAGTGTTTTGATTTGTAGTGTTCAGTTTAGTGAAGCTAAAAAAATTTAAGCTTTGATTTGATGCTTGTTAAATATTAACTGTTCCTTCCTCTTTCCCCTCTCACGCTCCCTTCAGTGTGCTGTTGGAACCACAGGCCAGAAATCTATCTCTAGAGTGATCGAATACTTGGAACATTGCTAGCTGCTTTACCTTTGCTTCAGGTGCTCGGTAATGCTGGAGCTATTCTTAGACAAAGAAAAGTCATGAAAGAAGTCCTTGAAGATATACCAAGAACATTCATCAGTATCATTCGTGTTTGGATTTTTAAGGCCACCTGATTTCTTCGCCATGCATTCTGCATTTGCTGAATGACAGTTACTACATCAATCTGCAACTATCAAAAATGAGGGAAAAGGTTCAGGCTGTTAACAATTCCGTGCAGTATTTAAATACACTTAACTTTGGCAGAGTTTATACTCTCCCCTTGTTCTCTTGCTTTATTCTGGGCAAGTTCTAAGGGGAAAATTTGTGCTGCTGTTAGTGCAACTGCTGTGTATGTTGAGCCACTGTTGTCATGCCAGCCAGGTGCAAAGGCAGCTTAGCTACTGAGGTATCGAATGTTTTGAGGACATTCTAGACAACAGCTTAGTTCCTTTTTCAGGCTCATTTGCTTTTGCTTTTTTGTTGAATGATTCCAATCGTAAATAAAGCTTTTAATAATTTTGTGAATTTTTTTTCGTTGTTGTTCCCTGAACTACTGTCTATATTTAAAATTAGATGGAATCCAAAGACACAAGGGATTAATAGTATATTTTTTTATTTTTGATTTGGTTTGGGTTGTTGAACTATTTTTCACTTTTGAGACCATAACCATATTATCATACCATGATGAATCGTAGCTGTAGACACAAGAAAACCGACAACAGTTTGATGGAATATTATGTAAGATGATGTGCCCTGTTAAAGGATGAAGCAAGATAGACAAACCCAGGGTAGTTTCAGCTTAATACTAGAGGAGGCTCTTGAAACATTAAGTTTGGAGGGAGGACTCTCTAGATATATTTTCTAATGTTCAGTACAGTCATATAAGGAAGCTAAAACACCAATGTGGAATTCATGTTTCCAGATAATATGTATATTCTTCTATAGAGTGACAGGATCAAATGCATAAACGCAAAGCCTTAAATTGCTGGTTCAGAGAAGATCCTTTTTTTCATTCAGATTCTTAGTTCATAGAACAGTGTGTTTGGAAAATAGTCATGGAACACACAAAACACATATTTAATTTCACAACATTGCAAATCTTTGTGTTAATTATTATTCAGTCCACTGGTTAAACTTTTTTGTTGTTGTTGATTGGGCCTGAATACAGGCTTTCCAGAGATTTCTTTCATTAATACTTTTAAATACCTTTCAGGTAGTTATATCATGTTTCTTCATTGGATTTATAAAACTTGAAGCCATAAAAAATATTAGTTTGGTGTGTATTGAGGAAAATAGCTTAAAGTCTAACTGTTACTCATTTAGACTTTGTTATTTCCTTGTATAAAGTGACAAATCGGGGCTCTTGTATCAGTGCCAGCTGTAATGTTTTTTAAATACAGTGGCTGCCTTCTATTGTCTTCCTATTTTTGATAATGCAGATTGTTGGGAAATCTATAAGGAAGTAACTGATTCCAGGCAAATTGTTTTCTTCCTCCTACCCACCCAACCCCCACCCATCACCTTTTAACAGCATAGTTACGCCAGTGTAACTTGGGAAAGATTGAGGTTTTATTTGCCCTGAGTATAAAAGCTAGCTTAGCAAACTTTTAAAAGTATATCAATAAGTGATATTCATAAAATTGAATTAGTTAGATATATTTTGTTTAATAATTTTAAAGTGCATTGATATTTATTAATCATTGGATTTAGGAAGAGGAACAGATTTTTGGTAAAAACTGACTTGTGGCAGATGGTAAAGAATATTACAAAATGTTTGGATGAGAACAATCAGGGCGAACTACACTTTTCTGTTACACTGGTAATCATTTGAGAATTGATTTACCTCAGTGTTTAACAGTTTTTTGTTTTGTTTTGTTTTTTAAATAATAACTAATTGTCAAGCACTGATAGAGATGCAGACTTTGGTGGGGGGTGGTGGGGGAGAAATCACCTCACCAGCTGCAGTGCATTTGTGTGTTTTTAACCCTCAGAGAACTCTGCATTTTAGGGTACTTGAGGCTGACTTGCAAATTAAAGTTTTAAAGTAACCTTTTTTTCCATTGTAAATATTTCTGTAAATACTACCAATTGGAAATTAGAACAGTAGAGTACTTTTCTGAATCCAATCCTATTTTTATTTTATACAGTATTTCTCAGCTGTGATCTTTGGAGCAAAAGCCAACGGCAGGAAAAAAATAGTTTGTACCAGTTTCATGAAGTATGTCTTTGGGTTTTTGTAAATAATTTTAACTCAAATAAAATTGCTACTTTCAATACACATGTTGTCTTTAACATAAATCTATTGAACTGTTTTGGAGGAAGAAGTCTCATGAATTTGATACAGCTGACCAAGGGGAAACATGATGTGTTATGTGACTTTCCCTTCAACATACACATAAAAACCAATTTTTGTTAAACATTATGTACTTCTCCATGTTCTTAATGCTTCTCTAAATGTAATGTCAGTTCTCAGAAACACGGGTTCATTGAGGATGATGACTTTCTGCTTGTATAGTTATGCCCTTGATACATTTATTAAGTTAGTTGCCTTAGTCTTTTTGCCTGAGTATGACCCAAAACTTCTTTTTTACTTTTTTACAGTTGCTTTTTAGTTCAGTTTTCTTCTTGTCAGACTTTTAAGTTTCCTGCATGGAATACAAGTGGATTCCTCAACCTCTCCTTACTGCTTTTAATCACAAAACTAGATTAAAGGATATCTTCTGTGAGTTCCCCATCCACTTTACCCCTTCCAGCCATAAACAGTGTATAACCCTGTTTAAGAGTGCAGACTGTGGCTCTAGAAAGACCTAAACCATATACATATATTTGGAAACCAAGTGCTGATGTATGTTCGAGCAATTTCCCAAACTTTGATTCTACTTACTCAGCTAGAAGATGGGGCTCCTGCTTGCTTCAGGGTTGGGAAGACTCGGGGAGACTGCATGTGAAGCAGCGGCGCACGGTGCTCCAACGTAGATCCAAGTAAATGGGAGCTTTCACCAAACAGTTCTGTTCACACACTGTCAGGAAATTAAAATGTTCTCAACAATGGAGTAGACTACCGTGACTATTTCAGACATCTGGGATAATGGCTTTCATACTGCTGAGGCCATTGGGTTTGGATCCCTTAAACTGCAAGTCTCTAAAATTATTTTCAAAATTGTTAATATCTTGGTAGTGACTAAAGCAGGGAGAAAATCAAACAAACTTGAGTGATTATTAAAATGTTTCCAAACATGTCCTTCCAGTTTTCTTACATTGGAAGGAAGGACCGGAAGAGGTTTGCACAATTCACTGTCAGTTAATGGTCTTCTGATATTGGATGCATAGATTAATAACTTGACCTAGAAAATCTTTATTTTTAAAGGTTTTTTTTTTTTTTTTTTAGTAATCTCTACACCCAACATGGGGCTCAAACTCATGACCTTGAGGGTTGCATGCTCTTCCAACTAAACCAGCTAGGCACCCCTAGAAAATCTTTAAACTGAACAAAGAATTTTAATGGTAAGTGTTTTAGGGGTGCCTGGGTGGCTCAGTGGGTTAAGCCTCTGCCTTCGGCTCAGGTCAAGATCTCAGGGTCCTGGGATCGAGCCCCGCATCAGGCTCTCTGCTCAGCGGTGAACCTGCTTCCTCCTCTCTCTGCCTGCCTCTCTGCCTACTTGTGATCTCTGTCAAATAAATAAATAAAATCTTTAAAAAAAAAAATAGTGTTTTGGTCAAACCTCTATTTCCTTAGCCTCTGTGCAATTTAAATACTCCAAAGGCTTATGTATTGGATTAAGGAGCAAAAACAGAAAACTGTATCCGTGTACTACCTAGTTTTCAGTTACCTAAAAGAACCTGTTACCTAGGGGCGTCCGGGTGGCTCAGCTGGTTAAGCAGCTGCCTTCGGCTCAGGTCATGATTCCAGGGTCCTCGGATCGAGCCCCGCATCAGGCTCCCTGCTCGGCAGAGAGCCTGCTTCTCTCTCTCCCTCTCCCTGGTGCTCTGCTTACTTGTGCTCTCTCTCTAGCTCTCTGTCAAATAAATAAAAAAAAAAAAAAAAAAAAAAAGAACCTGTTACCTAGAGTTGTATTACAGAGGGTGTGGCTCAATGGAACTATACTGTTGGGAGGTTCATAAATCTTAAAGTAGTTTAATACTTAGTAGATTGTAATAAATTAGAGATGGATGTTATAATCCCTACAGCATCCAGTACAAAACAATGCAGAGACATATGGTAGAGCTGCTTACAAGAATAAAAATGGAACACTGAAATACTTTGGTTAACCAAAAAAGGGTGAGAAGAGTAACAAAAAAAAAAAAAATCCTGAGATAAATAGGAAACAAATAGCAAGAGAAAATAAATTTAAAATTCACATGGAAATGCAAAGGACCTAAAGAAGTCAAAATAATCTTTAACAAAGCTGGATGATACGCACTATTGAGCTCAGTCTCATTATAAAACTATAGTAGTTGAAAGCTGATATTAGCATAAGGAGAAAAAAAATCAGTAAAAAAAAAAAAAAGATGCACACCTACACAAGCGTATATGGTCAATTGATTTTTGGCAGAGGTACCAAAGTAATTTAATGTAGAAAGTTTTTTTTTTAAGATTTTATTTATTTATTTGACAGATCACAAGCAGAGAGGCAGGCAGAGAGAGAGGAGGAAGCAGGCTTACCACTAAGCAGAGAGCCCATGCAGGGCTCCATCCCAGGACCCTGGATCATGACCTGAGCTGAAGGCAGAGGCTTTAACCCACTGAGCCACCCAGGTGCCCCTAGAAAGTATTTTTAACACATGGTTCTGAGACAACAGGATATCTGTTAAAACAAAAACAACAATAAACTCTGACCCCCTATACCTCATGCCAAACACAAAATAACAGATCATATATAAGTGTGAAAGCGAAAACCCTAAAGTTGTTAGAAGAAAGTATGAAGGATATACTCATTTGGGGATTGGCATCAGATAACCAGTAAAGGAAACAATGGATTAGATTTCATCCAAATAAAAAACTTGTTTTTCAAAAGACACCATTAAGAAAATGAAAAAGCAAACCTCAGACTAGGAGAAAATAATCACAAATTGTGTGCTTGACGAAGGACTTGTGTCCAGAATATATAAAGAATTACAATTCAATAATAAGCAAACAATCCAATTTTAAAATGGGCTAAAATCCTGAATGGGCTAAAATCCTGAATAAAATCCTGAATCCTCACAAAGGATAACATGAATAACCAATAAACACATTAGTCATCATGGAAGTGTAACTCTAAATTAGAAGATATACTTATGTTCAGTAGAACAATTTGAAATATGTTAATACTAATTGTTGACACAAGCAATTGAGGGGCATCTGGGTGACTCAGTACATTAAGCATCTGCCTTTGGCTTGGGTCATGATCTCAGGGTCCTGGGAGGGAGCCCCATGTCAGGCTCCCTGCACAGTGGGGAGCCAGCTTCTCCTGCCCTGTGCTCTCTGTTACTCTGTCTCTCTCAAATGAATAATTAAAATCTTGAAGAAAAAAACAATTGAGGGGCGCCTGGGTGGCTCAGTGGGTTAAAGCCTCTGCCTTCAGCTCAGGTCATGATCCCGGGGTCCTGGGATCGAGCCCCGCATCGGGCTCTCTGCTCAGTGGGGAGCCTGCTTCCTCTCCCTCTCCCTCTGTCTGCCTCTCTGCCTACTTGTGATCTCTGTCTGTCAAATAAATAAAATCTTTAAAAAAAAAAAAAATTGAAACTGTTAATGTTGTGGGAATGTAAAATAACACCATTTTGGAAAAACTTTTGCAATTCATTGTAAAAGATAGAGCTGTCCCCCAACCCAGCATTTCCATGTTCTCCAGGAGAAATTAAAACATTCCATGGAAAAACTTGTAAAAAGAAATGTTGATAGCTATTAACAATAGCTTACACTAGAGGGCACCCAGCTGGCTCAGTCAGTAGAGTGTTTGATTCTTGATCTCAGGGTCATGAGTTCAGAATCCCATGTTGGGCATAGAAATTGCTTAAAAAGAAAGAAAAAAAAAAGTCTAACAATTGGCAAAAAAAAACAAAACAGAACGACAAAAAACACCTCACAAATACCCATCAACAGTCAATATATAAACAAATTGTATTGTATTTATGCAATAGAATGCTACTTAGCAATAAAAATGAATGAACTCCTCTTTCAATCAACAGCATGGATAAATATTGTATTCATAATGCTGAAGGGGAGATGAATAAGAAAATGTACATACAACCTGAACCAACTGACACAAATTTGTAGAACAGGCAAAACTAGTTTAATATGAAAACACAACAGTTGGGGCGCCTGGGTGGCTCAGTGGGTTAAGCCTCTGCCTTCAGCTCAGGTCATGATCTCAGGGTCCTGGGATAGAGCCCGCATTGGGCTCTCTGCTTGGCAGGGAGCCTGCTTCCCCCTCTCTCTCTGCCTGCCTCTCTGCCTGCTTGTGATCTCTCTCTCTCTGTCAAATAAATAAATAAAATCTTTGAAAAAAAATACTTAAAAAAAATAAAGCAGTTTATCTAGCAGATAAAAGGTTAGATGGAGGGGCGCCTGGGTGGCTCAGTGGGTTAAGCCGCTGCCTTTGGCTCAGGTCATGATCTCAGGGTCCTGGGATCATGACCCGAGCCAAAGGCAGAGGCTTTAACCCACTGAGCCACCCAGGTGCCCCATGTTAAGGAATTTTAAAACACCTCTTAATTCATAGGCAAAAGAAACTATAATGAAATTTTTAAAAACTTGGAACTCAATAAAAAGTATCAAAAGTTACAGGATGCAGCAAAACAGGACCTAACAAGAGATGTTTAACCTCAAACATCTATATAAGAAAAACAGCTGAAAATTCTAAAAAAACACTCCATTTTAAAGATAGAACAAGAGCAATAGAATAAACATTTGATGAGTAGAGAGAAGGTAATAGGAATGTTTTAAAATTTAACCCAAAATTGATTATTTGAAAAGGATAACTTAACTTTGAGGACACTGAGCAAGCAAGAAAAAATCAAATATAACTTTAAAATTAAATATAAAAATACAAAAGTATAGAGACAGATTAAGAAGATATTAACTGGGTGGCACCTGACTGGCTCAGTCAGTGGAGTATGTGACTCTTAATCTCAGCGTCCTCAGTTCAAGCTCCACATTGGGTGTAGAGCCTACTTAAAATAAAAATTAAAATTAAAAAAAAAAAAAAAAGAGGGACACCTGGGTGGTGCAGTTAATGAAGCAACTGATTCATGGTTTCAGCTCAGGTTGTGATCTTAGGGTCATGAGATGGAACCCTGCATCTGGCTCTAGACTCAGCATGGAGTCTGCCTCGGATTCTCTATCTCTTTCCCTCTGCCCCTCCCACTTGTCCTCTCTCTTTCTTTCTCTCTCTCAAATAAATCTTAAAAAAAAAAAAGACATTAACTGAAAGATTAGAGGAGAAATAAATGAAACAGAGACTTCAATTATGATTTAATTTTATTTTTTAATTTTCAGTAGGCTCCATGCCCAACATGGAACCTGAGCTCAGGACTCTGAGATTAAGAGTTGTATGCTCTACCAACTGAGCCAGAAAGATGTCCCTGAAATAGAGACGTTTATTTTAATTAATTAAAAAGATTTATTTATTTTAGAGAGAGAGAGAATGGGGGTGTAGGATGGGTAGAGGGAAAGGGAGAGAATTTCAAGCAGACTCTGTGCTAAGCACAGAGCCTAAAACGGTGCTTGCCATAGGGCTCAGTCCCACATCCCCAAGGTCATGGCTGGAGCCCAAACAGAGGTGGGTGGCCACCTGGCTCTGACTGAGACACCCAGGTGCCCCTGAAATAGAAACTTTTAAAGAAACAGAAAAGGTCAATGAATCTCTGAGTTTGTTCTCTGAAAAGATAAAACTGAAAACTACCAAAACTGAACCAGGAAGAAATAGAAAACCTGAACAAACCCATAGCCAGTAAGGAGATTGAAGCAGTCATCAAAAATCTCCCAAAAAAACAAGAGCCCAGGGCCAGACAGCTTCCCAGGGAAATTCTACCAAACTTTTTTTTTTTTAAGATTTTATTTATTTATTTGAGAGAGAGAGAGAGAGAGAGGTCACAGGTAGGCAGAGAGGCAGGCAGAGAGTGAGGGGGAAACAGGCTCCTCACTGAGCAGAGAGCCTGATGCGGGCCTTGATCCCAGACCCTGAGATCATGACCAGCCAAAGGCAAAGGCTTAACCCACTGAGCTACCCAGGCGCCCTCTACCAAACATTAAAGAAGAATTGCTATTCTCCTGAAACTGTTCCAAAAAATGGAAATGGAAGGAAAACTTTCAAACTTATTTTATGAGGCCAGCATTACCTTGATCCCAAAACCAAGACAAAGACCCCATCAAAAAAGAGAATTACAGACCAATATCCTTGATGAACACAGATGCAAAAATTCTCACCAAAATACTAGCCAATAGGATCCAACATTACATTAAAAGGATTATTCACCATGACCAAGTGGGATTTATTCCAAGTCTGCAAGGTTGGTTCAACATTCGCAAATCAATCAATGTGATATAATACATTAACAAAAGAAAGAACAAGAACCATATGATACTCTCAATAGATGCTGAAAAAGCATTTGACAAAGTACAGCATCCTTTCTTGATTAAAACTCTTCAAAGTGTAGGGATAGAGAGCACATACCTCAATATCAAAGCCATCTATAAAAAACCCACAGCAAATATCATCAATGGAGAAAAACTGAGAGCTTTTCCACTAAGGTCAGGAACAAGGCAGGGATGTTCATTATCACCACTGCTATTCAACATAGTACTAGAAGTCCTAGCCTCAGCAATCAGACAACAAAAAGAAATTAAAGGCATCCAAATCAGCAAAGAAGAAGTCAAACTATCACTTTATGTGGAAAACCCCAAAGACTCCACTCCAAATCTGCTAGAACTTGTACAGGAATTCAGTAAAGTGTCAGGATATAAAATCAATGCACAGAAATCAGTTGCATTTCTATACACCAACAGCAAGACAGAAGAAAGAGAAATTAAGGAGTCAATCACCTTTACAATTGCACCCAAAACCATAAGATACCTAGGAATAAACCTAACCAAAGAGGCAAAGAATCTGTACTCCGAAAACTATAAAGTACTCATGAAAGAAATTGAGAAAGACACAAAGAAATGGAAAGATGTTCCATGCTCATGGATTGGAAGAACAAATATTGTGAAAATGTCTATGCTACCTAAAATAATCTACACATTTAATGCAATCCTTATCAGAATACCATCAATTTTTTTTCAAAGAAATGGAACAAATAATCCTAAAATTTATATGGAACCAGAAAAGACCTTGAATAGCCAGAGAAATGTTGAAAAAGAAAGCTAAAGTTGGTGGCATCACAATTCCAGACTTCAAGCTCTATTACAAAATTGCCATCATCAAAACAGTATGGTACTGCCACAAAAACAGACACATAGATCAATGGACCAGAATAGGGAGCCCAGAAAACTCTATGGTCAACTAATCTTCAACAAAGCAGGAAAGAATGTCCAGTGGAAAAAATTGTGTTGGGAAAATTGGACAGCCACATGCAGAAAAATGAAACTGGATCATTTCCTTATACCACACACAAAAATAGACTCCAAATGGATGAAAGACCTCAATGTGAGAAAGGAATCTATCAAAATCCTTGAGGAGAACACAGGCAGCAACTTCTTTGACCTCAGCCACAGCAACTTCTTCCTAGGAACATCCAAAGGCAAGGGAAGCAAGGGCAAAAATGAACTATTGGGACTTCATCAAGATCAAAAGCTTTTGCACACAAAGGAAACAGTCAACAAAACCAAAAGACAACTGACAGAATGGGAGAAGATATTTGCAAATGACATATCACATAAAGGGCTAGTATCTAAAATCTAAAAGAACTTATCAAACTCAACACCCAAAGAACAAATAATCCAGTCAAGAAATGGGCAGAAGACATGAACAGACATTTCTGCAAAGACATCCAGATGGCCAACAGACACATGAAAAAGTGCTCCACATCACTCGGCATCAGGGAAATACAAATCAAAACCACAATGAGATATCACCTCACATCAGTCAGAATGGTTAAAATTAACAAGTCAGGAAATGACAGATGCTGG